>NC_134691.1:136362540-136691290 GCF_050947455.1 Rhinoderma darwinii | reverse complement strand
AATAACAAGCCCATACCTAGTCTACCCTGGTCCCTGACACCACTATGGACCCCCGTGAGACCCTGGCTCAGCAAATGCAGGGTCTCTCCCTACAGGTCCAGGCCCTGGCTCAGAGGGTCAACCAGCCTGATGCTACCTTGGTTGTTCCCTCTTCTTCTCCGGTAGGTGCTGGCTTCTTCTTCGTGGGGAAGAAGGATGGTGGTCTTAGGCCATGCATTGACTACCGTAGCCTGAATAAGGTCACGGTAAGGAACCAGTATCCCCTTCCTTTGATTCCTGATCTCTTTAATCAGGTTCAGGGGGCCCAATGGTTCTCTAAATTGGATCTACGGGGGGCGTATAACCTTATTCGCATCAAAGAGGGGGATGAGTGGAAGACTGCGTTTAACACGCCCGAAGGCCATTTCGAATACCTCGTCATGCCCTTTGGGTTGTGTAATGCCCCTGCGGTCTTCCAGAATTTCATAAATGAGATTTTGAGAAATTACCTGGGGATATTTCTTGTAGTGTACCTTGATGACATACTGGTGTTTTCCAAGGACTGGTCCTCCCACATTGAGCATGTCAGGAAGGTGCTCCAGGTCCTTCGGGAAAACAAACTGTTTGCCAAAACCGAAAAATGTGTGTTTGGGGTACAGGAGATACCATTTTTGGGTCAAATCCTCACTCCACATGAATTCCGCATGGACCCCGCCAAGGTTTAGGCTGTGGCGGAATGGGTCCAACCTGCCTCCCTGAAGGCGTTACAGTGTTTTTTGGGGTTCGCTAATTATTACAGGAGATTTATTGCTAACTTCTCGGTCATCGCTAAGCCTCTTACGGACCTCACTCGCAAAGGTGCTGATCTCCTCCACTGGCCTCCTGAGGCTGTCCAGGCTTTTGAGGTCCTTAAGAAGTGCTTTATCTCGGCCCCGGTGCTGGTTCAGCCCAACCAAATGGAGCCATTTATCGTGGAAGTTGACGCATCTGAGGTGGGAGTGGGGGCTGTCTTGTCCCAGGGTACCAGGTCCCTCACCCATCTCCGCCCCTGTGCCTACTTCTCCAGGAAGCTTTCGCCAACTGAGAGTAACTATGATATTGGCAACCGCGAACTCTTAGCCATTAAATGGGCATTTGAAGAGTGGCGCCACTTCCTGGAGGGGGCTAGACACCAGGTAACGGTCCTTACCGACCACAAGAATCTGGTTTTCCTAGAATCTGCCCGGAGGCTAAATCCGAGACAAGCTCGATGGGCGTTATTTTTTACCAGATTCAATTTTTTGGTTACCTATAGGGCTGGGTCTAAAAATATTAAGGCTGATGCACTGTCGCGTAGCTTCATGGCCAGCCCTCCTTCGGAGGAAGATCCTGCTTGTATTTTGCCTCCAGGTATAATCATTTCCTCGATCGATTCTGATTTAGTCTCTGAAATTGCTGCTGCTCAAGGTTCAGCTCCCGGGAACCTTCCTGAGAACAAGCTGTTTGTTCCCCTGCAATTCCGGCTAAGGGTACTTAGGGAAAATCATGACTCCGCACTATCTGGTCATCCAGGCATCCTGGGTACCAAACACCTCATTACCAGAAATTATTGGTGGACTGGGTTGCCTAAAGACGTTAAGGCCTACGTCGCCGCTTGTGAGGTTTGTGCTAGGTCCAAGACTCCCAGGTCCCGACCAGCGGGCTTACTGCGTTCGTTGCCCATTCCCCAGAGACCTTGGACACATATCTCCATGGATTTTATCACCGATTTGCCTCCATCCCAAGGCAAGTCGGTGGTGTGGGTGGTGGTAGACCGCTTCGGTAAGATGTGCCACTTTGTGCCCCTCAAGAAACTACCCAACGCCAAGACGTTGGCTACCTTGTTTGTCAAACACATCCTGCGTCTCCATGGGGTCCCTGTCAATATTGTTTCGGACAGAGGGGTACAATTTGTTTCATTGTTTTGGAGAGCCTTCTGTATGAAGTTGGGGATTGTTCTGTCCTTCCCCTCTGCCTTCCATCCTGAAACCAATGGTCAAACGGAGAGGACTAATCAATCTCCAGAACAATACTTAAGGTGTTTTGTCTCTGACTGTCAATATGATTGGGTCTCATTCATTCCCCTCGCTGAATTTTCCCTTAATAACCGGGTCAGTAACTCGTCAGGGGTCTCTCCCTTTTTCTGTAATTTTGGGTTTAATCCACGGTTCTCCTCCGTTTCACCTGGTAGTTCCAACAATCCCGAGGTAGAGGTCGTTCATCGGGAACTGTGCACAGTCTGGGCCCAGGTTCAGAAGAACCTAGAGGCGTCCCAGAGCGTACAAAAAACTCAGGCTGATAGAAAACGTTCTGCTAACCCCCTGTTTATGGTCGGGGATCTGGTGTGGTTGTCGTCTAGGAACTTGCGTCTCAAGGTTCCGTCCAAGAAGTTTGCTCCCTGGTTTATTGGGCCGTATAAGGTCATTGAGGTCCTCAATCCTGTCTCCTTCCGGCTGGAGTTACCCCCGTCTTTTCGTATACACGACGTGTTTCATGCCTCCCTCCTTAAACGCTGCTCCCCGTCCTTGGCTCCCTCGAGGAGACCTCCTGTTCCCGTCCTCACCCCTGAGGGGGTGGAATTCGAGGTGGCCAGGATTGTGGACAGCAAGATTGTCCAAGGCTCCCTCCAGTACCTGGTCCATTGGAGAGGTTACGGGCCCGAGGAGAGGACTTGGGTACCCGCCCGGGATGTTCACGCTGGGGTATTGGTCAGGAGGTTCCACCTGCGTTTCCCCAGTAAGCCAGGTCCACTTAGAAAGGGTCCGGTGGCCCCTCATAAAAGGGGGGGTACTGTAAAGGATCTGCCAGGCACAGCTTCGGGGTTAACTCCCTTAATTAATCAGTCAGCACCTGAATCTACATCCCTGAGACTGACTCCAGCTTCCACCACTTAGGCTGGCAGGCTTAGGAGTGGGAGAGCCTATCGCAGCCTGGCCAGACTCAGCTAGCTCCCGCCCTCTGTGTATTTATACCTGCATTTCCTGTTCCTCCTTGCTTGTTATTCTTTTTCGTGTGGTTTCCTGGCCCAGCTACAGCTCCTTCTATTTTGTTCCTGCTCCATACAGACCCTGGCTTACTGACTACTCTTCTGCTCTTCGTTTGGTACCTCGCACACTCCTGGCTTGACTCGGCTCGTTCACCACTCTGGTTGCTCACGGTGTTGCCGTGGGCAACTGCCCCTTTCCCTTGCTTGTATTCCCTTGTATGTTTGTCGTGTTTGTCGTGCACTTACTGAGTGCAGGGACCGCCGCCCAGTTGTACCCCGTCGCCTAGGGCGGGTCGTTGCAAGTAGGCAGGGACAGAGTGGCGGGTAGATTAGGGCTCACTTGTCCGTTTCCCTACTCCCCGGTCATTACAGGAGCATCCAAAGCCTAACCCCCCCCCAATACTCTCATTTCTTGTTAAGTCCCTTAAGTGTACTGCCTTAGGACGATCAAGAACTGGAAAATTTACCTGAAATTTTCATTTCCTGGAGTCTGTAGGCAGCACAAGTATCCCACCCTATATATATATATAATATATATATACTGCTACATACGTTACGCTTTCTGAAGGGCTTTGGGCTCTATTTAAGGTTACCTGGGTCCTCCTAATTGCTTAATTGATTACTGCCGAGTAATATGTCTCTTCTGTCCGGTCAGATGAAGTATCTTAACCCTTAAGTGTGCTGCCTACAGACTCCAGGAAATGAAAATTTCAGGTAAATTTTCCACATAAATAAATATATATATATACACACACACACACACACACACACACACACACACACACACACACACACACACACACACACACACACACACACATATACACTATATATATATATATATATATATTGTCATGAATACATTTATTTGATAGTACTTTTTAGAGGACATGAAGTGCTGTCGACACATTCATAATATATTCACATTTTAATTCACATATAGATTGGCATGCACATTCTAACAAATGATAAAATGTTAACCCTCTTTAGGAAACTAAATGAGGTATGAAGCTGGCCTGGATGCAGTGTAGTGAAGATTTATTTAGATGCAGATGCATGTATCTACAGCTCTTACAGTTCTGGCCAGGACAAACCTGGTAATCTCTCTTTACTATAATGTACCCATTGTGAAATATTATGAATGCCTATTCAGATGTAGATAGAGGTGCAGGAAAATACTACGAATAAATGGCAAAACCTGTTAGGCTATGTTCACACGGAGTATTTTGACGAGTTTTTTGACGCGGAAACCATGTCGCAAAACTCTGCAAAAACGGCCCGAGAACGCCTCCCATTGATTTCAATGGGAGGCGTCGGCGTCTTTCTCCCGCGAGCAGTAAAACTGCCTCGCGGGAAAAAGAAGCGACATGCCCTATCTTCGGGCGCTTCCGCCTCTGACCTTCCATTGACTTCAATGGGAGGCAGAGAAAGCGTATTTCGCGCTGTTTTATGCCCGCGGCGCTCAATTGCCGCGGGCGAAAAACGGCTCGAAAATCGCCGCTCAAATCGGCGTGCAGGGAGAGGAATATCTGCCTCAAAGTTCCAAACGGAATATTGAGGCAGATATTCCTCCCCCAAAATACTCCATGTGAACATAGCCTTATAATCTAAATGTTTTGCCCTCTATTTTTTGCACAAATTCCATTTATTTAAAGGGTTTCTAGTTTATTAAGAAAGCTTAATAATTGCTTTATGGAAAATTATCATTTCTTTTTCTAATATAGCTACTGCTTTAATTCCCCACCATTGTTAAGATCTCTGGTTGTGGTCAGTAGATGAAAACATATATTTTAAAATAGTCTGCACTCAAAGCACTAAAGACCAAACAACCATATAAGATACATCAACCAGAATCTAACCTATGCAGTTTCTAGTTGACAAGAGGTAGAATGAGCTACAAAATAAGTGTTTCACAACCGTAATGGTGGGGGATACAGGCAAGATGGATAGGAACGCAAGCCTCCTAACTGACTGAGGAAAATGGTAGAGTATACTAATATGACTATTTCACTAAACCATATAACCATATAATAAATTGCATTAAATGTATATATTTAAAGTCTATGTGCACTTTTGCAGCCATTTTCTCATTGCTCCAATACACATAAAATGAAAACTGAAGCAACTTTGCAAATAGTCTCACTGTTTTGTGTCTAAAGCCCCTGTGCAGAACCATGTGTCTCCATGTACAAACTGCAAACAAACCCTATATTATGTGATCCTGCAGTAAACCTACTGCCTGCAAAAACATCATCTAAATATAGCAGCATATTTAATAACAGTAAGGAAATAAATAATCAAATATATATTTATGGTTAAAATTAAGAAGCCTTGAAATGATAATAAATCAGATAAAAATAGATTAAATAGTAAACAATAGTTTGCAACAAACACCTAGGTTTTATATATTTGAAAATACTATAAAATTATAACCTTTCAGCATAAAATGACAATAAAATGAGCTGCTTATGGGTTATTGTTAAAACTCATCCTAAAGTGGTTGTATTGCAATCATATATTCCCAGAAAGAATTCAGTTTCCTTATACAAATGGTAACTTCAGACTATCCTAATATTTACATACTTAGTAGTCATCAATTTACTCTCCTTCTGTTGACTGGGTCACTTTTACTAGAGTAAGAGCAGTGCTTTATGAAGTTGATATATGCAGCTAGACTGTGATATAAGACATATGGCAGTGGGGCAGGGCAGTTGCTAAACAATAGGAATCCTGATAAGGCTTGTTGGACTTTACCCTTCAGCATATGCTGCAGCTACAAGCCTGCCTCCTGCAAGCAAAGCAACAAGTGTTTAAAGGGAGGAGATGGAGAGAAACTATAAATAGAGCAGAGAGCTAAAGTGGAGATAGAAGGTTCAGCTCCCTCTGTACTCTTTACATTGACTGATACTTTCAGCACTGAATCTTATTCAGAACCATGGACAGCGCCTTCCTGAAGCTGGATGCGGGAGAGTTCCTGGAGATTTGGCAGCGCTTTGACTCTGATGGTAAGAGGACAAGACCTTTACAAATGGCATTAAGTGCAGAATACAAGTGCAAGACACAGATATAGCTAACAAAGTGTATTTATATACTATATATTTATATACTTTCAGACTAAAGTGGTAATAGATAAATTGGTATGAGATAGATATTAGATAGATTGATCGATAGATAATAGATGGATATATATATATATATATATATATATATAGATAGATAGATAGATAGGATAGAAATAGATAGATAGATAGATAGATAGATATAGATGGATTACATGTACTAAATATAACACTTAATTTTGGAAACATGGCTCCTAGTCTCTAAAGTCTAATCAATTAAACTGTGATCTGTAGATTTTCCCTGAATTTATTCATTGGAGTGACTTTAGCTTTCATTTCCATTAGCAGACATTAGTAAATAGATTATTTTGCTAAAGTCATGTGTGTTTCATTTACCAGGAAATTGCTTTCAGATTAATTTTATTGAGGAAAAAAAGATTTGGGATACTAAGAGCTATTAGCCAAACGCCAGACCTTGAGTGACCCTGAAGTTCAGACATGTAATCACCTAGTAGGTCTTTATACAGCAAAGGAATATCAGAAAATATGTATATGTAGTAAAATCGTAGTATGATGTAAAACATTTTATAATAATACAAACTAACTGTACTTTTTATAATATAAGATAATGTCATGAAGTGTTCCTCTGGCATTAAGCAATATAATAAAATATATCTTTACATTTAGATAATGGCTATATTGAGGGTAAGGAACTTGATGACTTCTTTTGCCATCTTCTTAAGAAATTGGGCACAGTAAGTAAATATTGATATCATTATTAATAAAAAAATATTGTGTCATTCCTCAGAGAATAATATTATATCTATTATACCTATAACTACATTATGTCTTGATGTGGCATTATAAATACAGATGAAGCTGTCTTTACCGATCATTATATATACTTATATACTTGTTTCTCTAGTCAGTTGATATACAAATATATGTATACATGTATATGTATACACCACACATTTATATTTACATTATGATTTATTTCCTGTTGCTTATATAGCACCAACATATTCTGCAGTGCTTTACAGAGGTTGTCATCATTTTCATCAGTCCTTCATCAATCCTCATCAACATTTCACTTTGGTATACATGCATTAGCACACCTTTCTTCATCATTATATGTTTAGTTGGTTGTTCTTGTTGTATGGTATTTAACAATGGGTTTCTTCTTTTGTGGCATTTGTCCAATTAGTAAGGAGAACACTGGCTGTAGTCGTATAGCAGAAGCAGTAGAAATAGTCCCTGAAACTGTGATGCATAGTTGACAAATACAATGTTTTTGTCCCTACCACACACTGGGAAATGTTCTTTCATCGGCTATAATGAGGCAACCTGCGACAATTGGTCTAGGTACTAGGTTTTAAGGGCAGCAAAGAAGGAAATCCAGATTGGTAAACTGTTTAGATTAGTAATATTTATCATGTCGCTCTGTGTCCAAATTAGGCTAATATACAGTACCAATGAATATGGGTCTTTGTAGATCGAAAGAGAGCTGCAACAATTTGGTAGGAGCTTCAGCTAGAAATTAATAGCAATACACAACCCTGCCATGATCAAGACTGCAAATAAGTTCATAAAATCTACAAACTATTTGTTTGAGTATAAATTCTATGCTTCTTGAAGTCTTTTAAAGGTTGGAAAGTAATACATGTGTATAAATGAGAATTCTAACCATATATGTCCAGTTATGTGTTTTTTATAGTTCCCAGAATAAGTTACAGATCTATTGAAAAGGGAACATGAGGTCTGTGTATGCAGTAGTAGGGGGCATCGTGCATGAACCTTTATATTTCCTGAACCACTGTGATTTCACAGCAGATAAATAATACACCACTTATCATAGCTGATAAATGTACACGTGAATGATGAGTAATTCACAAGAACAGAACATCCTTTATATTCTTATAAACTGTACATAATATACATATTCTGTATTACAAACAGTTTATAATAATAGAATAATACAAGTATACACAAGTCCATTGCTGTTCATTCCAGATGGATGTAGATATATATAAATATGTATATATAGAAAATATTCAAATGAAGCAGCAGTGTTTTATATATATATATATATATATATATATATATGTGTATATATATATATATATATATATATATATATATATATATATATATATATGTATTTATAGGAGGTCCTCAGTTACATTCATGCACATCTTTATCAGTGTTACCAAGGTCAGTCTCAAATGGCAAATATCACTGGACATCCCAAACAGAACCCATTAAAACATTCACAGAACATAAAGCTCCCAGCTTGAAGTCACTTATACATGTATTTGTTTCTCTAGACAAATTCAGATATGACTGTGATCACTAGGGGAGATTTATTTGGCAAAACGCGCCAGAATTCTGCCTAAAAAAGTGATGTACACAGCGTGCGCCAAATTTATTATCTGTTTTAGACACTTTTTACACCTCCCTCAACAAAAGGGGTGTGGCTAAAAGGAGTCGTAAAATGTGGCAGATTTATTAACAGCGTAGGAAGAAGGAAGAAAGAAGTGGCTAACATGTCTAGGGGATTGTTCCAAATTTATTATTTTGCATTTTCCACCTGCCTAGTCTAGTTTTATCCCTCCTAACTTTAGAAAACTACTAATGATTCTGCCCCATTTTTTTGTACTATTTTAGTTATTGTTCAGTTACTGTTCATTGGACAAAATGAGCTTCACCTTAAGTGAAGTATGTCCACTTTTTAACCCCATGTTGTTTTGTAGTCCCTCATTTTGTATTTATTAATTTCTTAGCATATCTTTATAGTGGTCAGAACTTGAAATTCCCCAATTCTGATAATAAAAGGCAGGCTTTTAAGTTTGCCTTGCAGACCCTTCAGTGGACTTGTCAATGGATTCCAGTCTATAATCTGTAGTGTGTCTGCTGTCAAATCTGCAAATTTTGTCTCTGTGCCGAGAATAATTGCATATACAGTAGAAATAGTATGTGATGCAGATGCACTTACAGATCTTTAGTGACAAGTCTATTCAAATGATACCACTGCATTTAAGGGGCTTGTAGCCAATCGACATCAACGCAACGCAATCGCAGGGGTGCTGATGGCTGCAATGGAAACCGGAGGCCTTACACTGATGTCCCAATCTGTCAAGCACTGAAGCCTCCTAGGCCCCTCCCAGAGGTGTGGCCTAAATGGCTTCTGGTGGCGACAGGAAGATGGCGTGGGCTAATAAGCTGAGCCCGCATCATCAGTGGTGGGTGTCAGCTGTATCTGACAGCTGCTATGGCAACAGGAGGCCTAACAATAACCTCCTGGTCTGCCAATTACGGGAGCCTATTAGGCACGCCCGGAGGCGGTGCCTAATCAGCTTGCTGATGGTGAACGACTGACAGTTCTAATGCATTACACTACATAGGTTGTGCAATGTATTAGAACAGCAATCACACAGTTGGACCTTCAAGTCCCCTAGTGGGACTAAAAAAAAAAAAAAAAAAAAAGTTAAAACATTGTTAACATTTTTAAAAAATTAAAGTTTCAAGTAATAAAATAAAACCAATCGCCCTTTTTCCCTTATCAAGTCCTTTATTATTGAAAGAAATAAACCATACATAATTGGTATCGCCATGTCCGCAATGGCCTGAACTATAAAAATACTATGTTATTTCTCTCGTGCGATGAACGCCGTAAAAAAACAAAACAATGCCAGAATTGTTGTTTTTTGGTCATTTTGCCTTCCAAAAGTTGGAATAAAAAGTGATCAAAAAGTCGCATGTATCCAAAAATGGTACCAATAAACACAATAGCTCGTCTTGCAAAAAACAAGCCCTCATACAGCTCCGTCGACTCAAATGTTAAAAAGTTATGGTTCTCAGAACATAGCAACATAAAAAATAAATTTTTACAAAGTCATTTTATTGTGCAAAAAGTTGTAAAACATAAAAAAAGGGTTACAATATTTCTTACATAAGCTTGACGGTTTAATTAATAAATAGGCACTATACCTGGTGGTTTCTCATATAACTGGTGACAACGGGACAACGTGTTTACTATGGTTCAGTCTCAAGTTAAACTTGTGGTTCAGGGAATCTTTGTTCTGTCATATAAAGTGCTGCGCTGGCGATACGCCATTCAGCCTAGCGATACAAAGTCTTTTTGGTGGAGCAGTCACTTGGTAGCTTACATCCTATCTGGCAATCCCAACTGGCAGCTCTCTCCCTGCCCAGCTATCCAATTTGGCAGCTCTCGCCCTCCCCGGCTATCCGATCTGGCAGCTCTCGCCTTGCCCGGCAATCCAATCTGGCAGCTCTCGCCCTGCCCAGCTATCCAATCTGGCAGCTCTCGCCTTGCCTGGCTATCCAATCTGGCAGGTCCCGTCTTGCCCGGCTATCCAATCTGGCAGCTCTCGCCATGGCCGGCTATTCAATCTGGCAGCTCTTGCCCTACCTGAATATCCAATCTGGCTGCTCTCGCCCTGCCTGGCTGTCCAATGGCTATAATACATCGCAAGCCATTACTATTATTGATTGTACCAAGATAATACATATCTTTATAAAATTGATTTGAAAGAAAAAAAGAAAAAATGTAATCTTTGGAAACCTTGCATCAACGAGAGATTATTATTTTTTTTAATATACTTGCATATTTGAGTGCTTGGGTTATTTTCTTCTGGCTCTTGCCCTGCCCGACTATCCAACAGCGGCTCACGCCCCGCTCTGCAAATCCACCCACTTTGTACTGACTTTTTTCACTCACCAACTGTCACGCCGCAACTGACATCTGACACTAATGTGCCTTTACAGAGTCCCGTCCGTACAAAACATATAGTGCTCTATGGAAGAGAACGTGTTCTCCTTATACAAAGACAATTGCAATACATAACATTTGTTGATTAACATATATACATGGGGGTTCCGCGCATACCCTACTCAACACTGGCCTGTGCATAAAGGATTGCTTCACAGTGTAACACACAGCTATGGATTATTTTATTGTTTTTTTACCCCATAATTATACCACCTGACTATGCCCCTGATGTACTCTGCCCAGCTTACATATGCCCCCACATTATAAACTGAAATACCAGTAAGGGTATGTTCACACACAAACTCAAAAACGTATGAAAATACGGAGCTATTTCCAAGGGAAAACAGCTCCTGATTTTCAGACGTTTTTTAAGCCACTCATGATTTTCACAGTGTTTTTTAACAGACGTTTTTGGAGCAGTTTTCAATTGAGTCTATGAAAAACAGCTCCAAAAACGTCCCAAGAAGTGACATGCACTTCTTTTTCGCGGCCGTTTTTTTACGAGGCTGTTTTTCATAACAGCCGCGTAAAAAAATCAGCTCGTCGGAACAGAACGCCGTTTTTCTCATTGAAATCAATGGGCAGAGGTTTGGAGGTGTTCTGCTTCCGATTTTTCAGACGTTTTTTGGGCGTTTACAGCCCGAAAAACAGCCGAAAATACGCTGTGTGAACATACCCTAATACTCCAAACAAAACTACTACCAAGCAAAATCCAAGCTCCAAAAGACAAATGTACTCCCTCCCTTCTGAGCCCTACTGTTAAGGATCTGCCAGGCACAGCTTCTGTGTATACGCCCATAGGTAATCAGTCTGCACCTGAGTCTATGTCTCTGAGACTGACTCCATCTTCCACCACTCAGGATGGCAGGCTTAGGAGTGGGAGAGCCTATCGCAGCCTGGCCAGACGGAGCTAGCTCCCGCCCTCTGTCTATTTATACCTGCCTTTCCTGTTCCTCCTTTGCTTGTGATTCTTCTCGTGTGGTTTCCTGGCCCAGCTACAGCTTCTAACTATTTGATCCTGCTCCATATTGACCCTGGCTTACTGACTACTCTCCTGCTCTGCGTTTGGTACCTCGTGCACTCCTGGTTTGACTCGGCTCGTTCACCACTCTTGTTGCTCATGGTGTTTCCGTGGGCAACTGCCCCATTTCCCTTAGCTTTGTGTACCCTTGTCTGTTTGTCTCATGCACTTACTGAGCGTAGGGACCGCCGCCCAGATGTACCCCGTCGCCTAGGGCGGGTCGTTGCAAGTAGGCAGGGACAGAGTGGCGGGTAGATTAGGGCTCCCTTGTCCGTTTCCCTACCCCCATCACTACACCTACATTGTGCCCAAACAGCAGTTTACTTCCTCATATATTTGATTGCCATGCCCGAGAGAACCTTTTTAACAATTTTTGGGGTATGTGTCTCCAGTCGCACAATCTGGGCACAACATATTTGCCACTGAAATGGCATATCTATGGAAAATTTCAATTTTTACTTTGCACCATCAGCAGCAAAATTAATTTATGGAAAAGACCTGTGGGGTTAAAATGCTCACTACACCCCTGAATAAATGCCTTGAGGGGTGTAGTTTCCAAAATCGGGTCACTTCTCAGTGGTTTCTTTTATTATTTCACATTAGAGCCTCTGCAATTATGAATCAATACTATGTAAATTGCCAAATTAGGCCTCAATTTCGCATCGTATTCTTTTTGTCCTGAGCCTGGTCGATAGTCCAAGCAAAAGATTAGGGCCACATGTTTCTAAAACTGGGAAACACAGCATAATAATTAAAGAGCTGTCTTTTCATGGTGGCACAAGCTGGGCAAAACATATTGGACACTGAAAAGGCATCTTAATGGGAAAATTGCCTTTTTCACCCTGCAACATTGAGTGCACACTAATTTCAGGAAAACACCTGTGGGGTTAACATGCTCACTACACCCCTAGATTAATACCTTGAAGGGTGTAGTTTTTAAAATAAGGTCACTTCTGGGGGTTTCCACTGTTTTGGCCCCTCAGGGACTTGCAAATATGACATGGTGCCCAGAAACCAATCCAGCAAAATCTGCTCTCCAAAAGCCAAATGGCGCTCCTTCCCTTCTGATCCTTGCCGTGTGCCCAAACAACAGTTTATGACCACATAGGGGTATTGCCATAGTCGGGAGAAATTTGTTTACAAATGCTTGTTTTTTTTTCTCCTTTTATTTGATGAGAAAATGAAAAATTTTGTACTAAAGCTACATCATATTGGGAAAAAAATATTTTTTATTTTCACTGCCTGATTTTAATAAAATCTATGATACACCTGTGGGGTCAAAATGTTCACTACACCCCTAGATGAATTCCTCTAGGGGTATAGTTTCCCAAATGGAGTCACTTCTGGGGAGTTTCCACTCTGCTGGTACTGTAGGGGCTTTGCAAAAGCGACATGGTGCAGAGAAACCAATCCAGCAATATTTGTGCTCCAAAAGTCAAATGGCGGTCCTTCTCTTCTGAGCCTTGCTGTTTGCCCAAACAGCAGTTTAATACCACACATGGGGTATTTACGTTGTCTGGAGAAGATGGTTTACAAATGTTGGGGGGCTTTTTTCCTTTATTCCTTGGGGAAATAGTTTTTTTCATTTTCATGTCTAAATTCTAATAAAATCTATGGAACATCTGTGGAGTCAAAATGCTCAGTACACCCCTACATGAATTCCTTGTGGGGTGTAGTCTCCAAAATGGGGCCTTTTTCGGCGTGTTTTCTTTGTTTTGACACCACAAAACCTCTTCAAACCTTACATGGTGCCTAAAATATAATTTTAAATTCCTTGTGGGGTGTAGTTTTTAAAATCGGGTCTTTTTTG
The DNA here is from genome assembly GCF_050947455.1 of Rhinoderma darwinii. NCBI lineage: Eukaryota > Metazoa > Chordata > Amphibia > Anura > Rhinodermatidae > Rhinoderma > Rhinoderma darwinii. The sequence continues at coordinate 136,677,625 of NC_134691.1, read as the reverse complement.
GGGTGTTTCTTTTGTTTTGGCACCACATGACCTCTTCAAAACAACATATTTGCAGCTTTTTATAATTGGGGAGGCAACAAATAAGTAAAATAACAAGTGAACAAATAAAAACACAAAAGGACCCTGCCCACAAGAGCTTACAATCTAAGATATAGCCTGTGTATTAGCTTAAGTTATATACAGTAATTCCAACATATGGTTTATAGGGTGTATTATTAGAGCTTGAACATAAAATATACAGTGAGGTTATTCATGTTCCATACACAAGTATGGATGACATTTTCTGGCAAACATTTGATATAAGCCTCACATCATTGTGTTTGCTAAGTCATGTCTCACAGTTTGATTTTTTACTTTAATCTCTCCTGCATATTCATGATCTGAGTCCTAGGCATTTACTTATTACTGCTGTTAACCTCCAAAGATCTAATAATGTACAGCTTGTTCTGTACCAGTACAAACACACACCACAACATCATTACTGATTGGGCAATTAATATTTAATACATTCAAGTGGTCAAATCCTGGTCAAACGTGTCTGCAATTTACATGACCACATTTCAACCTGTAAAGAGAAGATGAAAAGGAAAAGAACAAAACAACTTGCTTGAAAAAAAACAATGAATGACTGTTCGATCTAACCTGTCATCTCTGGTGCTAAACCAAAAAAATATTACAGTGATTCTTTTTATCTCTGTTTAATGCCACAAGAATTACTGTTGAACTAGAATTCTACAAGTAATAATAGTACATGAGCTACATAAACACTTCATTATTAGTCATTTTATTAGTTTGACAAATAGATGATAGACTATTCCATCACAGAAATCAATGGCAGAACAGAAAATAAATCCTGCTTGTCTGAGCTTTAAGGCCCTGTTCATACGGAGGAATTTGTAGGCAGAAAAAATCTGATTCAAAATTCCTTCAGGAATTTTGAGGTGGATTCTGAGCTGCCTGCACTTTCTTGCCGCGTTTTTCGCTGCGTTTTTCGACTGGGGCTATTGATCACCGTGGGCAAAAAACGCAGCGAAACATGCTTTCTCTGTCTCCCATTGATTTCAATGGGAGGTCAGAGGCGGAACCGTGGCAAGAAAGAACATGACACTTTTTTTAATCCGCTTTTTGACAAGGTTTCCGACACGGCTTCCGCATCAAAATCAGCGCCAAAAAACTCTGTGTGAACTGGCCCTAGCTCCTCCAGACAGTGATCCTCACTCTACCAGGGCCACTCTGGTTAGTCATTGTTGTGTGTCCAGTGCCAGTCAGCCTACCCAGTATTGCATTCATTGGTTCCTTGTAGACAGATCAGCTGAGATCTGCCCCAGACACAGATAAACTACTTCACTCAGGTCTCACACAGGTGTCCCCAGTCAGAGAGCTTTAGCTTCTTCCCCTCCCTTGGCTTAGAGCACCCAGGGCCAATTCAAGCTTTTCTGCTGCCCGAGGCAAAAATTGAAATGGCACCCCCCCAACCATCCACAAAAAAAAATCATGAAAAATCCAAGTAGCCAACCTCTATTGGATTATTCACACTTGTAAATTGAAACAAATAAATTAAAACTATGTAATAAAACAAAAACATTTAAACTGGTAACATTTTTTTGAATGTTCCGCTGGACCGTTTGTACCAAGTCGTAGATTCGAGATCTACTTTTTTTTTTTTAATAAAATGATGAAGGAGAGTTGCATGAGGGTGTTTTTATTTAAATAAAAAATATTTCTTATGTCTCTGTGTTTTTTTAATACTTTATTAACGCTGGAGCTGGACCTTAGTATTAGCCAGTAAAAAGTCTAGCACTAACCCCCATTATTACCCCGGTAACCACCACCACCAGGGCTATCGGGAAGAGCCAGGTACGATCCAGTACCCAACCATCTGAAGTGAAGATCGGGCACCGGGCGTCTGCAGGCTGGTATTATCAAGCTGGCAAGTGACAATAACAGTGGCCCTTTCCACCCTGGTAATTCTAGGCTGTGGCTGCTTTATTGTATCTGTTTGGTTGTGAAAATTAAGGGGATCTCCACATAGTTTTTTTCAATTATTTATTTATTTGTAAAAAAAATTACATGATTTGGAGTCCCCTCAATTTTTCATAACTAGCCAGATACACTAAAGCAGCCACAGCCTAACATTACCAGGGTGGTAAAACCCGTGTTTTTTGTCACTTCCCAGCCTCATAATACCAGCTTGCAGCCACCCCAGTACCCGACTATGACTTCAGATGGTCAGGTACTGAATCGTACCCAGCTCTCCCTGATACCCCTGATGGTGGTGGGTACCGGGGTAATAATGGGAGGTTACTGTTAGGGCTTATTCAGATGAACGTGATACACGGCCGTGCAACGCGCGTGATATTCATGTGCCTCGCACGGACCTATGTTAGTCTATGGGGCCGTGCAGACAGTCCGTGATTTTTACGCAGCGTGAGTCCGCTGCTTAAAATTCACGACATGTCCTATATTTATGCGGATTTCGCGTATCACGCACCCATTGAAGGTAATGGGTGTGTGAAAATCATGCGCACCACAAGGAAGCACTTACATGGGACGCGCGTGATTCGCGCAACAGCAGTAAAAAGTATGAATGAAAACAGAAAAGCACCACGTGCTTTTCTGTTTACAAACATACAAACGGAGTGTCATAATGATGGCGGCTGAGCGAAAAGCACGCAGCCACGCACCAAATGATCATGACACACGCAGCGTGTGAATCCGGCCTTAGCCTTTTTACTGGCTAATACTAGGCCCTGCTTTAGTAATGGATGTCATCAAACAGACAACTGCCATTACTAAGGTGGTAATAAAGTATTAAAAAAACACAGAGACATAAGATTTTTTTATTGAAATAAAAACTCCCCCACACAACCCACTTTGAGCAATTTATTAAAAAAAATTTGAAAAAATAAAGCATAAATCATCGAAGTAGTCCAACGAATCTTCGACGTAGTTTAAGCGGACCAGTGGAACCTGCAATACAAAAATTAGCAATATGAAAAATAAAAAAACTTATACTCACCTACAGCAGTCTTCTGTCTTCTTTCTTCTCCCCTGTGCTGCAATAGAAACTAGACGTCAATGAACTAAAATTTCTCCTAATACAAATTATAAGACCTCTTTCGGTAACTAAATTTAAAAAAAAACTTCTGAGATGTCATAGTGATTAGCTCTGAGATCCCCACTGATCACTAAAACGAAGCAGCAGAAGTGCTTGGGTGAGCCCTGTGCCGCTTCATTTCTGATCGGCTTATCTCGGAGCGGTGCACGGTCTATGAGCCCGTACATCAACCGCTCGGCTTTCCGTGGAAAGCTGTTCAGAAACTGCTGAGGACACTATGAGGAAGGATTAGGGCTTGTCCACACATACGCAATTCCGCAGAAATTTTGCTGTGGAAAATCCGCACAATTTCCTGTGGTTTTTACTGCAGAAAATGGTGCGGAATTTGCTGTGTTTTTCACAATGCTGAGAGATGGTGACATCTTCTCTGAAAAATGCATCAATTCAGTTCACTTTCCGCAGCAGGAACTGACGTGATGCGGTGTGAAAAATACGCACTGCAGGTGAATTTCTGCAAGGAAATTTTATGCAGCGTGTGCATGACATTTGTTAAATCTCATCCACTTTGCTGCTACTGTATTCTGCTGCGTATTTCCCTCTGCAAAATATGCAGCAGTTCCACTACATGTGGACAAGCCCTTATACTGTGCTCAGCCTCCTGCCCCCACTTTAGAACATTTTGATTGGAATACTCTTTTAAATAAATGTGTTTTCACTCTCCAAGCAATATTTCAATTTAAAGGGTCTGTCCACATTGGATAACCACTTTTATTTTCCGCAAGTTTATCTGAGACAAGCTGGTGTGGGAGGCCGCATTGCCTGGATCAAATGTGATCAGCTGTTATCAGAGAGTAACGAGGAAAATGATGCGTTGCAGGACGCACGTTTTAATCCAAAGAAGCTCCATGCTGGACATGGCTCTAGCAATTAGAAGGGATCCCAGGCAAGGCATCCCCCTCCATGAGATGAATATGTCCAAACAGGGGTTCACTAAGGGGTTGACTATAGGAGAAAATCTTTTAAACCTTCCCGACATCCGCCATATATATACATGTCGGAGGTCCGGTGGGGGAGTATGGAGTGGACTCAAGGGCTGAGCCTGCTCCATAGAACCAATGTGTCGGCTGTGTGTAATAGCCAACACTTCAGTTTAACAAGCGGCATCAAAAGCGACAGCGGCACTAAGCCGTTATAAATAGGGGGCGTCTCCTGGTGACGTTGCATCAAATTCCCGTGGTGTGAATCACTAGGTGCCGGTGGTTGGCATGGCAGCCTGGGGGCCTGATGAGGGCCCCTAGGGCTGTCATCTTTGTATTCCTATGAAGCCCTGCAAGCGATCCAATGATTGATGGCTCAAGTCCCCTAGGGGGACTGGTAAGAAAAGTTAAATATAGTTAAATAAAGTTTTTATAACTCCCAGATAGTAAAAGAAGTAAAAACGCCCAGATGTAACGAACACAATACACGCCCAGTTGTACCTTAACTGTAAACACGCCCAGTTGTACTTTAGAAAGCCTCATTTACATAAATATAAAAATGGCCATAACTTGGCCAAAAATGCTTGTTTTTAAAAAAAACAAAAAACGTTACTCTTATCTCCATTGCAGCGCCGATCTGCTGCAATAGGAGATAGGGGTTGCAAAATCTGGTGACAGAGCCTCTTTAACCTCAGCAAGTGGTTAGTTGATATTTTATCATAAGTTTTAACATTGACTTTATCAGATCTCAGTGAGTACAGTAAAACACTTCGAGAACATAGTACTATTAAATTACATTCATATTAAAATCGCTTAACAATATCTTTTCACAAGTCCATTTTGTAAATGCAAATGTGTATAGTTCAGTGTATGGCTGTTCCAAGTCTAATGATAATCTAAAGAATATGGGCAGATCACTTCTCAGGATGAAACTGGATTGGCCATGATGTTTTTTTTTATGCTCACCCCTTAGGGTATGTTCGTCTGAAAACACTGCGTGTGAACATACCCTTATCCCTCCATACACACGTTTGTCCAAGCTGAGTATGCATGCCAATGAGAGAGATGGGTGGTAAAAACTACTAGCCAAACTACTTTGACCTGCAGGAGCTGTTAGTTTTTGTTTACCTATTATTGCAATGCTGTACAAGTTCTAAAGCAGTAAAGCAAGAAACATATGTCATAAAGGGATTATATAATAAATAAGTATATATTTTAAAATCATATACCGTAGCTGTTCATATGAGTATTTACATATATGTCTATATGCTTACTGAACACTTAACCCCTTAATGACCAGGCCCGAAAAGGCATTAATGACAGGCTACATTTTTTTGTTTTTTTCCTCTCTGCCTTTCAGCAGCCATAACTTTTTTTTATACATTGAGGTGGCTGTATACGCCCTTGTTTTATGTGGGAGAAATTGTATTGTTTTATTGCGCAGTTTGGGGGGTACAAATAAATTGCTGTGTATATTATGTTTTTTATTTTTGCAGCGCGAATATAGAAAAAGCGGTTTTCGGCATTGTCTATTTTTTAAAATACCGCTCATGTTTCATTCTAAATAACCTGTTAAATTAATTCTCCAGGTTATTACGATCATGTACATACCTAATATTTGTAGTTTGTTTTTTTTAATGTAATTTATGGACAGTAAAATAAACGTTATGCTAATAATAAAAAAAAATTTTTGGGGATATTTATTTATTATTATTATTATTATTTATTTATTAATCCCATGAAGAGATAACATTTTGACAACTTAATTTCATATTTAGACTGTAGTAGCTTACTCTTGTGTGCTAATGCATTATACTGTTTCACTGCAACACAGGCTGCTGTGCTCACTGGAGCGCTCATAAGTCTTTTTTACAGCAAAGCCAAAAACTTTTGCTGCAGACTTCGGACCTGCACTGCCCGCTGTCAAGAGACAGTGGGCGGTCTGCAATGGGTTTAAAGAAAAGTGAATCATTTTGTTTACAACAGGCAAGTATTGTGATACTTTTTCGCTTTCCACTGTTTTGCAATGTTACAGGAGTTTCAGCTTTAGAAAGACTAGATATCGTTGTGTCTAGTTGTGATAGCTTAAGATAATGAGTCATACACCCAAGCAGGGTCGGTTTTAGACAAAGTGTGGCCCTGGGCAAAGTTAAATGTGGTGCCCCAAATGCTGAATTAGGGCCTGTTCACATCTGTGTCGGGCTTCCGTTCATGGATTCTGTCAGACCTTTCCGTCAGGAGAACACATGAACGCATACCAAACGGAAACCATAGTTTTCCATTTGCATTACCATTGATTTCAGTGTTAATGTTTCCGTTGCAAATGGTTTCTGTTTGTCTCCATTATGTAAGGTTTCCGCTTTTTGGACACAATCAATAGCGCAGTCAATTGAAATCAATGGTAATGCAAACGTAAAGCTATGGTTTCTGTTTGGTTTGAGTTCATGGGTACCCCTGACGGAAAGGTCTGACCGAACCCATGAACGGAAGCCTGATGCAGATGTGTACACACCCTTACTGCATCACTAATGCAGTCAATTCAGAAGGCGGTGTGTGCAAACAACTGCATCACTGATTTCTAGCGCGTCCACGAGTGTTATAAGCCCGAAAGCATATGTCCTCCCTCTCACAGAATTTTTTGATCTATATACATATACAGTTATTAAATCATGTCACTATACCTGATGAAATAATACCCCCATACTCATACTGGATAATACCTCCGCACCATAACCACATGGTGATTGAATAATACCCCCATACTGTTACTGAATAATACTGCTACAGCATAACCAGATAGTGATGGAATAATACCCCCATACTGTTACTGAATAATACCCCAGTACTGTTACTGAATAATACCGCCACACCATAACCACATAGTGACTGAATAATACCCCCATACTGTTACTGAAGAAAAAACACTTTACAAAGACCAATATTACCACCATATAGCGACCATATAGTGGTAGATGCCAGTTATACACAGGAGCTCTGCAGACTATATAAGTGATTACACATGTTTTCTCTGATTAGAGTCGTTCACTTTCCCTTTTTTCTCCATCCGACCCAGACCACTGTGACGACTTATTCCAGCCAAGACTCATCTCTGCAGAATTTGGCACACAGACATGTTGGTTTCTCACTTTTCAAGCATCCTCCCCGCCTATACCCCATCATCTAAACAAACTCGTAATCCACAGTGCCCCAGATGGTGATAATGATCCCTCAGTGCTCGACACAATGAAAGTGCCCCATCAGTAACCATGCCCCCTTTGTGCCCCCACAGTAATAATGCCCCATTTTGTGACTCCTGTAGATAGAGCGCCATACACAACCCCCTTGTAGATTTCACCACAGTCCTCCCCCTCATATATAGTGCCACACAACCCCCCCTTAGTGGATAGTGTCACACAGCTCCTCTTCTATATAGTGCCACACAGCCCCGCTCTCTTGTATATAGTGACACACAGCCCCTTCCCTTGTGTATATATATATAATGCCACACAGCCCCCCTCCCTTGTATATAGTTCCACACAGATCCCCTTCCTTGTATATAGTGGCACACAAAACCCCCTTTGTATATAGTGCCACACAGCGCTCCCCCTTGTATATAGTGTCACACAGCGCTGCCCTCATTGTATATAGTATCACACAGTGCTCCCCCTTGTATATAGTGTCACACAGTGCTCCCCCTTGTGTATATAGTGTCACACAGCGCTCCTCCCTCTCTTTTATATAGTATCACACAGTGCTCCCCCCTTGTATATGGTGTCACACAGCGCTCCTCCCCCTTGTATATAGTGCCACACAGAGCTCCCCCCTTGTATATAGTGTCACACAGAGCTCCTCCCCCTTGTATATAGTGTCACAAAGTGCTCCCCCCTTGTATATAGTGTCACAAGGCGCTCCCCTTGTATATAGTGTCACACAGCGTGCCTCCCCCTTGTATATAGTGTCAAGGAGCACTCCCCCCACCTTGTATATAGTGTCACACAGTGCTCCCCCTTGTATATAGTGTCACACAGCGCTCCTCCCTCCCTTTTATATAGTATCACACAGTGCTCCCCCTTGTATATGGTGTCACACAGTGCTCCTCCCCCTTGTATATAGTGCCACACAGAGCTCTCCCCTTGTATATAGTGTCACACAGAGCCCCTCCCCCTTGTATATAGTGTCACAAAGCGCTCCCCCTTGTATATAGTGTCACACAGCTCTCCCCCTTGTATATAGTGTCACACAGCGTGCCTCCCCCTTGTATAAAGTGCCACACAGCGCTACTCTCCCTTGTATATAGTGTCAAGGAGCACTCCCCCCACCTTGTATATAGTGTCACAAAGCGCTGTCCCCCTTGTATATAGTGTCACACAGCGCTCCTCCCCCACCCTTGTATATAGTGTCACACAGCGCCCCCCTTGTATATAGTACCAAACAGCGCTTCTCCCCCTTGTATTGTATATTGTGTCACACAGCGCTTCCTCATTTTATAGTGTCACAAAGCGCTCCCCCTTCTATATAGTGCCACACAGCGCTCCCCCATTTTATATAGAGTCACACAGCTCTCCTCCCCCACCTTGTATGTAGTGTCAAACAGCGCTCTCCCCATTGTATATAGTGTCTCACAGCGCTCCTCTCCCTTGCATAAGGTGTCACACAGCGCTACCCCTTGTATATAGTGTCACAATGCGATGCCCCCCTTGTATATAGTTTTACACAGCGTTCCTCCCCGTCCTTGTATATAGTGTCACGTAGCGCTCTCCCCATTGTATATAGTGTCACACAGCGCTCCCCCACTTGTATATAGTCACACAGAGCTCCCCCCTTTTATATAGTGTCACAAAGTGCTCCCCCCTTGTATATGTGCCACACAGCGCTCTCTCTTTCTATATAGTGTCATTCAGCGCTCCTCCCCCTTGTATATAGTGTCACACAGTGCTCCCCCTTGTATATAGTGTCACTCAGTGCTCCTTCCCTTGTATATAGTGCCACAAAGTGCTCCCCCTTGTATATAGTGTCAAGGAGCGCTCCCCCTCCTTGTATATAGTGTAACAAAGCGCTGCCCCACTTGTATATAGTGTCACACAGTGCTCCTCCCCCGCCCTTGTATATAGTGCTACACAGCCCTCCTCTCCACTTGTATACAGTGCCACACAGCGCTGCCCCCTTTTATAGTGTCACAAAGTGCTCCCCCTTCTATATAATGCCGCACAGCACTCCCTCTTGTATATAGTCTCACACAGTTCTCCTCCCCCACCTTGTATATAGTGTCACACAGAGCTCCTCCCCTTGCAGATAGTGTCACGCAGCGCTCCCCCTTGTATATAGTGTCACAAAGTGATGCCCCCTTGTATATAGTGTCACACAGCGCTCCTCCCCGTACTTGGATATAGTGTCACAGAGCGCTCTCCCCTTGTATATAGTGTAACACAGCGCTCTCCCCTTTTATATAGTATCACAAAGCGCTCCCTCCTTGTATATGTTAAACATATTTGCTGTTAAAGCAAACAAAAGCCCTATTTTACGGCTTGCTGCATTAGTGTAAGCTAAAATATAACTTTTATTAATTATTCCTAAAAGGGCAATGCAAAGAAGGAACACACACTTTAAAATTTCGCAAATGTTAACTGACAATGAGAGAGCTGATTGACACGTTGCTATGAAGCAGTCGCTTAGTGCGAACTAAGTGTCAGAGTGAAGACAGCGTCTGCAGGTATGCTGTATTGAAATAGTTAGACAGTAAATATAGCTGACTGCCAGTTAAACGTTGAATTAAAAGTTAGCAAAAAGCCCCCCGACATGTTTCGCTACGAACGCAGAGTCCTCAGGGGTTCAAATGGGGCAACTGACAGCATGCTGCCGGTCAGCCCCTCTTATAACCTCGGGATGCCATGACAGTGGGCGTTAAAGACCAGAGGGCCAATAGAGAAAGAGGTAATTAGACGAGCCTCCATAGTCTCTTCCAGATGCCCGCATTCTGTTTCATGTTTTTTATTCTAAGTATCATCACATGCGCAATAGTTACCTTCTGACACTTCTTCTCTTTTCCGGCGATATCGATGCAGTCACTCATGGCTCTTGATAGGTAGATAACTTGAGTCCTGTCGATTGGCTGATTGTCCTTTCCGTCAGAGACTATGGAGGCTCGTCTAATTACCTCTTTCTCTATTGGCCCTCTGGTCTTCAACGCCCACTGTCATGGCATCCCGAGGTTATAAGAGGGGCTGGCCGGCAGCACGCTGTCAGTTGCCCCATTTGAACCCCTGAGGACGCTGCGTTCGTAGCAGAACATGTTGGGGGGGGGTGGGCTTCTTTCTAACTTTTAATTCAACGTTTAACTGGCAGTCAGCTATATTTACTGTCTAACTATTTCAATACAGCGTACCTGCAGGCGCTGTCTTCACTCTGACACTTAGTTTGCACGAAGCGACTGCTTCATAGCAACGTGTCAATCAGCTCTCTCATTGTATGTTAACATTGGCGATTTTTTTTTAGTGTGTGTTCCTTCTTTGCATTGCCCTTTTAGGAATAATTAATAAAAGTTATATTTTAGCTTACACTAATGCAGCTAGCCGTAAAATAGGGCTTTTGTTTGCTTTAACAGCAAATATATTTAAAATTTTGTGGTAATATAATGCCCATCAGCTAGCAGGGTCTCTCTCTGCTTTAGTACTCCTTGTATATGTGTCACGCAGCGCTCCCCCTTGTATATATTGCCACACCGTGCTCCTTCCCCTTGTATATAGTGTCACACAGCGCTCCCCCTTGTATATAGAGTCACACAGTGCTCCTTCCTTGTATATAGTGTCACAAAGCGCTCCCCCCTTGCATATAGTGTCACACAGCGCTTCCCCCCTTGTATACAGTGTCACACAGCGCTCCTTCCCCACCTTGTATAGTGTCACACAGAGCTTCCCCCCATTGTATATAGTGTCACACAGCACTCTCCCCCTTGTATATAGTGTCACACAGCGCTCCACACCCCCTTGTATAAATTGTCACACAGCGCTTCCCCCCTTGTATATAGTGTCACACAGTGCCCCCTTGTATATAGTGTTACAAAGCGCTTTCCCTTGTATATAGTGTCACACAGCGCTCCCCCTTGCATATAGTGTCCCACAGCACTTTCCCCCTTGTATATAGTGTCAAACAGCGCTTCCCCTTTTCTATAGTCACGCAGTGCTCCTTCTCCTTTGTTTATAGTGTCGCACAGCGCCTCCCAACCTTGTATATAGTGTCACACAGCGCTCCCCCCTTGTATATAGTGTCACGCAGCGCACCCTCATTGCATATAGTGACAGGCAGCGCTCCCCCTTGTATATAGTGTCACAAAGCGATGCACCCTTTTATATAGTGTCACACAGTGCTCTCCCCTTGTATATATTGTCACACAGTGCTCTCCCCCTTGTATATAGTGTCACAAAGCACTCCACCCTTGAATATGTGCCACACAGTGCTCCCCCTTGTATGCAGTGTCACACAGCGCACCTCCACCCTTGTATATAGTGTCACACAGCGCTCCCTCTTGTATATAGTGTCACACAGTGCTCCTTTCCTTGTATATAGTGTCACAAAGTGCTCCCCCTTGTATATAGTGTCACACAGTGCTTCCCCCTTGTATACAGTGTCACACAGTGCTCCTCCCCCACCTTGTATATAGTGTTACACAGTGCTTCCCCCCTTGTATATAGTGTCACAGCACTCTCCCCCTTGTATATAGTGTTACACAGCGCTCCTCCCCCTTGTATATAGTGTCACACAGCGCTTCCCCCTTGTATATAGTGTCACACAGCACCCCCCCTTGTATATAGTGTTACAAAGCGCTTTCCCTTATATATAGTGTCACACAGCGCCCCCTTGCATATAGTGTCACACAGCGCGTTCCCCCTTGTATATAGTGTCAAACAGCGCTCCCCCTTGTATATAGTCACACAGTGCTCCTTCCCCCTTGTTTATAGTGTCGGACAGCGCTATCCCACCTTGTATATAGTATCACACAGCGCTCCCCCTTGTATATAGTGTCACACTGTGCTCCTCCCCCTTGTATATAGTGTCACACCGCGCTTCCCCCTGTATATCGCCACACAGCCCCCCCAATTTTTTTTTACTTACCTTGTCCCGTTCCTGCGCCGGACGGAGCGATGCAAAGCCTCCAGGCTGGACGCATTCGCAGACCGGCGTGATGCAGCGACGTCATCAGCCTGGCCTGCACAGGGATTATTCCCAGTGCCTTATAGGCTGCATGAGGGGGGCCAAGCTGCCCGGCCCATAAATGTTATGGGCCATAGCAGAAGCAGGCAGGGGCCCCTAAGTGGATGGGGGCCCTGGGCAATTTCCCAGTTTGCCCCCCCTAACGCCGGCCCTGCACCCAAGCCATGTTTCTCAGTGTGAATATTGTGCATTGTTAGATGCTGAGTACGAACATGCATTACATGTCAGCAAATATTAACCTATGTATAATATTTATTACAAATTATACCTTACTAGGGCATCATTCTATCATAAGCGGGATACGTTATTTGGGAACATAGTGAAATGTAGATAAATATTCATGATATAACATATTTGTATAATATAGTAACATAAAAGTAAAGAGAATGAAATTATGTGTATGAACCACATCTCACATAGAAGTAAATTGACTCTGTATTATCTCTATGTGGACATGACATCCATACTGTCTTTTTCCATGGATCCTTTCACTTTCAGATAGTGGTGGGATGCTATTGCTATAGCGCTGAACAGTTATAAAGCTGTGAAGAAGTGTAGGAATTATGCTCTTGACTTTCACGCTGTTTGACACTCTAAGGACTTGTTCACACAACACAATTTTCACGCCGATTGAGACCTTTTGTCAAACAAGAAATCCAGGTAATTAGAGCTCACTGCAATGCTTCAGTGATGTAGCACTTTGGATGTATTCTAATGCATAGAAAAATGGAAATATTGCCCATAGCAACCAATCAGATTCCAGCAGTTATTTATCTCCTGTAGAAAGGAATAGCCATAGTCTAATTGTTGCTGAAGGACAGAGCTATCTTTAGGCTTTAGAAATGTAACCAGGGGATTGTTCACAGTTTTGGCATCTGTGAGCTAGGATCTTTGACCTTGAAGATGTATTTGCTTTATACCTATACTATATGATTATATTGGGGCGTACTAGAAAGGGCTGGGCCCCATAGCAAACATTTGAATCCCCCCCCCCCACTCCTTTGAGAAAGAACATGAACCAGCTCCATGTAAAACTTAAAGGGAATGTGTCGCTAGAAATGATTATATTTTTTTTTAGTTAAAGAATTAGTATTTGAGTGATTACACATTGTTTTAATTTTTTTTAAAATATTTCACAAGTCGGGAAATATTATAAATTAAATTCTAATTTATAACATTTCGATGTGCTGGCCACTGGAGAGAGCAGTTCCCAAATTTGCATCATGGTCACTGTGTTAAAGCAACCTCATTGATTTATGCTGTAAATTTGGTTGTGGACACACTCTCCTCTAGTGTCCTCACACAAACCCCTCTCCCTTCTTCTGGCTAGTACCAGGAGAAGGAGGGGTTTAAATGTCTTCAAACCTCCTACACTGTGTGCCGCCATTTTCTGAGGGAATGCACAGTGTAGGAGGATTAGATACAGGGCTCAGCAGACAGTATCACACGAACATACACGAACATAATACACACATCTCATACACGAACATAAATTACATGCTCTTGCCGCCGCCGCCGATCCCTCCGCTGGTCTACACTCCTATTTCTTGTGCCTTCAAGAACCCGCGGCCAGAAGTCGTCATCTTACTGTCCGGCAGTGGCCTTCTGGTCCACATAAAAATGGCACCAGATTTCGCTCTACGAACGAGCTTAGTTTTGGTCTGTGTGGGAGCGGCGCATGCGCGTTTCCACACAGACGGCGTATGCTTCTGGGAATGGAACGGCTCCCGTTCGCATTCTCTATGGGGTTGTATGTGCCATATAGCATCTCTGCATGTGTCGTTAATCGACACATACAGAGATGAAAAAAAAAATGGCAGCCCCCATAGAGAAGTAAAAGTTTGAATACAGTAAAAAGTAGAAAGTCACAACACTAATAAATACAATTTTTGTTTATATTTTATTAAAAGCAATATAATTAAAAAAAAAAAATCATGACACCTTCCCTTTACATTGCATTTAATTATCGGACCTTAGTAGACAAAAAAAAAATGTAGACACCCGACCAATCCAGACGAGCGCACAAGCCCAAAGGCATATGTCCCGCCCCCAAACACTGTCTCAGCAGTACTCTGTCCCTGGATATTATTTAGATGCACCAGCCCTGTCTCCGAATAATTTTCCTCATCATGTATGCTAATGTGTATATGATAGTTTACCGCTCCATAATACATTAATACCCTTACCAAATAATACCACTATACGAAGGGCCAAATAATACCTCCACACCATGACCAAAAATATCTACATACCACAAAGACCGACACAACCAATATTATCACCATACAGTGACCATATATTGGTCACATACCGGTTCTATGCTGGCAGTCTGCAAAGTATAATCACCATACAGTGCCCATGTAGTGATCATATATCTGTACTAAACTCTGCAGAGAATTATCATGCTGTAATTACAGTGCAATGAATACAGTACAGTTGCATCCAGTGTCTCACAGGTTACATCTTCTCTGATTGGACTTACTTTTCAATTTCTCTCTATCTAACCCAGGCCGCCATGATGACTTCTCCCAGCCACGACTCGTCTGTGCAAAGTTTGCTGCCGAAATGCATTTTGCTCTTCACTTTCCCAGCACATCCTCACTGTGTATTCAAACTTTCTATCCTGCGGCCTCTTTCACAGTGTCCAACTGCTGCAAAAATAGTGCAAAAATAGTGCCACAGTGATAATTTCCCCAAACATAATAATGGCCAACAGATACAGTTGTGGCCTTCCAAGCTTTCCTCATATTTCAAAATATCCTGAGATGTGTGGAGCGAGAAGACTAGCTAAAAAAACCAACTATGATTTCGTGATACTCTGTCACAAGATGTCAATGCTATATGTGTAGCCTTAGGCCTCCCAATGAAGTCAATGGGAGGAATTTTCGGCCGTTTTTTGGCGCGTTTTCCGACGTGGTTTCCACATAAAAAAACGTGTAAAAAAACTCTGTGTGAACTGACCCTTAAACTGTTTTAATACTGGTATAAATAAGCCACAAATCATTTGTGCATTTTTGGCTGTTTTAGCACATTTTTCTTTAATGAATGTGGGTACATACACAGACTTTTAAATTACTTTAGCGTAAATAATAGTTCCGTCCACACCATGTATGTAGCATGATAACTGATAACATGATAAATGAGCAGCGCTGGCATGAGCCACCCAAGAGTTTGTATAGAAAATATTGAAATTGCCAATAACTATGACTAAGGAGATTGCAATTATTTGCATAAGCTACCTCTAGTGGTGGCAACAGACAGTCAGAATTGTATCATTAAAGCAACATCTGTCTAAGCAGGGTATTTGTTGCTCTGTATCAGAAAAATGGAGCTCCGACTGCTATGTAGATATATTAAGAACTTAATCAATATAAAATTGGACATTCTATTCAAAGATCACTTTAGGGGAGCACTATTACCTTGTGAGGGACACAAATGGTTGTTTTCACAATAGTGGCACAAAGTGGGTATTAGTACTCGAAAGCACAAGGGATGGCACCATTACTGTGGGGCACAAAGAGGCAAAAGAGATAATTGCTCTTGGGCCTTAGCCATTTAGGTGACTCCACCACCGCATCCTCACCACATATGTTGTCCTCTCTGGTAGCTGCACACTTGTTTAGTGGTGCCAGCTATGGTATTATTTAGGTAGTTTATTTGGCCCTATACAGCACAGTTATTTGGGCATTGAATGGTAGTCTTAGGTATGCGCTATATGGTAGTTAATGTGGACACTGAATGGTAATATTTGGGGTGTATTATAGCAGTGTTGCTCTTCATTTTACTCTATTCCCTAAAAAACTGTAGAGGAACCACTCACACATGTGTTGCCCAGGGACCATTACAGACCGTAATTCAGCCCTGAAACTGACTATGAATGGTAAAATGCTAGTTTTAATAACCATAAGTCAATTGGCTTTCTAAGACTTGCGTGTATTATTTTTTTAAAAGGGATAGGAACAATTGTGCCCTCTTTCTACAGCGCTATGGAGCATGGCATCAAAGAACAAGTAATACATAATAGACTGCACACTTGTGTTTTTAGCAAATTAGTTATGTAATAATATATCATTTTAGTATAATCTAAAGAAAGAAGAAGAATTTCATCCCACTTTCCATATTAACCTGCCATTGCATAAAAAAAAATTGTATGCCTTTATAGCAAAAAGATGGCGTATATAGCAAATATATGTTCAGTGATCAACACTTGCACAAAAGATTGACCTAAACATAATCATTTTATTAGGGGAATGATGAGGAGACATAACTATGAGGCTTCAACCTGAATACTTTGTTTCCTGGCTGAATCTAAGGGACTTCTTCATTCAACTGAAATTTATTGATTCTTATTGTCATATTAATGCATTACAACAAGACAACTGCTTTGATGATAGATCTGGTTATTGGAACACATCTTGGCAAATTTTGTACTACAGTTGTGTTGTGCTGAATGAACGAGGTCTGTCACATGGGCCTAGTATTTTAATAACAATACTGTCTTACATTACATTTATGTTTTTATGTTTTTCCTTATAAATTTTCAATATATGTGTACAATGTATGTATGTATGTATGTATGTATGTATGTATGTATGTGTGTATTTACGTACGTACGTACGTACGTACGTACGTACGTACGTACGTACGTACACTACCGTTCAAAAGTTTAGGGTCACTTAGAAATTTCCTTATTTGTGAAAGAAAAGCACAGTTTTTTTCAATGAAGATAACATTAAATTAATCAGAAATACACTCTATACATTGTTAATGTGCTAAATGACTATTCGAGCTGCAAACGTCTGGTTTTTAATGCAATATCTACATAGATGTATAGAGGCCCATTTCCAGCAACCATCACTCCAGTGTTCTAATGGTACATTGTGTTTGCTAACTGTGTTAGAAGTCTAATGGATGATTAGAAAACACTTGAAAACCCTTGTGCAATTATGTTAGCACCGCTGTAAACAGTTTTGCTGTGTAGAGGAGCTATAAAACTGACCTTCCTTTGAGCTAGTTGAGAATCTGGAGCATTACATTTGTGGGTTCGATTAAACTCTCAAAATGGCTAGAAAAAGAGAGCTTTCATGTGAAACTCGACAGTCTATTCTTGTTCTTAGAAATGAAGGCTATTCCATGCGAGAAATTGCCAAGAAACTGAAGATTTCCTACAACGGTGTGTACTACTCCCTTCAGAGGACAGCACAAACAGGCTCTAACCAGAGTAGAAAGAGAAGTGGGAGACCCCGCTGCACAACTGAGCAACAAGACAAGTACATTAGAGTCTCTAGTTTGAGAAATAGACGCCTCACAGGTCCTCAACTGGCAGCTTCATTAAATAGTACTCGCAAAACGCCAGTGTCAACGTCTACAGTGAAGAGGCGACTCCGGGATGCTTGCCTTCAGGGCAGAGTGGCAAAGAAAAAGCCATATCTGAGAATGGCTAACAAAAGGAAAAAAAGATTAATATGGGCAAAAGCACACAGACATTGGACAGAGGAAGATTGGAAAAAAGTCTTATGGACAGACGTATCGTAGTTTGAGGTGTTTGGATCACACAGAAGAACATTTGTGAGACGCAGAACAACTGAAAAGATGCTGGAAGAGTGCCTGACGCCATCTGTCAAGCATGGTGGAGGTAATGTGATGATGCGCTTGATTGGAGCCAATTTCATCCTACAACAGGACAATGACACAAAGCACACCTCCAAATTATGCAAGAACTATTTAGGGAAGAAGCAGGCAGCTGGTATTCTATCTGTAATGGAGTGGCCAGCTCAGTCAGCAGATCTCAACCCCATAGAGCTGTTGTGGGAGCAGCTTGACCGTATGGTACGCAAGAAGTGCCCATCAAGCCAATCCAACTTGTGGGAGGGCCTTCTGGAAGCATGGGGTGAATTTTCTCCCGATTACCTCAGCAAATTAACAGCTAGAATGCCAAAGGTCTGCAATGCTGTAATTGCTGCAAATGGAGCATTCTTTGACGAAAGCAAAGTTTGAAGGAGAAAATTATTATTTCAAATAAAAATCATTATGTCTAACCTTGTCAATGTCTTGACTATATTTTCTAGTCATTTTGCAACTCATTTGATAAATATAAGTGTGAGTTTTCATGGAAAACACAAAATTGTCTGGGTGACCCCAAACTTTTGAACAGTGGTGTATGTATGTATGTATGTATGTATGTATGTATGTATATATGCAGTATGTTTATCCTGTTTACAATTAAGTAAAACAAACTATTAAAAATAAAACTAGATCATGAATTCTATTCACTCATTATTTCAGGGTCCAGAGACAGCATAAAAAAAACATAACATTAAACAGCTAAAAGTGAATCTCCACTTCTGAACATCATGTTGTTTTTAGGTATAAATTTCGCAGATTAATTTCATACTATATCTTTATAGCTGTTGGGAGCAGTTTTTCTGATACAGAGCTCCAAATCCCACCCGCACAGACATGGATTTATAAGATATCATGTTTGCTGTCTGCAACCACCACTAGGGGGAGCTCAGGAGCTTACTGCATACTGAATTATCTTTGAGTTTAATGTATGACATTATGCTGTAAGCTCCCATGCTCCCTCAGGTTTTGGCTGCATGCAACCAGCATATTATCTTTTAAATCAATGCATATGCAGGAGATTTGGAGCTCTTTATCCAAAAAATGGAGTTCCGGACATTATTAAGATATATTAAGAAATGAATCGGCATATAATTTTTGAACTACTGTATTTATATTAACCCCTTCCCAACCAGCCCACGTAGATTAACGGGCTGCAGCACTGGTCCTTGTGCCTTCAGCCCGTTAATCTACGTGTGCTCCTGCCCGAGCACACAGGCATTCCTCTTAGCCTGGCATCTCTCAGTACTGGCTGCTACTAGCAGCCTTTGTACTGAGGGAAGACATAGGGTGGGATCACAGCCGTGATCCCCGTCGATTAACCCCTTAAATGCAGCAGTCAATAAATTTATAAAGGTGTTTCACCTAAAGGTTTTAGATACTTTCTAAATGCTGTTTTGAAAACTTTGAGGGTGCAGTTTTTAAAATGGGGTGACTTATATATATATTTTTTTAATATATAGGACTCTTAAAGCCACTTCAGAACTGAACTGGCCCACAAAAAAATAGGTTTTGGAAATTTTCTTGAGAAATTGCTGCTAAAGTTCTAAGCCTCGTAATGTCCTGGATAAATATAAGGATGTTCAAAAAATGATGCAAACATAAAGTAGACATATGGGAAATGCTAATTAGTAATTTTTGTGTGGTATTACTAAGCACATACATTTAAATTTAGAAAAATTCACATTTTTGCTAATTTTCTGTACGTTTTGGTGTTTTTCCACAAATAAATACTGAATTTATCAACCAAATTTTTCCACTAACATAAAGTACAATATATTACGAGAAAACAATCTCTGAATCGCTTGGATAGGGAAAAGCATTCCCAAGTTCTTACCACATGACCTGACACATGTCAGATTTGTAAAAATCGGCTTCGTCCACGAGGCCAAAACAGGCTGTGTCCTGAAGGAGTTAAAAAATAGTATTTGTGTCAACTTTACATTTTACATGCATTCACTATGTTTTCGTATATACGACTGTTCACATTAGTGTCATTGCTTCCATTATTACTAAAGCCATGATGTTTATGACGGATTTGTTGTGTAATGGATACTAACAGATCTAGAAGGATCCCATTGACTTGTAATGGGTCCACATAGTTTTTGTCAGGTGTGCCCCTTTCTTTTGTTACAGGAAAGAATAGCACAGCAGACTACGCTATTCTGGCAATCAAAAAGCAATGGAATCCCGACAGGACAGACCCTAACGGTAGTGTGAACATAGCCTAATGTTTGTTAACCTTATGGATATGGGTCTAACTACTTATTATACTTTCCCTAATGCAGCGCTAAGTGAAAAGATGTAAATGGAGACCCATTTTTCACAAGCATCTCATCTAACAAGTTCGTTCTCACCTGGAATTGGAAAGGGCACACTGTTTTTAAAATAACTTATTATACTGTACTGAGACTGAACAGAGGCTATATTAGAAAGTCAGGCTATGTTCACACCTGTATCATCGTTTCTATTTATAACGGAAACTACGACACATTGGCAGATCCGTCATAAGAGTCTGTTAAACCCAATTGACTTACAATAGGGTCCGTCGGTTTCCATCAGGGAGTCCATCATTTTGACTAGAAAAATCTGTCATTTTGCCACTCGTTCATCCATACATTAATACGTATAAGGTCTTTAGGATAACATGCTTTAGCATTAAAAAAATAAATTAAAAAAAATAACATGTGGTGACAGAATTCATGTCATCATCTATGTCTTGTTTAATGTGAATTATGTTCTGCTTTACCAATATATCATGTTTCTATATCAATATATAATTAATAATGAAGAGTGAAAAAGAGCAAGGAAAGCTTCATAAGAGTCAGAAATTGAAAACTTGTAAATCCATTAGGAAATGTGTTTGTTGAATTCTAGAATGCAATAACCACAGAGAAAGTCCAGAGGGTGAAGGACCGATTCATGTCTGCATATGACGTCACTTCAGATGGACGCCTACAGATACAAGAGGTAAGAATGCAAGTCTGCTCTGCAATCTTCAAATTATATTACTATAGATGGAAAAAAAGGAATTAAATTCTCAGAGTAAACAAGAACATACATAAAATAAACCATCATTATGGTTCATATCGATGATAAATGGATTTTCCTACACAGTAAAATTCTATTTTGTTTCCTCACCACCATACTCCTGGGTTCCCATTGTCTCCTTGTTTAGAAAGAAGGTGTCATGATGTGTTATCCATACTGACGAAATGCCATATGACCAGTAGGGGAAAACACTGCCCTCCACTACATAGTGACATTATATTTATAGTGACGTTAGATTGGCCGGATACCTTGAAATATTTTACAACAAAACCTATAACTAGGAGTCTGACACACGAGAATTGGGTTAAAAAATATGAAAGTTTATTGAATCAAATTAAAAATACAAATAAACACATGTATAAAATTTATAGAGATGTGAACCACAGAAAACAATGGACAGCCAGAACACATATGACTGTTATTTAACACAGGTGTGCTCAGTCTGTCTGCACAGCGTTGTTCTGTGAGATATGTGTTCTGGCTGTCCATTGTTTTCTGTGGTTCACATCTCTATAAATTTTATACATGTGTTTATTTGTATTTTTAATTTGATTCAATAAACTTTCATATTTTTTAACCCAATTCTCGTGTGTCAGACTCCTAGTTATAGGTTTTGTTGTATATCCAGCGGGTCCACCGTCACCGCCATGCTTAGTTTGGGCCTGAGGCTCGGTTCCCGACAGTGTCCGCACATCATTGTGATGGGCCATTAACCATGAATTTTCTAGGGAACTGCTTGGTGTCCTCCATTTAGGTACAGTATTAACCTTTAAATATTTTGTCTATGAAAAGCTTTTCTAAATTGTAATCGGAACAATTATTCAACATCATAAATTTAGGTATTGTAAGCAACAAAAACATCCCCTTAACCATTAAAAAGTGTTGTCTGAGTCCGTATAAATCAACTCCCACACAGATTTTCTTCAACATTTAAACCTGCCAATTTAATTAAATATATTTATTGGTCACCTGCGCAAAAAACATGTTTTTTTTGCAGCCCCTTTATTTTGTAGTCCGCTCTTCAGCGCTGTCAATCACATGAACTTCAAATCCATGCCTGTGTCCCTTTGTACTACTATGTGAGTCACGCACTTGGAGGGGGTTCCCCAGTACTTGAAAACCCCCTACTGACCCGCTCTGGAGAGGCAGCCACACAGCCATTGAGATTTATGTATGCAACCAATATTAAGTTCAGTGGAAGCTGTATAAACTTCAAACCTATTAAGAATAAATACAATAAAATGATATGTACACATTTTATTGCCCTAGACCACCACAGATAAAACAATTAACACCTTCTAAACCACCAGGAATGTTAACGCTTACCCTCTAACAATCCCGAGACCTCCAGGAATATTAGATATTACTGGATGTGATTTGGACATTAAAGCTCACTAAGCACTATAGACAAGATACATTGGGTTTGGGTTAATACTTTGCATTGGAGGAGTACATATCACTTGTAGTTTTTTTTTGTTGCAGGCTCTACACTTAAACTGTTGTTAATTTCCAAATGTTCCGTGTGTCCCTGACTTGTAATCACACTCGAGAACAACAAATATTACCATTGACCCTAGCCAGAATTTTATGATTCAACTCTATGGTGTTATAACAAAAAGAAAAAAAAACAGAACTCAGACCCATATTTAGATATATTATTATATTAATCAGGACAGAATTTTGGATTTATTTTAAAAAAAAAAGGCACTGACGGGTAAATGTATGATGATATTACGTGTCTCTGAATGGGAATATGTCAAATTTTAATTTTAATTTAATATAATTGCATATTGTGATGATTTTAGATATATTTTTTGTTCATGATCAGCATGTTTTATTCTGTAACAAATGTTTCACTGCTTCCTCTGACTCAATGACATATTCTAGAAATAAAAAACTCATGGAGCTGTCAAAAAGTGACTAATGCAGAACACCTTTAGCGGTGGACTTGACAAGAGACAGACAGCACACCTGCCCCCTAGCCACCAGACCATTTACAGCAGCTGTAGTGTAGCTACATTTACTTAGTATGGCAAATACTCATGGGAATAAACATGCCCAACTCTTGACATAAAATAAGCATTAACTTGAGGTGCAGAAAAGACTTTTCATGTCTCAAGAGAACTTATACCTCCTTTTGAAGATCTGAAGACTTCATATATTTTTAAGGCAACACAATACTAGTCAGTCCTCAAATTCTTTTTAGGTTAGGGTTTGTTTTTAAGAATACATGTTAGGCTTTGTTCACATCCCATCAGAGCCCTAGTTTTGGCATATGTGCCAGGAAAGCTCCTGTTGCAAACATTAAATGTATCCATAGGCCACCATTCACTATGTGTTCTTTTTGCATAGGCAGGGCCGGTATGTGTTGGCACAGCTTTTTTTGTTTTTTTTGTTGTTGTATTGAATAGCATAGCAGATTAAACTATTCAACACAAATGGGAAACCGCATGGCATACGTTTTTTTTTTTACATTTCTACTAACATTATTATTTTCTTACCCCAGCTTGCTAACATGATTTTGCCAGAGGATGAAAACTTTCTGTTACTATTCCGTAGAGAAACCCCTTTGGATAATAGTGTGGAGTTTATGCGGGTAGGTACAATAAGACTGACATGGATATGTCCATAATTGTATATTCTTTTCTATATTCATTAACAGTCTGGTTAAAATCTATAAAGCATTCGAAAGTGTCTGTATTGTAGCGCAAGTGAATGTCGATGGCATGTAACTTGTGCTGCAAATCACATTGCTCACTTACCATTTTCTTCAGAAAAATAATGTCCGGACTATTTCATGTATATGTGGCTCTAGAAGTAACTCATTTCCGTTTGGATGGGTAACATACTTCTGCAACTGATTCCTACATAGAGAGGACCAATATTGTATAACAATATTTTTTCTTAAAAATGTACCTGATTAACATTAAAAGCATTTGCACAGACTTCAGAATATTATGGCCTAAGGAAAAAAAAAGTTCTACTTTTTAATTAATGTTAACTGTTCCAACAGTAGAATATAAAATAATATATGGTTTGTTTATATTTTAGGATACATACATATAAATTCATATTTTATGTAAACATCGCCGTTTTTTTCTTCAGATTTGGCGAAAATATGATGAAGACAGCAGTGGCTTTATTTCGGCTATGGAACTAAGGGTAACCTTTTATGCCTATTACTAACATACCATTTTCTAACCATCTGTCTTGTATTATACTGTGACACTATAGACAGATTATAACAATGACAATGGTTCTTATAAATCTATTGATGTATCCAGAATTTGCACTTTTTCATCAAAAGAATCATACAAAACACGGTGCATAGTACTCGCTACCTAAGTGTAAACGGATTATATGTATTCCTGATCTGCTAGAGGTATGGAAAAGTGCCACCCATGTCCAAGAATACATGAGCATGATGCTATTACCTGTAAAAAATATTTTCCACAACCTACAAGACCAATTAAATAAATAAATAAATAATAATCTTTATTTATGTAGCGCCACATATTCCGCAACACTTTACAGTTCAGAGGGAGAAAATACCAACCAAATCCGACATTACAGAGTGATAAGTAAATAATCCACACAAGAGTGGTGAGGGTTCTTCTCGCAAGAGTTTACAATCTATGAGGAGATATCGGTAACACAAGAGGTAAAAGTTCTTGATTTGTGCTATGGTCCAGACATCTTTTGTACAAAATCGGTCAAGACATATAAAGCTGCATGAGCCAGTCACCCAGCCAGTATCTATGTATGCACAAATATGAAGTGCATTAGATGACAATATGGAACCCACATATTAAATTCACTGATAATATATGCATTAGTATAGTGGTTGGATAGAAAGATAAACCTGGCTGCTGCATTCAGGATAGATTGGAGAGTTTAGTGTAATAAAGACTGATCAGTAAAGAGTTACAGTATTCAAGGCGAGATAGAATCCAAGTAGTAAATTTCAAATAATCTGCGATGAAAATAATGTAGCATCAAGAGCGTAACTAGGAAAGACTGGGCCCCATAGCAAACTTTTAACTTGGGTTCCCCTGGGTGTCGCACAACCCCCACTTGTAGATAGTGCCTCCTATAGATTCCCCTGTAGATAACGCCATACAGCCCCCTCTATACAGCACCATACAGCCCCCCACCCTGTAAATAGCACAATACAGCCCCCCTGTAGATAGCTCCATACAACCCCCCTGTAGATGCCATACAGCCCCACCTTGTAGATAACACAATACAGCCCCCTGTAGATAACGCCATACTATAGATAACGCCATACTATAGATAACGCCATACAGCCCCCTGTAGATAACGCCATACAGCCCCCCTGTAGATAACGCCATACAGCCCCTGTAGATAACGCCATACAGTCCCCCCTGTAGATAACGCCATACAGCCCCACCCTGTAGATAGCGCCATACAGCGCAAAACCCCTCCCAAAAAAACAGCTTATAGTTTGTCCTACAAAAGACATGTATCCCCTATACATAGGATAGGGGATACATGTGTGATCGCTGGCAGCAATAAGGAGAACGAGGGACCGAAGGTCCCCCGCAGTTCTCCATGAGAAACCTCGGACTTCCGGAGTCTGCGCAGCTCAATAAAAATTAAAAGAGCGCTAGTCACGCATGCGCACAAGCGTGACCGGTGTACAATTCATTTCTACAGGGCTGCCGACACAGACCCCGGAAGTCCGAGGTTTGTCATGGAGAACATCGGGGGACTTTCGGTCCCCATTCTCCTTATCGCTGTGGGTCCCAGCGATCACACATGTATCCCCTATCCTGTGGATGGGGGATACATGTCTTTTGTAGGAACAACCCCTTTAATGGCAGAGCGGGGAGATACCTCCCTACTCTGAAGTAGTGTTCAGTGGCGTCGTGCTGTAACAGCCATAGCAGCTGCTAGCGGAGCCTCCGGCCATGGGGGCACGGGCCCCCTCATGCCACGGGCCCCGTAGTAGGCGATACGGCTCCTACAGCGGTAGTTACGCCACTATGTAGCATATAGTACTAATCAAATTATTTACATTATATGCTACTCAGGGATGGCTTCAATTAGAAAGGGCAAACTGATACCAGTTTTGGATACATGAAAGCCATATTATTTCTCCATAGCCCCTTTAAAATGTATCTTTAATTTAAAACTTTTGTGGACCAGTGCCTGGACTCCAAAAATAAGGTAATTTACCATCCAGGAGTCTAGAAGAACAGGGTAACAACACTTGTTTGGCAAACCAATTTTAAATAACTGTCCAGTCTCCTGACTGTACAAACATTATGGACAACCATGAGGTGTACTAAGGACCGGTGGGCACAAAAAAAAAAAATACTCACCTTTCTTCTGTTCCCCCATGGCTCCACTTCCAGGGTCTAGCTTCAGAATTGATCTTGCAACACTAGTGAGTGGGTCTACCTACTTCATTCACGAAGACTGTGCTGATTTTTATTACCGGTGTCAGCACAGTCTAAGACTAATGCTTCCCCCATATAGAGGGGAGTGGTATTCTGAAAGTCATAGTGACACTTCCGTGATCCTAGGGATAAAAGGAATGTCAGGGCTGAATATGATTATCCAGCTCTGACACACGTGACTAAAGACTCGTGACTCTCTTTAAAGAGGACATATCACCTCTCCTGGCATGTTTATCTTAGTAAATACTTGTATTCCTCATAAATTAACAATCCTGGAATTTTTTTTATAAGAACTCTGCGATGTGCTATTCCTCTGTTATCCCGCCTAGATATCAATAAATAAATTGACAACTGGGTGCTACCATTTCCCTTGCTAAAGGGGTGTGTCCTTACAAAATCATACTATGTAACCACTGATTGGACATTGACAGTCGGTGGGCTCACCCTCAACTGATAATAACCAGTTGTCAATTTTATCATAAATTTCTAGAAGGAACAACAAAGGAATGGCACAATGTAGGGTTCTAAAAAAAAGATGCACTAGAATTATTTAACCCCTTTCCACCACATCCATTTTTTTTATTTAAATTTTCGCTATTTCCTCCACACATTCCAAAGGCCATAACGTCTTTATTTTTCAATCAATAAAGCCTTACGAGGGCTTTTTTTTTTTTTGCAGGACAAGTTGTAGTTTTAAATTACACCATTTATTGTACCATATACTGGGAAACAAGAACAAAAATATTTGTGGGGAAAGGGAAAAACCCATTGTCTTTTGGGTTTTATTTTAATGGCGTTCACCGTGCAATAAAAACAACACATTTACTTTTTTCTGTGGGTCAATATGATTACGGCGATACCAAATATACACCGTTTTTTTATGTTTTACTACTAAGGAAAAAACAAATTGTTAAGAAAAAAAATGTTTTGTGTCGCCACATTCTGAGTGTAATGTCCGCAGCCACGAGTCGGTAAGCGTGGCCCCAGCCTCCTCATCAGGAGACGCCAGCGCTCGCTTCCACTCACCTCAGCCGGATCCCGTAGTGTGTGCGTGCACGCTCATGCCCACTCCTAAAGGGGCAGCGCGCGTACCGGACTTTTGATGAACTTTGACCCGTGAGTACCCTGGACTATAAGAGGGGTCCAGCCCCCTGCTTCCATGCCTGAGCGTTGTTGGGGTTTCCTGGCTATGTGATGGCCTCCTAGTGTGTTTCCTGTTTCCTGTTCCAGTTCCTGTTCCTTGCATTGCATACCATCCTGGTTGAGCACTGTGCTGTGCCAAAGTCGTGTCGTGCTGTATTCCACGTCTGACCTGCTTCACCTCGCCTGACGTCTACCTGCTGCCTAGTCATAGCCGAGCCTGCCCTGCTGCTGTCTGAGCTGCCACAGGTACCCATACGAACTATAGACATTCACCTGCGCCCTGTTGGCCAGCTGCCTTACTGCCAAGGCTGTACGACTCAGTGGGTCCACAGACCCTTCGTAACAGTATGCTCAGGACATGGATCCCGCTGGTCGATTCAAGACTAAGATGACGTCTCAAGAGATGCAAGCGGATATGCTGGACCTCCGGTCTCGACAGGACCAACTCCTCCAGGCGTTGAACATTCTTGCACGTCGGCAGGAGGCACAAGCTTCTGTTCCTCCTACTACACCTCCTGGCAACGTTGATCCTCAGACTACACCTCGCGTGGATTTCTGAATCAGTGCCAGATCCATTTCAGCCTGTATGCTAGGACATTTTCGTCTGATGGCGCCAGGCTCGCTTTTATCATCTCTCTCCTCACTGGCAAGGCTCTTGCATGGGCGAACCCTATCTGGGAGAGACAAGGACCAGAGACCCGTGACTTCCCAGCCTTCCTCCGGACTTTTCGCATGGTGTTTGAGGAGCCTGGACGGGTCTCATCTGCAGCGGCCTCTTTGATTAACCTACGCCAAGGAGACACCTCCATGAGTGAGTACGCCATCCACTTCCGCAACCTGGTGGGAGAGCTGTTATGGAACACTGAGGCTCTGGTGGCTGCATTCTGGCATGGACTGGCTTCTAGAATTAAGGACGAACTTGCCGCTCGGGATCTGCTATCTACCCTGGATGACCTCATCCTTCTGTCTGCTCGGATTGATATACGGATCCGAGAACGCCTCCAAGAAGTTTGACGGGAGGGAGTCCTTCCCAGTCTGGCTCCTACTTTGCAGCAACCCCTGCTGTCCTCAGATGTCGATCCTCCTAAGGGGCTGGTAATAATGGACCAGTGTAAGTTATCCACCCAGGAGAGACAACGCAGACGCACGTCTGGACTCTGTCTTTATTGCGGCCTCGGTGGTCATCTTGTGTGCCTGTGTCCCCAAAGATCCCAAAACCTAGGGTTGCTAGGAGTGACAACCGTGGGTAAGAATGGACTTCCGTCTAGGTTGTCCATACCTGTGACCATAGTGTCCGGTGAGAGAAGGCATCAGGTCTCAGCGTATCTGGACTATGGATCCACTGCTAATTTCATCCGTAGAGACCTGGTGGACCTTCTGAAATTACCCACCACCCCTCTGGAGAACACGTTGACAGTTGCTTCAGTAGATGGACTACCTCTGCCAGACCCAGTTAGAGCTGTGACCAAGCCGCTGAGGCTCCAAGTGGGAGCCCTTCACTCCGAACTTCTGCCTTTCTATGTGCTATCCAAAGCTGTTAACCCTGTGTTGCTGGTCCTGCCTTTGCTTCGACTGTATGCCCCTGTCCTTGACTGAAATTCTGGAGCAGTTCTCCAATGGGGCCCTGAGTGTCAAGGTCATTGCCTGGTGCAGACTCGTTCGGCTCAACATTCGCTGCCTCGGTCATTGGCAGGATTGCCGAGTCATTATGCTGCCTTTTCGGACGTCTTCAGCAAGAGGGAGGCGGAGACATTGCCTCCACATAGGGAGTATGACTGCCCTATCGAACTGATTCCTGGTGCATCCCTTCCCCGTGGTAGGTTATATTCTCTCTCCTTGCCAGAGACTATGTGCATATCCGCCTATGTGAAAGAGAACTTGGAGAGGGGCTTCATACAAAAGTCTTCCTCCCCGGCAGGAGGCGGGTTCTTCTTTGAGTATCTAGTAATGCCCTTCGGCCTGTGTAATGCTACCGCGATCTTCCAGGAGATTGTAAATTAAATTTTTCGTGACCTCCTCTATGTTTGTGTAGTAGTCTACCTTGATGACATCTTGATTTTTTCTCCAGATCCTATAACGCACCAGAGACATGTCCTTCATGTTCTGCTACAGTTAAGGGAGAATCGTCTGTACGCCAAGTTGCAGAAGTATGTGTTTGACAAAGATGCTCTACCCTTCCTGGGCTACATCGTCTCAAATCGAGGTCTCGAGATGGATCCTGAGAAGGTAAAGTCTGTCCTCGAATGGCCACGTCCTCAAGGCTTGAGGGCCATACAGTGCTTTTTGGGATTCGCTAATTTTTGCAGGCAGTTTATTCAAAACTTCTCCTTACTGACTTCTCCCATCTCAAACCTCACTAAGAAAGTTATGAACGCCAAGGTGTGGACTCCCGAGGCAGAGTCCGCATTCAAAGCCTGAAGAGTGCCTTCACGTCAGCCTCTATCCTCCATCATCCGGATGTCTCTCTGCAGTTCTCGTTGAAGGTGGACACATCAACTACTCAATCGGGAGTTACTGGCCATCAAATTGGCCCTGGAAGAGTGGAGACATCTACTAGAGGGCGCAGCTCTTCCGATCCTAATTTTTACAGACCACAAGAATCTGACCTACCTCCAGACAGCGCAACAGCTGAACCCTCGTCAGGCCAGATGGTCACTGTTCTTTACAAGGTTCCAGTTTGAGCTCCATTATCGCCTGGCTGACAAGAATGTGAGGGCTGATGCCTCGTCCAGGTCTTTCGAGACGGAAGGCACCGTGGAGAGTCCACAGAATATTATTTATCTGTCTTGCATTATCTCTGTCAATCCCCTGCAAGTTGGGGACATTCCCCCAGGGAGAACTTTTGTGTGCCTGGCTGATTGTGGAAGAATCCTCTGCTGGGGGCACTCCTCTAGACTGGCAGGTCACGCGGGGGGTTCGTAAGACCCAGGATCTGATTGCGCGTCATTTCTGGTGGCCCACGCTGCCCAAGGACATTATGGACTTTGTTTCTTCCTATTCTGTATGTGCAGCCAACAAGGTCGCTCACTCCAGACCTGCAGGTCTGCTCCAGCCATTGCCTGTGCCCAATGCTCCCTGGCAGCATATAGCTATGGACTTTATTACGGACCTTCCTCTCTCTGCTGGATGCAGTGCTGTCTGGGTGGTGGTGGATCGATTTTCAAAGATAGTCCACTTCGTTCCATAAAGAATCCTCCGCTGGGGGCACTCCTCTAGACTGGCAGGTCACGCGGGGGGTTCGTAAGACCCAGGATCTGATTGCGCGTCATTTCTGATGGCCCATGCTGCCCAAGGACATTATGGACTTTGTTACTTCCTATTCTGTATGTGCAGCCAACAAGGTCGCTCACTCCAGACCTGCAGGTCTGCTCCAGCCATTGCCTGTGCCCAATGCTCCCTGGCAGCATATAGCTATGGACTTTATTACGGACCTTCCTCTCTCTGCTGGATGCAGTGCTGTCTGGGTGGTGGTGGATCGATTTTCAAAGATGGTCCACTTCGTTCCTCTGACCAGGTCTTCCTTCTGCTCCTCAGCTGGCCAAGCTGTTCATCCAACACATCTTTCGCCTGCACGGCTTGCCGCAGCATATTGTGTCTGATCGGGGGTTTCAGTTTGCCTCAAAGTTCTGGAGTGCCCTCTGCGGACAGTGTGAAGTTGGACTTTTCAACAGCCTACCATCCTCAGTCCAATGGTCAGGTCGAGAGGATCAATCAGATCTTGGAGAACTACCTACGCCACTTAATTTCCATGCAGCATGAAGACTGGGTACAGTTGCTCCCATTGGCTGAGTTCTCCTACAATAATCACACCAGTGAGTCTACAAGTAATACACCGTTCTTCATTGTTTACAGCCATCATCCACAAATTCCTCTCCCGATGCCCGATACTTCCGAGGTTCCAATGGCTGACTCCGCTTTTAGAGACTTCCTACGGATCTGGCAGCATACTCGATCCTCCATCCTAATGGCAGTCGACCGTATGAAACGGAAGGCTGACACAAGGAGAAGGGAACCTCCTCAATTTCTTCCTGGCACGAGGGTCTGGCTGTCTTCCAGGAATATCCGACTAAGGGTGCCATCATGGAAATTTGCTCCCAGGTTCCTAGGACCCTTCGAGATCCTTCAGCAGATCAACCCTGTCGCCTATAAGCTTTGCCTGCCTCCTACCCTCAAGATCCCCAACTCCTTCCATGTCTCCCTCCTGAAGGCGGTGGTTCTGAACCACTACACCACGACTCCTAGCCCTGTAGTTGCCTCCAGCGGCCCTTCAGACACTTTTGAGGTTTAGGAGATCCTGGACACCAAAAAAGTGACAGGAAAGACCATTTATTTGGTGGATTGGAGGGGTTTGGTCCTGAAGAAAGGTCTTGAGAACCTCAATGCTCCTACACTTCTGAAGAAGTTTCTCTCTCGCTCTGGTCCCAAGAAGAGGGGGCGTAAGAGGGGGGATACTGTAATGTCTGTGTCTGCGGGCTGTCAGCTCCAATACCCTCTTGACAGCCACAGCCACGAGTCTGCAAGCGCTGGCCCCAGCCTCCTCTTCAGGAAATGCCAGCGCTCGCTTTCACTCACCTCAGCCGGACTTTTGATGAACTTTGACCCATGAGTACCCTGGACTATAAGAGGGGTCTGTCGATTGAGCAGTGTAAAAGCTTCTTTTTTGGTACCAGTTGGGATACTGTAATGGCGGGGGGTAGGGAGACGGACAAGTGAGCCCTAATCTACCCGCCACTCTGTCCCTGCCTACTTGCAACGACCCGCCCTAGGCGACGGGGTACAACTGGGCGGCGGTCCCTGCGCTCAGTAAGTGCACGACAAACACGACAAACATACAAAGGAACACAAGCAAGGAAAAGGGGCAGTTGCCCACGGCAACACCGTGAGCAACCAGAGTGGTGAACGAGCCGAGTCAAGCCAGGAGTGTGCGAGGTACAAAACGAAGAGCAGAAGAGTAGTCAGTAAGCCAGGGTCTGTATGGAGCAGGATCAAAAATAGCAGGAGCTGTAGCTGGGCCAGGAACCACAAGAAAATAATAACCAGCACAGAGGGACAGGAAGGGCAGGCTTAAATAGACCGAGGGCGGGAGCTAGCTGAGTCTGGCCAGGTTACGATAGGCTCTCCCACTCCTAAGCCTGCCAGCCACAGTGGTGGAAGCAGGAGTCAGTCTCAGGGATGTAGCCTCAGGTGCTGACTGATTAATTCTGGGAGTTAACTCCGAAGCTGTGCCTGGCAGATCCTTTACAGTACCCCCCCTTTTATGAGGGGCCACCGGACCCTTTCTAAGTGGACCTGGCTTACTGGGGAAACGCAGGTGGAACCTCCTGACCAATACCCCAGCGTGAACATCCCGGGCGGGTACCCAAGTCCTCTCCTCGGGCCCGTATCCTCTCCAATGAACCAGGTACTGGAGGGAGCCTTGGACCATCTTGCTGTCCACAATCCTGGCCACCTCGAATTCCACCCCCTCAGGGGTGAGGACGGGAACAGGAGGTCTCCTCGAGGGAGCCAAGGACGGGGAACAGCGTTTGAGGAGGGAGGCATGAAACACGTCGTGTATACGAAAAGACGGGGGTAACTCCAGCCGGAAGGAGACAGGATTGAGGACCTCAATGACCTTATACGGCCCAATAAACCGGGGAGCAAACTTTTTGGACGGAACCTTGAGACGCAAGTTCCTAGACGACAACCACACCAGATCCCCGACCATAAACAGGGAGTTAGCAGAACGTTTTTTATCAGCCTGAGTTTTTTGTACGCTCTGGGACGCCTCTAGGTTTTTCTGAACCTGGGCCCAGACTGTGCACAGTTCCCGATGAACGACCTCTACCTCGGGATTGTTGGAACTACCAGGTGAAACGGAGGAGAACCGTGGATTAAACCCAAAATTACAAAAAAAGGGAGAGACCCCTGACGAGTTACTGACCCGGTTATTAAGGGAAAATTCGGCGAGGGGAATGAAAGAGACCCAATCAAATTGACAGTCAGAGACAAAACACCTTAAGTATTGTTCTAGAGATTGATTAGTCCTCTCCGTTTGGCCATTGGTTTCAGGATGGAAGGCAGAGGAGAAGGACAGATCAATCCCCAACTTCATACAGAAGGCTCTCCAAAATAATGAAACAAATTGTACCCCTCTGTCCGAAACAATATTGACAGGGACCCCATGGAGACGCAGGATGTGTTTAACAAACAAGGTAGCCAACGTCTTGGCGTTGGGTAGTTTCTTGAGGGGCACAAAGTGGCACATCTTACTGAAGCGGTCCACCACCACCCACACCACCGACTTGCCTTGGGATGGAGGCAAATCGGTGATAAAATCCATGGAGATATGTGTCCAAGGTCTCTGGGGAATGGGCAACGAACGCAGTAAGCCCGCTGGTCGGGACCTGGGAGTCTTGGACCTAGCACAAACCTCACAAGCGGCGACATAGGCCTTAACGTCTTTAGGCAACCCAGGCCACCAATAATTTCTGGTAATGAGGTGTTTGGTACCCAGGATGCCTGGATGGCCAGATAGTGCGGAGTCATGATTTTCCCTAAGTACCCTTAGCCGGAATTGCAGGGGAACAAACAGCTTGTTCTCAGGAAGGTTCCCGGGAGCTGAACCTTGATCAGCAGCAATATCAGAGACTAAATCAGAATCGATCGAGGAAATGATTATACCTGGAGGCAAAATACAAGCAGGATCTTCCTCCGAAGGAGGGCTGGCCATGAAGCTACGCGACAGTGCATCAGCCTTAATATTTTTAGACCCAGCCCTATAGGTAACCAAAAAATTGAATCTGGTAAAAAATAACGCCCATCGAGCTTGTCTCGGGTTTAGCCTCCGGGCAGATTCTAGGAAAACCAGATTCTTGTGGTCGGTAAGGACCGTTACCTGGTGCCTAGCCCCCTCCAGGAAGTGGCGCCACTCTTCAAATGCCCATTTAATGGCTAAGAGTTCGCGGTTGCCAATATCATAGTTACTTTCAGTTGGCGAAAACTTCCTGGAGAAGTAGGCACAGGGGCGGAGATGGGTGAGGGACCCGGTACCCTGGGACAAGACAGCCCCCACTCCCACCTCAGATGCGTCAACTTCCACGATAAATGGCTCCATTTGGTTGGGCTGAACTAGCACCGGGGCCGAGATAAAGCACTTCTTAAGGACCTCAAAAGCCTGGACAGCCTCAGGAGGCCAGTGGAGGAGATCAGCACCTTTGCGAGTGAGGTCCGTAAGGGGCTTAGCGATGACCGAGAAGTTAGCAATAAATCTCCTGTAATAATTAGCGAACCCCAAAAAACACTGTAACGCCTTCAGGGAGGCAGGTTGGACCCATTCCGTCACAGCCTGAACCTTGGCGGGGTCCATGCAGAATTCATGAGGAGTGAGGATTTGACCCAAAAATGGAATCTCCTGTACCCCAAACACACATTTTTCGGTTTTGGCAAACAGTTTGTTTTCCCGAAGGACCTGGAGCACCTTCCTGACATGCTCAATGTGGGAGGACCAGTCCTTGGAAAACACCAGTATGTCATCAAGGTACACTACCAGAAATATCCCCAGGTAATTTCTCAAAATCTCATTTATGAAATTCTGGAAGACCGCAGGGGCATTACACAACCCAAAGGGCATGACGAGGTATTCGAAATGGCCTTCGGGCGTGTTAAACGCAGTCTTCCACTCATCCCCCTCTTTGATGCGAATAAGGTTATACGCCCCCCGTAAATCCAATTTAGAAAACCATTGCGCCCCCTGAACCTGATTAAAGAGATCAGGAATCAAAGGAAGGGGATACTGGTTTCTTACCGTGACCTTATTCAGGCTACGGTAGTCAATGCATGGCCTAAGACCACCATCCTTCTTCCCTACGAAGAAGAAGCCAGCACCTACCGGAGAAGAAGAGGGACGAATGTAACCCTTGGCCAGGGATTCCTGGATATACACTCTCATGGCTTCACGTTCGGGACAAGAAAGATTAAATATCCTACCCTTAGGAAGCTTAGCTCCTGGTACCAATTCGATAGCGCAATCGTATTCTCTATGAGGAGGTAACACTTCGGAGGCCTCCTTAGAGAAAACATCAGCGAAGTCCTGAACAAACTCGGGTAGCGTATTCGCCTCCTTAGGGGGAGAAATAGAATTAACAGAAAAACATGACGTACAACATTCATTACCCCATTTGGTTAGCTCCCCAGTATTCCAGTCAAATGTGGGATTATGCAACTGCAACCAGGGAAGACCTAGAACCAAATCATACGATAATCCCTGCATCAACAGTACAGAGCATTGCTCCAAATGCATGGAGCCAACAAGGAGTTCAAAAACAGGGGTATGCTGAGTAAAATAACCATTAGCAAGAGGAGTGGAGTCGATACCCACTACCGGGACAGGTTTAGGCAAATCAATCAGAGGCATAGCTAGAGACATAGCAAATTCCACAGACATGATATTAGTAGAGGACCCTGAATCCACGAAGGCACTGCCAGTGGCAGACCGGCCAGCAAACGAGACCTGAAAGGGAAGCAAGATCTTAGTACGTTTCATATTTACGGGAAATACCTGTGCGCCCAAGTGACCTCCCCGATGATCACTTAGACGCGGAAGTTCTCTGGCTGCAATCTTACGCTTAGGACAGTTGTTCACTTGATGCTTGTCGTCCCCACAGTAGAAGCAGAGACCATTCTTCCTGCAGAATTCTCTACGTTGTTGGGGGGACATGGAGGCCCCGAGTTGCATAGGTATCTCTGAATCTTTCGGGGAGGAACGAAGCAACGGAGCTTCGGGAGGCATCATGGGGGAGTCGGAGGAGAAAACACATAAACGTTCACGTTGTCGTTCCCTGAGACGTCGGTCAAGTCGTACCGCTAAAGCCATAACCTGGTCTAGGGAGTCAGAAGAGGGATAGCTAACTAGCAGGTCTTTCAGGGCATTCGACAGACCCAACCTAAACTGGCACCTTAACGCAGGGTCATTCCACCGAGAAGCTACGCACCACTTCCGAAAGTCAGAGCAATACTCCTCAACAGGTCTCTTACCCTGACTTAAGGTCACCAGCTGACTCTCGGCAAAGGCAGTCCTGTCAGTCTCGTCATAAATAAGTCCGAGAGCAGAAAAAAAACAATCAACGGAGGAAAGTTCAGGGGCGTCAGGAGCCAAGGAGAAGGCCCACTCTTGGGGCCCTTCCTGGAGCCGGGACATAATTATACCCACCCGCTGGCTCTCAGAACCTGAGGAATGAGGCTTTAAACGAAAGTAAAGCCTACAACTCTCCCGAAAGGAGAAAAAATCCCTCCGGTCCCCTGAGAACCGGTCTGGCAACTTGAGGTGAGGTTCAAGAGGTGCGGTGAGGGGAACTACCAAGGTAGCATCAGGCTGGTTGACCCTCTGAGCCAGGGCCTGGACTTGTAGGGAGAGACCCTGCATTTGCTGAGCCAGGGTCTCACGGGGATCCATAGTGGTGTCAGGGACCAGGGTAGACTAGGTATGGGCTGGTTATTATGTAATGGCGGGGGGTAGGGAGACGGACAAGTGAGCCCTAATCTACCCGCCACTCTGTCCCTGCCTACTTGCAACGACCCGCCCTAGGCGACGGGGTACAACTGGGCGGCGGTCCCTGCGCTCAGTAAGTGCACGACAAACACGACAAACATACAAAGGAACACAAGCAAGGAAAAGGGGCAGTTGCCCACGGCAACACCGTGAGCAACCAGAGTGGTGAACGAGCCGAGTCAAGCCAGGAGTGTGCGAGGTACAAAACGAAGAGCAGAAGAGTAGTCAGTAAGCCAGGGTCTGTATGGAGCAGGATCAAAAATAGCAGGAGCTGTAGCTGGGCCAGGAACCACAAGAAAATAATAACCAGCACAGAGGGACAGGAAGGGCAGGCTTAAATAGACCGAGGGCGGGAGCTAGCTGAGTCTGGCCAGGTTACGATAGGCTCTCCCACTCCTAAGCCTGCCAGCCACAGTGGTGGAAGCAGGAGTCAGTCTCAGGGATGTAGCCTCAGGTGCTGACTGATTAATTCTGGGAGTTAACTCCGAAGCTGTGCCTGGCAGATCCTTTACAGATACATGAGACTTTTTGATCACTTTTTATTCAATTTTTTGTGGGAAGTGAGGTGACCAAAAGATTAGCGATTCTGGCATCTAATGTATTTTTCGTTAAATTTCTTTAGGGGGTACATGGGAAAACATTTTTTTTTCAACTTTTAATATTTGTTTTCTACATAAAAAACATTTTAATCAACTGCTTTTTACGTTTTTTTATTAATCCCCGTAGGGGACTTAAACCAGTGTTTGTTGGATCTCTTACACGATATACTGCAATACTAATGTGTTGCAGCATATAGTGTTGCTGACAGGCTCCCATCAAGCCCTGCTGGAGGCAGGGATTAATATTGGCACATAGATGGCAGACCTGGGGGCCTTAATTCGGCCCCTAGGCTGCCATGACAACCAACGGCAGCCCGCGATCGCAACATTGCAGGGGACCGATGAGATGTCGAAGGGGGCACCCCCTCTTTCAAACGGCATATATGCCGCGGTCACTATTCACCACGGCATCTAAGGTTTTAAATGAGCGAGATCCTGTTATGTATTATACAGCCGATACCCGTGTAGTATAGAGCGGGCCCAGCCCATGAGCCCTGTCCATACTTCCCCTTCCGGCTATGAGGTAAGTATACGTCAAATGTTGGGAAGGGGTTAATTGGAAATACAAGTATTTACTAAAACAGACATGTCAGGAGAGGTGACAGGCCTTCTTTAATGAAGAACAGCACATTAATTTAATGAACTAAAGAAACAGAAAGTTATTTTAATTTTAAGAAGACATCTGGTGAGGACAACACATGAAATAAGACTGTGGTTCCTGCCTAGATATTGATATTTTGATCTACGTAAATTTTATTTTGCGTACTTTGGTCTCATATAAACGATTCTTATTAGCTCAGCATTGATACATAACACATGAGTGTTCAATGAGTGCAGCGGAAAAGACACATCTGTTTGGAAAGTAAACACATTGCCCAGCGGAAACATTACCGTCCACTTAGCGTATGTTTTGCGCAGAGCCATTAGTAAATGAAAGTAAATGACATTTTGCAGTGTCAAACACAAGCTCTGGAATAATGGCAGCTCCGAGTCAGACTGGCATACACTTATTAAGTAGTCCGTCTTATCATTATAACAATGTGGACATACATCATGTCATTTACATAGTTACATCTCTAGTACGGTTGAAAAAACACATGTTCATCAAGTTCAACCAGGGGAAGAGAGAGTTAATGACTCCATTTGCCAAGCTATGAGTAAAACATTAATTTTATCCACTTGGTCCTCCGCGGTATTATGTACTGATAGATGCTATGATAAAATGGTCTCACTGTCAATGACAATGCCACTTAGCAATATATAATGCTGTCCTTACTCCAAGTGAATCACTCGCTAAAAGGAACGCTTATCATCATCGATCAACAATACCAATGTCCACAACCAAGTATTAAGAGCAGATTCTTCGGCACATTTATTTTGTGAAAACCTGTATATTATGTCGTAGCATAGTAACTATGTTATATCACATCAAGGGCAGGAGAAGGTCAAGTTATAAAAGGAATCGAACATTAATGTTTTTAATATTATTCTCCTTTATATACAGATACAGTGAATAATGAATTATTCGCATTAGTCTTTCTTCCACTAGACCTTACAATCCCGAGGGTCAGGTTCTAACTAATACATTGGGTGCAGGCAGTGCAGCATGTTTGCCAGCTTTTATTTTGTTGACCCCAAAAATGAAGGAAACTGTAAAGCTTTATTCCTTGAACTGATCTTAGTTTTTTGTTTTTTTTTGTTTGGGGGGGGGGGGGGGAGTGGGGGATACAGCACTTCTGTATTAATATGGCCAGCCTAATGCTTTCCACCTGTAAGCCTATTTTTTTCATGTGAGCTAAAAGAAATAATAAAAACACATAAGGCGCACATTGTGGAGGCAAGAAATGTAAAATGTATCGGTTATGCTGACCTGGTTGTGCTGTGCTGGGACCACAACATCCAAAGAAGCATACCTCTATGGTGGGGCTGCAGCCTGGGTTCTGATCTGGGCAACTTGTGCCCATAGATAAGCAAACAGATATAGTGAGAAATAGGTTTGGATTGTTCCCTTTGTGCTGCCAGTTTTCAAATTGTTCATAGGGAGAATCATACAAACAGATAGTAGTCCCAAAAGATTTTCCAATGTGTACAAAAGCAGCACGATACACCAATCATACAAGGGTATTGGTTCCCTAGGCCACCTGGAACACCCTTGAATACACAGGTGTAATGGCAGGAAGGAGGTGAAGGGAACAAGTGAGCCCTAATCTACCCACCGCCGTGTCCCTGCCTACTTGCAACGACCCGCCCTAGGCGACGGGGTACAACTTGGCGGCGGTCCCTACGCTGTCTAAGTGCAAGGGAGTACAAACAGGGAACACGCAAGGGAAGGGGCAGTAGCCCACGGAACGCCGCGAGGAAACGGAGCGGTGAATGAGTCAGTCAGGATCAGGATGTAGTGGAGTATACCAACGAGAGCACGGAGCAGGAAGCAAGCCAGGGGCAAAGCGAAGCAGGATAAGCGGAACTGAAGCAAGGCAGAAGCACGGCAGAAGCAGGCTGGAGCAAGGCAGCAGTGGGCCAGGAATCCAAGAAGAATAACAAGCACTGAGGAAGAGAACACGGCAGGTATAAATGGACAGGGGGCGGAGCTAACTCCGACTGACCAGGCCGCGATAGGCTCTCCCACTCCTGAGCCTGCCACCCTGGTTGGTGGGAGCCGGTGTCAGTCTAAGAGGTCTGGCCTCAGGTGTCGACTGATTAATCCCGGGAGTATACACAGACGTAGTACCTGGCAGATCCTTTACAGTACTCCCCCTTTTATGAGGGGCCACCGGACCCTTACTAAGAGGACCCGGTTTAGTTGGGAAGAGAAGGTGGAACCTCCTGATCAATACCCCAGCATGAACATCACGAGCAGGTACCCAAGTCCTCTCCTCCAGCCCGTATCCTCTCCAATGGACCAGGTACTGGAGGGAGCCCTGGATCATCCTACTGTCCATAATCTTGGCCACCTCGAATTCCACCCCCTCAGGGGTGAGAACGGGAACAGGAGGGGGACCAGGACGGGGAGCAGCGTTTAAGGAGGGAGGCATGGAAGACGTCATGTATGCGAAAGGATGGGGGCAGCTCCAGACGGAAGGATACAGGGTTGAGGACTTCAATGATCTTATAAGGTCCAATAAATCGGGGAGCAAACTTCCTGGACGGGACCTTAAGGCGCAAGTTCCTGGACGACAACCAGACCAGATCCCCGACGACAAACCGGGGGTTAGCAGAACGTCTACTATCAGCCTGAATCTTTTGTACGCTCTGGGACGCCTCTAGGTTCTTCTGAACCTGGGCGCAGACTGTGCACAGTTCCCGATGAACGTCCTCTACCTCGGGATTATTAGAACAACCAGGAGAAACGGAGGAGAACCTTGGGTTAAACCCGAAATTACAGAAAAACGGGGAGACCCCTGACGAGTTACTGACCCGGTTATTCAGGGAAAATTCGGCGAGGGGAAGGAATGAGACCCAATCAAATTGACAGTCAGAGATGAAACATCTTAAATATTGTTCCAGGGATTGGTTAGTCCTTTCCGTTTGGCCATTAGTTTCGGGATGGAAGGCGGAGGAGAAGGACAGATCAATCTCCAACTTTTTACAAAAAGCTCTCCAAAATAGGGAAACAAATTGTACCCCTCTGTCAGAAACTATATTGACTGGGGCCCCATGGAGACGCAGAATGTGTTTAACAAACAAAGAAGCTAACGTCTTGGCGTTAGGTAGTTTCTTAAGGGGCACAAAGTGGCACATCTTGCTGAAGCGGTCTACTACCACCCACACCACCGACTTGCCCTGAGATGGAGGCAAATCGGTGATAAAATCCATGGAGATATGGGTCCAAGGTCTCTGGGGAATGGGCATGGAACGTAGTAAGCCCGCAGGTCGGGACCTAGGGGTCTTGGACCTAGCACAAACCTCACAAGCGGCGACGTAAGCCCTAACGTCTTTAGGCAACCCAGGCCACCAATAGTTTCTGGTAATGAGGTCTTTGGTACCCAAGATGCCAGGATGACCAGATAGTGCAGAGTCATGGTTTTCCCTGAGTACCCTTAGCCGGTATTGCAGGGGGACAAACAGTTTGTCCCCAGGGAGGTTCCCGGGAGCTGAACCTTGATCAGCCGCGATGTCAGAAGCTA
Organism: Rhinoderma darwinii; assembly: GCF_050947455.1. Taxonomy (NCBI): domain Eukaryota; kingdom Metazoa; phylum Chordata; class Amphibia; order Anura; family Rhinodermatidae; genus Rhinoderma; species Rhinoderma darwinii. Next base: position 136,635,888 of record NC_134691.1, on the reverse strand, counting down.
AATCAGAATCAGTGGCAGAAACGATTATACCAGGGGGTAAAATACAAGCAGGATCCTTCTCGGAAGGAGAATTGGCCATGAAACTACGTGAGAGTGCATCAGCCTTAATATTTTTGGACCCAGCCCTATAGGTAACCAAGAAATTAAATCTGGTAAAGAATAGTGCCCAACGAGCTTGTCTAGGATTAAGCCTCCGGGCAGATTCTAGGAAAACCAGATTCTTGTGGTCAGTAAGGACCGTTACCTGGTGTCTGGCCCCCTCCAGGAAGTGACGCCACTCTTCAAAAGCCCATTTAATGTCTAAAAGTTTGCGGTTGCCAATATCATAGTTACTCTCCGTGGGCGAAAACTTCCTAGAGAAGTAAGCACAGGGGCGGAGATGGGTGAGGGAGCTGGTACCCTGGGACAAGACGGCCCCCACTCCCACCTCAGATGCGTCAACCTCCACAATAAATGGCTCCCTTTGGTTGGGCTGAACCAGCACGGGGGCCGAGATAAAGCACTTCTTGAGGGTCTCAAAAGCCTGGACGGCCTCAGGGGGCCAATGGAGGACATCAGCACCCTTGCGAGTAAGGTCCGTAAGAGGCTTAGCGACGACCGAGAAGTTGGCAATAAATCTCCTGTAATAGTTAGCGAACCCCAAAAAACACTGTAGCGCCTTCAGGGAGGCAGGTTGGACCCATTCCGCCACAGCCTGAACCTTGGCAGGGTCCATGCGGAATTCATGAGGAGTGAGGTTTTAGGCGGAAATAAAGTCTGCAACTCTCCCGGAAGGAGAGAAAAGTCTTACGGTCCCCTGAGAACCGGTCAGGTAACTTGAGGTCGGGTTCTAGAGGTGAGGTGAGGGGTACTACTAAGGCAGCGTCACCCTGGTTGACCCTCTGAGCCAGGGCCTGTAGGGAGAGGCCCTGCATCTGCTGGGTCAGGGTCTCAAGGGGGTCCATGATAGCGTCAGCGTAGGAGAAATGGTAGACTAGGTATGGGCTTGTTATTATGTAATGGCAGGAAGGAGGTGAAGGGAACAAGTGAGCCCTAATCTACCCACCGCCGTGTCCCTGCCTACTTGCAACGACCCGCCCTAGGCGACGGGGTACATCTTGGCGGCGGTCCTTACGCTGTCTAAGTGCAAGGGAGTACAAACAGGGAACACGCAAGGGAAGGGGCAGTAGCCCACGGAACGCCGCGAGGAAACGGAGCGGTGAATGAGTCAGTAAGGATCAGGATGTAGTGGAGTATACCAACTAGAGCACGGAGCAGGAAGCAAGCCAGGGGCAAAGCGAAGCAGGATAAGCGGAACTGAAGCAAGGCAGAAGCACGGCAAAAGCAGGCTGGAGCAAGGCAGCAGTGGGCCAGGAATCCAAGAAGAATAAGAAGCACTGAGGAAGAGAACACGGCAGGTATAAATGGACAGGGGGCGGAGCTAACTCCGACTGACCAGGCCGCGATAGGCTCTCCCACTCCTGAGCCTGCCACCCTGGTTGGTGGGAGCCGGTGTCAGTCTAAGAGGTCTGGCCTCAGGTGTCGACTGATTAATCCCGGGAGTATACACAGACGTAGTACCTGGCAGATCCTTTACAACAGGCTTCCCCAATTTACTTAGTTTAACGTGTACAGGCTCACACAGCAATAATACCACGATCAGACAAGGGTATTATCTCAAAGCTAAACTTAGCAGACGACCAATGTGGCTGAACCTTCCTGCTTTCGGAAGCTGCTTTCGTTACGTAATGTTCACTTAATATTTTCCCAGTTGCCCTATGTGAAACAAAATGCATTTTCTTAGAATTGAACACATCAAGTTTCCGTAGCATGACACTTGCGTTCCAAGCTCTCCTTGGTTACCAATGGACGCTTTTAGATTTATAAAACTGTGAGAATACAGCTTTAATAGAAGCACAGAAACGTCATACCCAACCAAAGATCACAGTGGCTACCTACGGGTAGCAGCATTGATTGCTCTAATAGGAACACCAGGATTGATATGCCAATCATACTCGGGTATCCCCCCCCAGGATATAGCCATAAACACTAAGCCAACTCCTCAGGTCTTCATCTGTGCTACTCTCATGCAGAGATTGTACTACATCACATCTTCTTACCCCGATCCAATACTCCAAGACAAATTCTCTTTGAACCCCTGCTAAATGTTTAAAGTTCTTCACCTATGATGAACTTGCTAATAACAATCTTTACAATAACGACATTTGATAAGTTTTTTAAAATATATTTATTTATTCCAATACAGGATACATTGTTCTTAGCCCTTGAAACAATCCTTTAACTTTCTCAGATTTTATTATAGCATATAGGATTTCATATCAACTCTTTTTAAAAAACGCACCCAGTGTAACCTTTCACATATAATGCTCCAATTTGGTGTTTTTTTTTATCTGATGTGTTCTGCCTGATGAAGAAGCCTGTCCGACTTTGAAATGCATTGCTTTTATACACATTGCAATAAATCTTTTGGGACTACTATCTGTTTGCACGATTCCACCTACAAACGATTTGACAACAGCCAGCGCCAAGGGAACAATTCGAACATATTTCTCACTGTATCTGTTTATTTTTGCTCATGGACTAAGTAGGTTTTCGAATTGTGAAAATAAAGAGATAAAACCTAAATTTGTACAGTGCAGTAAAACCCATTGGACCAATGCTACAAAGCACTATCTACTATGCCTATTAGGGCATATGAATGTCATATAGGAGAGGTCTTCACCCTTTTTTATAAGCCAAAGCACAGAGCCACTGTAAAAAATTCCTCATGACCAGGCTCCCAGTCCAAAGGTCTCTGCATAACTATTAATTACGTAATTTTCCATTGAGCCTCATTTATGAAAAGTGTCTAAAAAATGGGCAAAATAAATTGACCCAGATATTAAAATAATGAAGAGAAATGTGCCAAGGCACAGAGTCCCAGTTTCCCAGCCACCAGTCGACTAGTCGATAAGTATCAGTAAAGGCAGTTAAAATATAACTTTTATTATGTATCAAACAGACAGACAACACTAAAGAGTTAAAATTATATCAAGAGACGGCCAGTGTGTGTCACAGGAGTCAGTGTGCATGCACCCAGTACAACGCTGGACGCAGTGAGAGAGACTGATTCGGCAGCTGCAGACTGCCGTGCATAGAAACAGTCCCCCACGGGTAGAAGCAATGACTGGACCGTCAGTGATAGATTAAGATGGCGTTAGCCCCCCCGACATGTTTCGCTGCAGAAGCAGCGTCCTCAGGAGATAACACGGGGCTATCCCCTGAGGACGCTGCTTCTGCAGCGAAACATGTCGGGGGGGCTAACGCCATCTTAATCTATCACTGACGGTCCAGTCATTGCTTCTACCCGTGGGGGACTGTTTCTATGCACGGCAGTCTGCAGCTGCCGAATCAGTCTCTCTCACTGCGTCCAGCGTTGTACTGGGTGCATGCACACTGACTCCTGTGACACACACTGGCCGTCTCTTGATATAATTTTAACTCTTTAGTGTTGTCTGTCTGTTTGATACATAATAAAAGTTATATTTTAACTGCCTTTACTGATACTTATCGACTAGTCGACTGGTGGCTGGGAAACTGGGACTCTGTGCCTTGGCACATTTCTCTTCATTGTCTAATTATCCCTGCCAGCCACTAGGGGGTCTCCTTTTTGTTTTTTCAGATATTAAAATAACACCCATTGAAATTCAGAAAAAATTATATAAGGGGTGGAAGATTATTAATGTAATGAACGACAAAATCTGAGATATTAAGGGAACTCCAACGGAAGATACGTTTTAGTGTGTATGGTGCTTTTAATGTCGGTTTTATACCTAAAACTACTAAGACCCAAAATAACTCTAGAGGAACAACAACCAACTGATATATGCCCAAAATATGCACTTCCTAAGGCTGGATTATGGCATTCTCTTTGGAGATGCCCACAGATTTAGAGGATTTGTTTTGTTAGGTTTTGTTTATAAACTCTGTATTGGATCAACCTGTAACTCTAAACCCCTGGACCCTTATTTTCAACTCCGATTTAGAAGTATATGAAATGAAAACCAGTAGAATTATCTCCTTACTGACATTGACAGCAAAGAAGATTATCTTGAATCCATGGCTAAAACCTCGTGTACTGCATTATTTGGAGTTTCTAAATACACTAAAGTTTTTTTGCTACTCTAGAGTGGGTGCATATATACCAGAAGGAAGGAGATCAGAGGAAATACTGGGAAAGATTAATGAAACGCCTGTTTGACAGACAAGATATTTATACGTTTTCTGATTAGCGTATTAGTACTTCTCTCCGAGTGCTTGGGAAAGGTGGGGGGGGGGGTGGATTTGTTGTTATAGTGCTGGGGGTAACAAGGATATAAACTTTTGTGACCCTTATGCCATTATTTGCTGTTTTGAATGATAATTTAATAAATTATTTAAAACTAAAAAAAGAAAGTGTCTAAAAGAAAAACTGAAAAAGTTGCGCGACATGACTATGGTTTCTTAAAAGTTAGCAACTTTTCTTATCACTCGCATGATCGCTAGGAGACGTAGTTTAGGTTGAATTTATTAAGTCAATTCTGCGAAAATGGTGCAAATCTATGTCTGCTCATAACTTATTTTAGTAAATGTGGGCCAATGTGTTTGTGGCTACCTACATGCCACAGGTGATATTCGCTGACTGGCAAATAATTCAGATGATGAACCTGTAATTATCAGCCAATTGCAGGGGTGGCTGTATTCTTAAAGGAGATTGTCTAGTTGGGACATCCCATTTAACATAAAATAAACTCTGGATCACAGTAAAGAATACTCTACATACATATATTTGATCCTGAATGTCCTAAAATGTCCTGAAGAGCTCAAAGTTTTTGTTTTTATGTTTGTTAAACCAGAATTTCCTGCAAGATCTCTTCTTACAACATAAAAAAAAGATCACTGGCGATAAACTGGATGAATACACTGACACAATGGTAAGTGTAACTTCAAAAAAATGCTAATTTAGTTGGAATAGCATTATTTGTGGTTTTAAAACGGCTTTTTTTCCTTTAGGAGAAACTATTTGAAATTGTATTTTAAAACAACAATTCAAGGAATTTATAGACAAGCGTTAATATCACAAATCTTCTGAAGGGGGTTCTTATAAATCATATATTCCATAGACAACCTCCTGTGGTCAAAAAAAGTATAAACCACTCTCTACCTACAGGATCTTAAAACCTAGCTTTTATTCAAACACTCTAATGAATGTATTCTGTGCTCAGACCCTATATATTATTTACAAATAAAGAAAGGAGTGGTTAAAATTAATTATGACCACATTCAATCCCACTTTCTTCACTGGCGATTGCATAGCCTATTATGATTTATTGTAAATTCTTTCCATTCACATGTTTGTTAAGCAAAGCACTCTGCAACTTGGTTCACCGTGAGAACTGAGCTCTAATCTCCCACGGCAATCTATAACTGTTTAGCTAGCATCAAAATACATAACTCCGCTGTTTAGTTGCAAGTATTTAATAGAGGAATTGCGGACATGAACAATTAAAAAGCCCTACACTCTCGGTTACACCGGTTACACCCAACAGATGTGTATGTTTGGCCGCATTAGCATGGCATCATTAGAGTAATTACAAGATACAGCGTCTATGACGCTGACCACTAAATTGACTCCTCTTTCTATGATAGCTTTCATTATGCGCTCCTTCTATGCTGACATTGATTGGTTACCGCGCTGTGACTCTATTCTTCTACCAGCAGAAATAGGCAATATGCAGCTCTGACCACTATAAAGATATATTAGAAGATTAATCAGCACCTAATTTTGGACATATTTATATATAAAACAAAAATACACAAAGCAAAATGGTGTGCAAGGGTTTATGTTGATTTTAAGGTCCAATGTGCAAACAGGGGTGGAACTACCGTTGTAGTAAAGCAGAGGGGCCTACCACCTTAGCAAAAACCTGGGAGCCTAGATTTGCTTATACCCATAGACTCTGCACACGGCATGGAGAATAACTTCCCTTCCCAGCTCCTTTTTAGAGAGAACATGGTTGTTCCCTGAAAGCAGCCTGCTAAACCCATTGAACCTCCTTCCCAAGTCATTGAATTCTAATATGGAAGACCAACTACTAAAAGCATCTCTGTTTAGCACATAATAGATAGCCGTTTATTTCCAGCAGGCCGACCACCTCCACTGTTATTTGAAGAAATACATGTTTTTAAACACATTTGTATGGGAACATTATCATTAAATGACATTGAAATGTTTTCCATTTTACAGACACAGGGATTGGGCATTTAGTTTTATTTCTCTTAATAATTGTAGATAATGACTAATAGTGTTTACCTGCTTTAGATGAAACTCTTTGACAAGAATAAAGATGGCCGTTTGGATTTAAATGACTTGGCAAAGTAAGTGTCTTATACTGACGTTCTGAATGTGTCATCCCCTTAACGGTATTACTCGCTGGAGGTCTATACCTAAGAGCTCTTATAGAAATGTTTTATTGGATTAATGCTTTCCTCATGCATGAACTGTAATGTTTTATTAATATTTTCAAGAGCAATATATTTTCATTTGTAAAAAACCTTGCTTTTCCTCTTGTATCGACAAATGTTTTTTGAAGCTATTACAGAATAGTTGTCTTTACTCTATTTACATTTAATATAGAGCCGAGTGGAATTTGACCTTATACATGTGTTTTTCAATATATTGCTTGACATGTACATACCATTTTCAACACTTAAATGCATTTCTGCCCAACTAATGAAATGTACAGGTACTCATGAATGTTCCTCTTCTTTTAATCTACACAGTGTTTTGTTTTTTTGTGTTGCAAAGCTGTTCTTTCTACTACAAGAGAGGGCAGTCATTGTTAGCTATTTTGTAGGCAGTATAAAGAGCTTTGGTCCTGTGGTCACCCAACATGTCTACAATTATACACAGACTCTTCTGCGCTGTCCCCTTTTTCCTCTCACTTCTCATTGTGTCATATCTTTTCTTACTCTCGTAGTCATACCTAGCACACCCATATGCCTTCTGTCCTTACGCCTACAGTGAAAAGTTCCCACATAACGGCCTTCATGCGCCTTGGTAGCTTCAATGTTGAGACCGTTTATTTTTAAATATATTGTTTTAATAGTACACCATGAGTCACATACAGTACCTATAAGAGACTGAAAATCTGTTTCATACAGCTAAATGGGTGTTGAAAAAAATCCATGCACATTCTGCAAAAACAACTCCATTCAAATGTATGGATAGGATTTAATGTTTTATAAATTTCTGCACCAAATCTGCCGCATGTGAACATAGCCTAAAGGACACACTTTTTACCTCTGCGACACAGGAACAAATGTTATTTTCAACCTCTAATTTTTTTCAGGATATTGGCACTTCAAGAGAATTTCCTTCTTCAGTTTAAAATGGATGTGAGTATTACTGAAGCATCAGAATCGTAACATTGGTAGTATCTTAATTTTTTTCCCCTGTGAAGTTCACCTTCTTCCGTTATGTAACCATTGTCTGTTAAGCATCTTTTTAGCAACAGGGTAATAGCAACAGGCTATATTAAAGACAAATAGAATAATTTGAACAAATTAAATAAGCAAAAACATATTCTGCATATACATGCAGAATCCCCATTTACAGAAACTAAACAGATGTGTATTTATAGGAGTTGTAAAGGTTTGAACAGTAGAATTACTTCACCAGTACTAGGAAAGGAAGGCAAAAAGTGCAACTTGTAAAAGCTGAAGTGTTCAACAATTTATGGATAACGGCAATAACAATGGCGATAAGCGCTCACTTGTTTAATAGCAGTGTTTAATACAGATCTTTTTATAAGTAGATATTACAAGTCTAATTGTTAAAAATTATCCCCAACTGAGACATTCATGGGATATATTAAGGATATGACATAAATGTCTGATAGATACAGGTCACAACTCTGGGACCCACACCTATGTCAAGAACGGAGGTCCATATGCATGGCATATCAATATCCTATGGATACCATAAATGTCTGAATTGGAAAAAAATAACTTTTTACCAATGTAGCACCGAAATATAGTACAAAAACATGATAATGGGAACTTATTAGAATGAGAGATATGCCCTTCAATTGCATGTGGTAAAGCAACCATATTGCTTTATGCTGCAAAATTGGGTAAAAATCCCTCGCTCTAGTGAGCTCTCAGAATCCCCCCCTCCTTTATCCTGGCTAGTGCCGGGAGAAACGAGAGGATTGAACGGTCTAACCTCCTACACTGTGTGTCGCCATTTTTTGAGCTAACACACAGTGTAGAAGGTTTACATACACTAGTAAACACACACTAAAACACGTACATACACAGAAATCACTTACCTGCTCCAGTCGCCGCCGCTCCCTCCGGTCCGTCCGCTCCGTCTGCTGCCGCTGCTCCATGTGCACAAGTCCGGAAGCCGCGACCGGAAGTAGTAATCTTACTGTCCGGCCGCGACTTCCGGTCCACAGGAAAATGGCGCCGGGCGGCGCGCATTTCAAATTGAACTGTGTGGGAGCGGCGCATGCGCCGTTCCCACACAGCGGCGTACAACATAGTGGATGGAACGGGCCCCGTTCGCAGTCCCTATGGGACTGGAGCTGCCGTATTCCATGTCTGTATGTGTCGTTAATCGACACATACAGAAATGGAAAAAAAAAATGGCAGCCCCCATAGGAAAGAAAAAGTGTAAAAATAAGAAAAAGTAACACACAAACACACAAATTAATCCAAATGTTTTTAATAAAACACTAACATCAAACTGATATTAAAAATTTTTAGGGGGTGACACTGTTCCTTTAATTGGCCTCTTATGAAATTTGCCCTAGGGTGACTGTTTGTGCTTGAGATAAGGAATTCAGATTGCAAACACCTCTAAGAAAATAGACTGTGACAGCATTCTTAGTAAACTACTCTGGAATATGTTGGTGTTAAAATACTGGGTTTACACATCACGGTCAAAAAGCGTTTTTTGCCGTGATTCAAGTCAAAGCTGTGCGATTAAACAGCACGGTTTTTCCCTGGTCACAGCAAAAAAGCACATTTTACCTAAATCAAGTTATGTAATGTCCAATTTTATACCAATTTTGTCTGAATGGTAAATTCATGTATAGCCTACACTTCAACACAATGGACATGATACATAAATGAATAATTTTAATCACCATATAAATTAATAATTCCCACTTAATGGGTAGAAATAGTATCACCCACACTATGATTTATGCAGTTTAAGAATAATTTTCTATACAATGGTCCCTTGAGTTACAATATTAATTTTATTAACTTGATACATTACTCAAAAACTAACAATTGGTTCCAAAGCCCCCAAATGTTAACTTCAAATAAGAAGAAAATGAAGAGTAAAAAAAATGAATCACATAACTATTAGGATAAAATCAATTCCTTTGAGAACAGGAGTTTCTTCAGGGCTCTGTGCAGTACATAGAGTGTACAGTTGAAATAAAATGGGGCCATCCTCATCTGGTTTCCAAAGTAGTAGTTAAACCTTGAATAGGTATGTAAAAAAGCCTGTGATTTGTTCAATAGGTATGTAGCAGTACACTATTTGTCGCACAGGTAGATAGTAGTACAGCACATGTCGATTGCAGTACAGTATGTCTAGTACAGGTAGAGAAAAGCACAGGCAGAGAGCAGTACAGTGCAGCATGTAGTACAAGTAGAGAGCAGTAGAGTATATGTAGTACAGGTAGAGAGCAGTACAGTACATGTAGTACAGGTAGATAGCAGTACAATACATGTAGTATAGGTAGAGAGCAGTAAAGTTAATGTAGCACAGGTAGAGAGCAGGACAGTACATTTAGTACAGGTAGAAAGCAGTAAAGTTCATGTAGCACAGGTAGATAGCAGTACAGTACATTTAGTCCAGGTAGATAGCAGAAGAGTACATGTAGTACAGGTAGAGAATAGTACAGTACAGGTAGAGAGCAGTAAAGTACATGTAGTACAGGTAGAGAACAGTACAGTACATGTAGTACAGGTAGATAGCAGTAAAGAATATATAGTACAGGTAAATAGCAGTACATTAAATGTTGTACAGGTAGATAACAGTAAAGTACATGTAGTACAGGTAGAGAGCAGTAAACTACATGTAGTACAGGTAGAGAACAGTACAGTACAGTAAATATAGTACAGGTAGATAGGAGTAGAGTACATGTAGTACAGGTAGAGAGCAGTAGAGCACATGTAGTACAGATAGCAGTACAATACATGTAATACAAGTAGAGAGCAGTAAAGTTCATGTAGTACAGGGAGAGAACAGTACAGTACAGTACATATAGTACAGGTAGATAGCAGGACAATACATGTAGCACAGGTAGAGAGCAGTACAGTACATGTTGTATAGGTAGAGAGCAGTACAGTACATGTAGTACAGGTAAAGAACAGTACAGTACATATAGTACAAGTAGATAGCAGTACAGTACATGTAGTACAGGTAGAGAGCAGTACAGTACATGTAGCACAGATAGAGAGCAGTACAGTACATGTAGTACATTTAGATATAAGTACAGTACTTGTAGTCATAAAAACCAGAGCCATAACCACATGGCAGGTCAGGTTCGCATACACGTTTCAGCCTAGATAGCTATCTAGTCTGAAAGCTTTGATTTACCTGTTAGGGTATGTGCACACAACATCTTTTCAGACGTAATGGAGGCTTTTCCATGAAAAGACGGCTCCATTACGTCGGCAAACATCTGCCCATTGCTTGCAGATGAGCTGCATTTTACGCGTCGCTGTCAAAATACTGCACGTAAAATGACGGCTCGTCAATAGAAGTGCAGGACACTTCTTGGGACGTTTTTTGAGCCGTTTTCTCATAGACTCTATTGAAAAAAGCTCCAAAAATGGCCGTAAAAAACTCAGCGAAAACGCCGTGAAAAACGCGAGTTGCTCAAAAAACGTTTGAATTTCAGGAGCTGTTTTCCCTTGAAAACAGCTCCGTATTTTCAGACGTATTTTGTTAAGCGTGTGAACATACCCTTATTGTTGAGTGACAAATATATCCATCACGAGTAGGTGCTAGTTTCAAGATCATGATGAATATATCCGTCACCCAAATCCCATGGGTACTACCCAGTGGACCAACGAGATCAGCGGCAGGAGAGCAGCTGTAATACACAGCTGGACTCCTACCGCAACTGCCGGGATTGGTAATAACTTTGATCTCTAGAGTTAACAGCGCCATATAAGGTGTTTGACAGAGGAATGGGACTCCCTCTGTCAGTCCATCGGTGCCCTGCAATGTGATCACGGGACGCAGATGGGTTACAATGGCAGCCAGGAGCCTAAAAAGGCCACCAAGCCCTCCATGGCTATAATCCTATTAGGTAATGCCAGAGACATGGTCTAATAGGTTGTCCGTCAGTGCAATACTGACAGGCAATAATGCTTTGAAATACTAAGTATTCCAAAGCATTATACAGGCAACCAAATAATCGCTGCTTCAAGTCCCCCAGTGGGAGGAAAAAAAAGGAAAAATTATGTTTCATAAAAATGTATTAAAAAGATTCTCCACCCAAAAAAAACCAAAAAAAAAATGTTTTAACAAAAAAAAAAAAAGATTCACTATAACAAAATACATATTGGGTATTGCTATAATTGTAACAACCCAAATATAAAGATTACTTAATATATTTACTACACGACGCATGGCGTAAAGAAAAATTATGGCGGATTTGCTGTTTTTTTCCTTTCCCCTGCCAAATTTTTTTTAATAAAAATGAGTCAATCATTTACATGTACTAATAAAAATGGTACCAATAAGAACTACAGCTCATCACGCAAAAAAAAGTCGTCATATGGCTACTTAGACAGAAAACATTTTTATTGTGCAAAAGTACTAACATTTTTTAAAAAATAACATATTTACTATCACCGCATTCGGACTGACCCATAGAATAAAGTTAACATTTAACATTGCTGCATGATAAAAAATAAAAAAATAAAAAAAATATGGCGGAATTGTTATTGTTTTGCTCTCCCTTCCAAAAAAAAAAATTGCAAAAGCTAATCAATAAATTATATGTAACCCAAAACGGTGCCATGCCCTCAAACAGCTACATTGATGGAAAAATAAAAAAAAGTTATGGTTCTTGGAATGTGAGATGAAAAAAATGAAAACTGAACTTAGATGTGATGGATAACAGGTGGATCCTGCGTGTCAGAGACACGCAGGACCCACTTTCACTGAACCCTTCAGTCCTGTGGACCTGACGAGCAGCTGCTCTGTATACAGAATGCGAGCAGCTGTATCTCAAAAAGTAAAAATAATTTTAAAAAAAATAATTTGAAAGTTGCACAAAACATACTGACTGACATTGTTATATTTAAAAAAATCACTTTCAAAAGTTTACATAGTATTTAAAGGGGTTATCCCATCAGAGACATTTATGACATATCCACAGGATATGTCATAAATGTCAGATAGATGCGGGTCCCACCTCTAGGATCCGCACCTATCTCTAGAACGTGGCCCCCCACACCCCGTTCTACTGCTCTGTGTTGTGGCTGAAGCATGTGATTTCCGACAATGAATTGCGCCGTTGTGCTGCTCTGTATTGTGATTGGAGCGTGTGATTTTCGACCATGAATTACGGAAACAGCGTAGCTCGCGGAGCGGCACAACAGGGTTTGGGGGCCCCGTTCTAGAGATAGGTGCGTGTCCCAGAGGTGGGACCCGCATCTATATGACATTTATGACATATCCTGTGGATATTTAATAAATATCTCTCATGGGGAAACCCCTTTAGGGCCCAAATAGGCCCGGTCGTTGAGGGGATAAGGACATCTAGTCTGAAACACATAATCAAGCCTTTTGTGGGGTTAGTTGTGGATTTCATGACCAACCAATGACAGTCAAGTTTTATTCTACTGGATCTTTCCCGTTGCTGGATTCGCTTTTTTTTTTCATGTGGTTTCAAGTTATGAGGGTCCAGGACAGGTCGTTGTAAGTAGAACATGTTGTAACCTCATGGATCAGTGTAGTTCGCTTCACCAGATACTGCACATCTGTTATGATAAAGGTTTCTGTATTTTTATATTGGATTTTTAGGTTGGCGTGCGAGCCTGAGATCACATTACTGCATTCATTGTTTACATGTGTTAAATGAGCTGAGCTTTGTGCTTGTAAAGCAAGACTTAAAACCTTTTACCCTTCAATGACCTTCATCAAGTTGGCACTTAATGGAAAAAAAACAGCCATTATGTTATCTGTAATCCTTTTTTTAATAGATAACACGTTTCCTAGAGACAACACATAAAATTTGTATGGAGATTTTGGTTGACAAAAGACATTACACATTGCAGTTGTGATTATTGATGTCGGGTCTGGTTTCTTTAATGTTCTGTACATGAGGTTATGATTTCATGCCAACTTGACACAGTACATGTAGAGGCATTACAACTTCCAATTATAATCCATAGTGACATTCACTTTTAGAAAGCCTATTAACTATTGCAGGTAAATTTGAAACATCCAATTAAAGGGGTTGTTTTATAAAGACAACCCGGATCGTATGCCTTATTAAGGTATTTGGACATCATGGAGAGGGTGGTCCCCCGCTCGGGGCCAACCCTCTATGACACAGAATGGAAAGCCGCTTTGGCGACTCGATATTTAACAACTTTATGATTCCTTTTGATTTTCAAATTTGTCCGTATAAAATGATGGCTGTCCGTGATTTTTGGATAAGTAGTCCAGAAAAAATTAGGATGGCAAGCCTGTGCCATGCCCAAGGACATCATCTAATTCAGAGATGCAAAACTGATTTTTTTATATTTAATTTTTATTTAAAAAATCAAGACTTTGTTTTAAAAAGGGGTTGACTTTATAAGACAACCCCTTTAGACAACATCTTTTGAAATGTAAATTGAAATGCTTATATTGCATGATTAAAATGTAATTCTACACAATATCAGGTAACTACATAGCATTGCTTTAATGGGACAATGTCATGTTGAGCATACTGCCTTTTATGTTGGGTAAATGGAAGCATGTTATAGAGCAGTGTTTTTCAATGTTCCTAAGCCAAGTACCCCCTACTGAAATAAACTACATCATAGTACCCCCAAGGCCATGATCATACACGTGTTGCCTATTAAAAACTACATGACTTCCAAAAGCTCTGAAGAATTTCAGACTCAGTTCTCTTAACACTCTTCTGAGGCATATCATTAGTAAAAATCATTGCCCTTCATCAGGGAAAACTCCTGAAGCGGACTCCCCGTCCACAGCGTTGCAGACGCTGTGACCGGGGATTCCACTCCAGGAGAAGCCAATGACGTCACTGTCCATAAATGGACACAGACGACAGGTGCTTCTCCTGGAGTGGAATCCCTGGTCACAGCGTCGACAACGCTGTGGACGGGGATTCCGCTTCAGGAGTTTCTCCTGATGTCACTGTCCATATATGGACAGAGAAATCAAGCGGAGCGCTCCAGGAGCGGAATCCCCAGGCCACATAGGGATTCCGCTCCTTCAGGGAGCTACAGTGGCGCTATCTACAGGAAGGGGGGTTCTATCTACAAGAGGGCTGTGGGCTGTGTGGCACTACCTACAAGGGGGCTGTGGGCTGTGTGGCACTACCAACAAGGGAGCTGTGGGCTGTGTGGACTACCAACCAGGGGGCTGTGTGGCACTCCCTATCAGGGGGCTATGTGGCACTCTCTACCAGGGGGCTGTGTGGCACTGCCTACCAGGAGGCTATGTAGCACTCCCTACCAGGGGGCTGTGTGGCACTCCCTACCAGGGGGCTGTGTGGCACTCTCTATAGGGGGCTGTGTGGCACTCTCTATAGGGGGCTGTGTGGCGCTCTCTACAAGGGGGCTGTGTGGCGCTCTCTACAAGGGGGCTATGTGGCACTTTCTACAAGGGGGCTGTGTGGCGCTATCTACAAGGGGGCTGTGTGGCGCTATCTACAATGGGCTGTGTGGCGATATCTACAAGGGGCAGTGTGGCGATATCTACATGGGGCTGTGTGGCGATATCTACAGGGGGGCTGTGTGGCGCTATCTACAGGGGGGCTGTGTGGCGCTACCTACAAGGGGTCTGTGTGGCGCTACCTACAAGGGGCTGTGTGGTGCTACCTACAAGGGGCTGTGTGACGCTACCTACAAGGGGCTGTGTGCCACTACCTACAGGGGGAATCTGTGAGTGGCGGGCTGATGATCATTTTACTGTGAGTGGGGTGCTGTTGGTCATTTTACTGTGAGTGGGGGACTGATGGTCTTCAAGTGATTTCCCCCTCTGAGTTTCAATTGAAATTAATAGGAGGCGGAAAATACCTCCGGCGCCCGCTTGGATCTTTTTTGCCTGCGTTTTTTGCATTAGCTTCAACGGCTTAACAAAAAACGCAAAAAAAAGGTCAAACAACGCTGTCCATTCCTGAAGGAATTTTATGGCAGATTTTTTTTTGCCTTACAAAAAACGTATGTGAACATACCCTACGAGTGTAGTGCTTGTTTTTAGGTGGTTTCTGTCTTTCTCAAAACAATTTCTGGTAGGGAAGCCCTGAGGAAACTTTATTTTTCCAGTGCTGCCTCGAGTCCGAAAAGCTTGGGAAACTCTGTACTAGGCTACAGGATCACGCCGGCCTACGCAAGGACCCCGTTGTGGAGCAGCTCAGTAAGTCGTGGGAACGGGGCCTAGGTGAGTACAATTTTTGTTTGGGTGCGCTGTCTACAAGGGGGAGGTGGGGGACTGTATGGCACTGTCTACAAGGGGAGGTGGGGGGGCTGTATGGCATGATCTACAAGGAGGAGGTGGGGGATTATGGCACTATCTACAGGGAGGCTGTATGGCAAAATCTACAGGGCAGCACTATACTGTGTGGGGGCCACTAAGCGGACATTAAACTGTGTAGGGGTACTACAGGGGGCATAATACTGTGGGTACAATTAGAGGAAAAACACTGTGTCCTTGAAGGTGTTGTAATATATTATATTATTAAATATTATTATTATACTGTATGGGGGCACTAAAGGGGCATTATAATTTTTTTTATAGGGCATTTTTTTTAATGATGGGGTGGGGTGCCGAAAGATCATTTTGCACGGGGCGCCATCTATCCTAAGGCCGGCCCTGTGCGGGACTGACAGATTCAGTGTAAAGTGAACGATACAGCTGCTCTGTATAGAGAATACAGGGCAGCTGTATCTCCAAAAGTAAAAATTTTCTTATAAAAACTATTTACAAAGTTACACTAATCACACTGACTAATCTATTTATTAAAAAAAAAAACGCCCTCAAAGTTGTTCATAGCCTTTAATAGACATTGATTATACATAAAAATAACACAGCATGAAAGATATGGCATGAATCTCCTGGGGTACATGTAACGCAGGTTTAGAACCTCTCTTATAGAGCAGGAGGAGCTGAGTAGATTGATATATAGTTTTATGAGAAAAGATTGGTTACAACTTGAAATGTGCTCACATGTCGCAGTCAATTTGCGTTTTTTGCGGCAATTTGCTGCAAATTGACCGAAACTGAAATCAAGAGAGATGTCAGAATTACTGAATACTTTAGTCAGTATAATTCATTCAAATTCATTCAGCATGAACAGTCAAGTTCAGCCAAAGACTGCTGCCATTGTCACCTGCATATTGTTATTTCAGCTGTAGTAATTAAACTAGGAGGAATTCAGAATCCAACAGTGATCAAGCGGCCAAAGGCATAAATGATATTTATTCCAGGGTAAAGCAGGACACACACATCAAGGTTTTCTGCAGACAAACGAGCAAAAAATTATTTCTTGATTTTCATTTATGGTGATGTTGTTAAAGGAGAAATCTTTTCAAAATGATCCTCTGATATGTCATAGATAAATGTGAGAAGATTACATTAATGTGCTTTTGGACAACCACTGATTCACAGAATTAAAGGACTTTATGCATCACTTAAACTCGTTTGGGGATGCTCAAAGATTTATTACTGAAAATCTGACACAGCATTCTAGGCAAACTGTCATTGGTTTAAATGGCTCTTTGCCCTAGAATAATTTCTAAGTGGTGTCAACAGGGTTTAATCAATCCATAAAGACCATTTATACTGGAAATCTGTGAATATGAACAGAAGCAGTGCTTACACTATACCTATGCAATGAGACAAACTTGAGAATAGATCTACAAATAAGAAAGCAAAAATGTATTTAAAATGTTTTCAGATAACAGAAAGTAACAGAATAACTTTTCATTGGATTCAATTTACTTTCTACTGTGGGTGCTGCAATTTAATTTTCTTGTCAACAAGACTATTTGTAATTCTGACAATGTTGCCTTGAAGACCTGTGAAGGATCGGTGCACATACGCTGACGTGTACTCGGGCACTTACAACTGCATCTCCGTCACAGCTCGCTATTGAACTGTATTAATGCTACCTGTTTAGGAACACGCCCTTCTTTGTGTTTTATATATTAAAACTTTTTTTTAATAGCAATATTTTTTTAATGAGTTTTTTTTGTCTTAATATCTTTTCTATTTTTTTAGGCGAGTAGCCAAGATGAAAGAAAAAGAGACTTTGAAACTATATTTGCACACTATGATGTAGTAAGTAATACAGATAGAGTTCAATGAATCTTATGAAGACAAGGCCAGCGCACATAAGTATTCAAAATGATACAGAGGGCTCTTCTACCTCGGGTCATTGCCAATCTGCCTTTATTCTGGATACTGCCAATGCATTCTTACCCTGTGAATAATGACTGAGCTGTGTTCAATATCCAACAATCTAATTATTCAACCATGCTATGTTCCCCCTTCCTTGTCTGGAGCATTTTTCCAGTCTAGGTCGCTAAATGTTAAAAAGTAAAATGAAAAAGTGAATAAAGATTTGTGCTCTCATTCTTCAGTTCTAGATATTTCTAAGGCCGGATTTACACGAGCGTGTGCATTTTGCGCGCGCAAAAGGTACTTAATAGCTCCGTGTGTCAGCTGCGTATGATGCGTGGCTGCATGATTTTCGCGCAGCCGCCATCATTATGACACTCTGTTTGTATGTTTGTAAACCGAAAAGCAAGTGGTGCTTTTCTGTTTTCATTCATACTTTTTACTGCTTTTGCGCGAATCACGCGTGTCACACGGAAGTGCTTCCGTGTGCTGCGCGTGATTTTCACGCACCCATTGACTTCAATGGGTGCGTGATGCGCGAACAACGCCCAAATATCAGACGCCTCGTGAAACTCACAGACAGTCTGCACGGCCCCATAGACTAACATAGGTCCGTGCGAGGCGCGTGAAAATCACGCATGGTTGCACGGACCTATTATACGTTCGTCTAAATAAGCCCTAAGGATCAGGTTTCTTCAGACTTGAATCAAACATTTGGTCTTCCACTATGCTGTTTTCCTTTATGCAACAATCCAACTAAAATAACAAGCTTGCTCAGTACACATACATGCGAAACAAACGGACCCTGTGTTAATAATTTATGAATAAAATATATATGTTTTTTTTTTTTAGAGCAAAACAGGGGCCCTGGAGGGTCCTGAAGTTGATGGATTTGTGAAAGACATGATGGAACTAGTGAAGGTATTTTTGCTCAACAATAAATAAAGGACCCACATTAAAATAAAGGACCCACATTAGGGTTGTTTCAGGGTAGACATTGGTGTCATTTCACTAGGATCTCCACCAATCCAACTGCTGTGCATGACGCCAATCAATAGAATGTAGTGGCAGTGGCATGCCACTTAATGTCCTGTAGGGTCTGCTCAGCCAACCAATCAGCCGCCCAGCAAAAGCCAAGTCACCTTGATCGTACATTCTTGGACATATGTCACCTAAGACAAAAACCTTTAAAGAAAAAAGTCAAAGATAGGATCTTACCAAAATACATTTTACATAAATATTGTACAACCAGTTACTCATAAGAACAAGCAAAACAAGGAAACAGAACATGTGAAGTGAAAAATGTAAATTGCAGCTGCTAATGCAAACTCTGCAGTCAGTGTTTATGATCCAAACTATTTCCAGTAATGGTGTCACTGGTGCACAGCAGAGTCTCCAGATATCAATCCCTAGGAGCCATATGATGGGTGCCTGTGGGACACTGTTTGGAGAAAACTACGCAACAACATAAAATGCACGTTGACCAAGCATAAGATATATAACTGAACGTTATTATTTTATGTATTTTGATATTCATCTTTTATTTAGAATTAGAATGATAGATTTTTATGACTGTAGACCAGTGGTGCTACACCCAACATTGTTACGATTAGCAGCAGAACTGTTGCTAATCAATGATTTATGTTATTTCTGTGTTTTGAGTCTGAATTTGGTCACCATTTAGCTTTGCCTAGTTAATTAGGGTGGAGTTCTTTTCTTGGGCCAATACATACTTCAGGCCTGGATTACACTGGTGCTCATTATACTGTTTCGGACATGTGCTAAACTCTTTACAGATTATTTTTGGTGACTGTGATCTTGTCTATGCGTTTGTTTGTACTATGTAACCTGTTGGCCCTCTGAGAGATCTAATTTGTATTGTGGTTTTGTGAGTATCATGGGATCAGTGGTTCCACTGGTTTGTTTGCCTTTCCTATGCATTTGGTCTGCTTCCGAGCTGCTTGTCCTGCATTACTGTGGGATAGTATTCAGATAGAGTCACTGTTAATTCTTGTCCACTCTCTAATCATCTGTTTACTGCTTGCATTCTATTCATCTTCCATCCACTCTATTTAAGCATCGTCTCCATCTTCTACTACCTTCAGTATTTGGTTCCCCTCATCCACTGGTGAGTTACTTGTGCTGATTGTTTTCTGTCAGTGTTGATACGTGCTTCAACCATGTGATAGTTATTGTCTGCTATTGCAGTCTCGACCACCACCAGCGGTGTAACAAGCATATAGTGGGTGCCTTAAATGCAAAACTTGATTCTATCAAAGGGTCGCACATCACTTTCAGCCAGGGCCAGATCAAAAGGTAGGTACACACACAGGCACATGACTTCTTTTTTTATTTAGCTTTATTTGTGGTCAGCTTTTTCTCCATATTCGTTTGTTTAAAAATAGATTACATATTCTGTACTTTATGGTTGGGCAGAGCATTGCCTGACCATAATCCTGAGGAAGACAACTACACCATAAGTTTACCTACCCCAGAAGCTCAAGGGCTGCACATTTGGCATGAGGGCCAGCACTTGGGCATCACTGATGCAGAATTATCCATAATAGAGATAAATAGAACATTTTCTCCAGCTCACCGGTCTTGGCGTTTATGATCCCAGGATTGCGAACACATTCTCGAGGTGGCACTCGATTAAATCGAAGTGAACGAAAATTAATTTCAATCCAGCACTGGGTTTAAAAGCAAAAAGCTTACACTTTATTGAAAAAACTTTTTAAAACTTGCACAAGCACATAGGGGTGGATGCACAGAGCCTACGCATTTAAACCCGTACACTCGGTCTTAATCATGGTGTGTCATACAACCTGGCTATTTCACTCTGCATTTGTATCTGCAATCACAAGTATGGGAACTCCCATTACCACTTTTTGCCCAATCCCTGGCTACTCTGGTTGGGGACAGTTCATAGGAATTCCAGCCCGTTAACTGTTTGTTACTAAAACTACACAATGGGTAAATATACACCCATTTTGCTAGTGTTTTTTTTTATTATTTGTATGTAACACATGTTATATACCCGTCCCAATATTGTTTGCACATAGCTTGAAATATGGGGCATAAATGGGTGTATAATATCAGATAAGTGTATTAGTAAAAAAGTATTTGGATTATATAGTCAATGTTAGATAGTTGTTATTATCATCAAAATAATTATACTAAAGCTTCTATGCCAGAGACTGGACTGGTCGGCATGTACAAATGCATGGTGTAAACAGATATTTGGTTTAAAAACATTGATAAAATTATAATACAAGGCAATTGTTGAGCATGAAATATAATTTTCTAAAGTTACTTATGACATAAAGACTTCTTTTTTATTTATTTGTTTTCTCATAATAAGGAGCAAGCAATGTAGATCTCGAGTCAGTAATGTCGGTGGCACGGCACGGGATGTAGACCCACTGGGGCGGACCACGTAGTGGGATAGCAGTTGGCCAACTAGGTACAAAACAATGTTTATAGTCCAGAACGGGTACCTGAGGCAATGTAGACAGTAGCGGAGACACAACTTGACTTTTACTGTAGATGGCACAGTAGATGCAGCGGAAGACACGACTTGACTTTCACTGTAGATGGCACAGTAGATGCTGGAAGACACGACTTGACTTTTACTGTAGATGGCACAGAGGCATGGTAGTACGGGATACAGGTTACAGGCAGCAGGAACGGGTAACACTGGGAACTGGAAAACACTAGGAGACCATTTGTTAGACAAACTTTAGGTATACAACAACGCTCAGGCAAGGATCAAGTGGGCAGAGCCCCTTTTATAGTCCAGCAGCATTCTGGACTAATAACTGATTAATGACAGCTGGACGCTTACTAGCCCTTTAAGGCCATGCACGCGCGGGCGGGCGCGCCCTGCGCGAAACAGTCCCAGAACCCGGAAGTGCGTGCCGGCGTCTCCCTGGAGGGAGATGCTGCCGAGAACACAGATGTCTGTGGCCGTCAGCGGGTAAGTCTGAACGACGGCCCTCGGCCATAGACGTTATAGTCGGAACAGGCAGTATAATGTCAGAGGAAAAAAAAAGTGTTCAATAATGAAACATTAGTTCTTTTTTCAAATTCAAACCCTTTGGAACCCTTGTGTTTAAATGGTTTATCCAAAAGGCCTCCCTATCTAAAAGGGTATGTTTTTTATTACCCCCTCTTGCTGTAATTTTTATTTTTTCTATTGAATATGAACAGAATGTTTTAGGTGATCTATTATGGCAGAAAAGGAAATGTTTTGCTGCGTTGGAAATGCTAGACAAAGTTGGATTTCTAATATATCCAAGGTGCTCCAAAATCATAATTTTGAATTTTTGGGTAGTGCACCCTATGTATATAAGTTTACATTCCTTACATCCAAAGACATATGCCACCAGTTCACTATTACAATTGATGTATTGTTTTATGGGAAAAATCCTCCCTCCACTCGAGTTGTGAACGTTTTTTCTGGGGTAAGCATAGCACCTATGCGAACCGAATTTGAAGAAACCGTGCTGTTGTAGCCAAATGGATTTACTTTTTTTCTTATACATATAAAGATGGAGATAAGGTATTTCCCAATGTAGGGGCCCTTCTAGATACAATCCTACAGGCTCAAGTATGCCATCCAATTCTATATCCTCTCTCAAGATGGGGAGACATTTATGTACTATATTTTTAACTTTGGTGAAAAGGTTGTTATACTGTAAAACAAGAGTGGGGATTTATTCTTTGGTTGTCGTATTGTGCTTTTTTGTATCAAACAATAATTGATGTCGTGTTTTGGTATTCACAACAGATTTGGCTCTATCCAGAGTCCATTTCCTATAACCCCTTTGATCCAATCTTTGAAAAATGTGTTCCTGTTCATTGGAGAAATGTTCCGCATTGCTGCATTTCCTTTTCGGTTGTATTAATTCCCCCTCTGGTATTGATGTAATTGGATGTTTTGGGTGGCTACTGGAAGCATGTAATATTGTGTTGCCTGTTCATTTCTCTACTTTAGATTCCAGTTTCAAATCCAAAAACGAAATGGATTCTATATTAAAAGAGTGTGTCATTGGTGTTGATGTATTCCATGAACATTAGTATGGTGAACACATTTCCCTCCCAGATGAGTAGGAGATCATCAATATATCTGCTATACCAATGCACATGCCCATGGAATGGATTATCTGGGCAAAAAATTGTGAATTCCTCCCACCATGCCATGATCAGATTGGCTACAGACGGGGAGAATTTGGCTCCCATAGAAACACCCTTTAGTTGCAGATAACATCTGCTATCAAATTGGAAATAATTATGGGTCATTAAAAATTGTAAAACATCAATAATGTAACCACATAAAATTACTGTATTTCGATAAATGATGGTATATGGCCGTAAAGGCTATATCGTGTGGTATACTAGTATATAAAGAAACTACATCACAACTGAGCCATGTAAAGTTCTTTTGACATATTTTGTTATGAAACGTGGGTAATATGTGTCTGGTGTCTTGTATATATCCTGGAATTCGTCGAACCAGAGGTTGTAGGAGTGAATCTAGCCACTCTGACAATCTCTCGGTTAGGGACCCTATACCTGGGACTATAGGACGCATAGGAGGTGGATTGATTTCATTGTAAAGCTTAGGGAGGGCATGTAGAACCGGAATTACCGGATTATCGATTTTTACATAATCATGTTGTTTCAGAGTGATTAATTAAAGCTGTTTGGAAAATTGTAGTCGGATTGGTGTCCAATTTCCTATAAGTTGACACATCTGATAGCATATCAGAGATTTGAGAGCAATAAGTCATTTTATCCATAACGGCAATGGAACCTCCTTTATCTGCCATTTTTATGACAATACGAGGATTGTCCTGTAAAGAAGCAATTGCAGATCTCTGACATGCCGTAAGATTGTGTTTAGACCTATTTCTTTTTGTCAAGTCATAATTTTTGCAATTCTCTTTCAACTACCATTTGAAATTTTTCCATTGACTCTGTTCTTGACTGTAATAGATAAAAATAGGGATTAGAGGGAACAAATTTATTTGCCAAATTTGCAGTGTGTTTGTCGTCGTCATTGTCATTTAAGTCCTCCATGCAGATCACTGCAGCTTGTTTTTGAAATGTCATGCTTTTGTAGACATTCTTGTCGACTCCATTTTGTGTTCGGGCTCCAAAAACTCTTCCATTGAACTTATAGAGGGTGAGGCCAGAAAATGTCTCTTGACTGTTAGGCCTTATTCACACGGACGTGTCCGTTTTGCGCCCGCAAAAAACGCCACGTTTTGCGCGTGCAAAAGGTCCGTGTGGCATCAGATATGGTGCGTGGCTGCGTGATTTTCGCGCAGCCGCCATCATTATGAAACTCTGGTTTTCTGTTTTCATTCATTTATTTTACTACTGTAGCGCGCATCACGCGCGGCACCCTGAAGTGCTTCCGTGTGCTGTGCGCGATTTGCACGCACCTATTGACTTCAATGGGTGCGTGCTGCGCTAAACACGGCCAAATATAGGACATGTCGTGAGTTTTACGCAGCGCACATACGCTGCGTGAAATTCACTGACAGTCTGAACGGCCCCATTCACTAACATAGGTCCGTGCGACGCGCGGGAAAATCACACGCGTTGCTTGGACGTATAACACGTTCGTGTGAATAAGGCCTTAGATTCAGGCCTTAAATTCCTTCAGGAATTTTGAGACAGATTTTGACTTGCCGGCAGAACACATCTCGCATTTTTCGCTGCGTTTTTCGGCCACTGGGCCGTAGGCAGAAAAACGAAGCGAAAAATGCATTTTCTGCCTGACATTGATGTCAATGGGAGGTCAGAGACAGAAACGCCCGAAGAAAGGGCATTACGCTTCTTTTTCCCGCAAGCGTTCTTTACTGCTCGCAGGAAAAAAACGCCTTTGCCTCCCATTGAAATCAATGGGAGGCGCTTTTGGCTGTTTTTTGCCACGGTTTCCGATATGGTTTCCGCGTCAAAAAACATGCTAAAAAATTCAGTGTGAACTCCCCCTAACACCTATACTGAAGCCTTAAGACCCTTCACACAGAGTTTTTTGCAGGCAGCAAAAATCTGCCTCAAAATTCTGTCTGGAATTTTGAGGCAGATTTTCACCTGCCTGCACGCCGTTTTCCGTGCTTTTTGCTGCGTTTTGAGCGCCACAGGCAAGTTTCTCTGCCTCCTATTGTCAATTGGAGGTCAGAGACATAAACGCCCAAAGATAGGGGCATGTCGCTTCTTCCCGTGAGCGTTTTTTACCGTTCACTGGAAAAAAACGCCTCCGCCTCCCATTGAAATCAATGGGTGGCATTTTCATCAGTTTTTTTACGCATTTTCCGACATGGTTTCTGCATCAAAAAGCGTGCCAAAAAACTCAGTGTGAACTCCCCCTAACAGATATACTGAAGCCTGCCTGGCCCTGCCCTCTGCCACGTTATATAACTTCAAACTTCACACACATTACCTTAAAGGGGTCTTCTGGGCATTTTATATTGATGGCCCATCCTTAGGATAGACCATCAATATCAGATCAGTGGGGTCCGTGATTGATCGGACCATAGCGTTCGTCGCCGTGGAATTTTCCCAGTTAACAAGCACAGCACCATACACTCACGGGGCGACTGTGCCTGGGATCGCATTCAAGTGAACGGGACCGAGCTGCAATCCCAGGCACAGCTGCTACCAATGTGTACGGCGTTGTGCCTGGTAAAAACTGAAGAGGCCAAGGCCACGAATACTTCGGCCCCTTCAAAAAAGCTGATCGCCGGGTGTGCCGGGAGTTGGACCCCCACCGATCTAATATTGATAGCCTATCCTAAAGATAGACCATCAATAAAATATGTCCAGAGGACCCCTTTAACACCCTAACGATATGCCACGTACATGTACATAGAAGTCATCAGGGGGAAGTATGGAACGGGCTGAGCGCCCCCAAACTCAGTAGGTGTCGGCTGTATAATACAGCCCAGTGTCGTAGCTATAGGGGTCACAGTGGTCGCAATTGCGACCTGGCCCCAAAGCCAGGGGGCCCGTGGCCCAACGCGCCATGTCTATTATAAATTAATATAGTAACCGGGCCTATGTAATAGACTACACAGGCCCCTGTTAGTATAGTAACAATATACTTACCCTCCTCGTTCCTGAGCGCAGCTTAGGTCCAGACGTCTTTTTCGCATGTTGACGTCGTTGTGCGCCGTGCGCCGCGCACAACGTGGCGGCGCTGGATGGCGTCAAGACCTTTGCTGCGCCCAGAGCCGAAGAGAAGGGTAAGTAAAACATTACTGTCTGCTGGGCCCTGAATCTAAGCCTTCCACATGGTAGGCTTAGATACAGGGTCCAACAGACCGTATCACACATGGGCCCTGTATCTAAGCCCACCACATGTGTTACTAATGTGTTTTTTTTGTGTTTAGTGATTTTTTACAGATTCGGTTGTTGGACTACGTCAGATTCGAGTACTACTTCGATAACAACTTTTTTATTCTAAATAAAATGCTTAACGAGGTTTGCATGTTTTTTTCTTTATTTCAATAAAATATTTTTTCAATGTCTGTATTTTTTTAAAACTTTATTTTTACCTCTTTAGTAATGGCTGCTGGCTGATTGACAGCGTTAGTTACTAAGGAGGGGCTTAGTGTTAGCCGATGCAGAGGCTAAAACTAACCCCCATTATTACCTCGGTACCCACTGCCACCAGGGGAGCCAGGTATGATCCAGTTACTGACCATCTGTAGTGGTGGTCGGGCACTGGGGTGGCCGCTGGCTGGTATTATTAGGCTGGGAAAGGCCAACAACAGTTACAACACAGCAGCAGCCTAGCATTACCAGGGTGGGAAGGACCACTGTTGTTGGCCTTTCCCAGCCTAATAATACCAGCCTGCACGGCTAACATTAAGCCCCACCTCAGTAATGGACGCTGTCAATCAGCCAGCGGCCATTAGTAAGGTGGTAGTAATAAAGTTTAAAAAAATACAAGGACATAGAAAAATATTTTATTCAAATTAAAAAAAACACCACAAAACCCTCATTAACCATTTTATGGAGAATAAAAAAAACTCTGTCATTGACGTAGTACTTGAATATGAAGTAGTCCAACAACCGAACCTGTAAAAAAAAAAAGACAAAAAAATGTAGTAACACATAAAAAAGCAAAGCAATTATTATCTTAAATTTCCTGGTCCAGCGCTGGAGATGCAATGTCAGTGAGCTGTCCTATATCTAATCCTATCATGTGTGATACTGTCTGCTGAGCCATTGTATCTAATCCTATCCATAGCTATAGGGTCAGTGTGCTATAGATATGCTGTCTCCTATATATATATACAGACACATACATACATACATACACACACACACACACATACATACATACATGCATACACATGACGTTTTAAGACCTTAGTGACGCCCCTGGTTGCTAGTGCTGCATCGTTGGGTCACTTAGGAGACTAAGCGATGCAGCTGAAAGCTGCGGGACGCCAGTCATGAGAAGTTGGGGGGGCCCAAGAAGGACTTTTGTATCGGGGGTCTATGAGCCTTTAGCTATGCCCTTGACAGGGAGGGGGCTGTATGACGCTATATACAGGGGGGCTGTATGGTGCTATCTATAAGGGGGGCTGTATGGCGCTTTATACAGGGAGGGGGCTGTATGGCGCTATCTACAGGGGGGCTGTATGGTGCTATCTACAGGGGGGCGCTGTGTGGTGGAATCTACGGGGAGGCACTATATATAAGGGGCGTTTGTGTGGCACCCAGGGGAGGTGGGACCCAGTCAAAGGCCCAATCAAAAGTTCGCTATGGGGCCCAGTCTTTCCTAGTTATGCCCCTGTCTCCCCTTATTCCTATGTATTCTCCCACCTCTCTTGCCTCGTTTTTTTACATTGGAAATTTGTCTGATTTGTGTGCTTGCTGGTAAGTTTCATTGTCTGCTGTTCTCGTAGAGTGTCACTTTCAGAGCCTTCAGTGGCTCCATCTGCGGAATCCTGCTCTGTTGAACTGAAACTCACACGATGTTGACTTTGTGATCGTTTTTTAGGATTTTTATGTTTCTTTAGGATAGGTTTTGCTCTTATACGGGCTTTATCTCTTTTGCCCCAATCATATACATCACCATGGGCATAGTCATATAAATCTAGTTGAAATTTAGATTTATTTGTTTCCATTATGTTCTTTTCCAGATTTTCCAAGAAATCGTGTGGGGTTATTTTCTAAAGCTTCATAGCCTGGTACAGTTGTGAATCCAATTAGTTCCTCTTTGCTTTTATTAATAATAGACTATAAATCTTCAATCCAAGTAGGGCTTTATGGCAAAAACAAAAAAAAGTGAAACTATTCAAAGCATAATTCACCGCCTGGAAGAACGATTAAAAAGTAAGTTTATTGGTTAAATTCATAAAATTGTGGCTCTACTAGCCGTTGATGCCAGACCAGGCTAAAGCAAGAGATTGCGACACGATAGGTGGTGTGGAGTGATAAATGTCTCTTTCACCCCAAAGAAACCACCTATCTATTTATTGTATAGTAACGCTATATCTTTGCCATTAATAATTGTCTATCTAAATCCTACGCGTTTCATCATCACATGTAAAGTGATGCTTCCTCAGGGATTGATAGATTTGGATTTATTTCAAATATCGAGGTGATAACAATATAACAGCACTGGATAGCACTGTTTTTGTGCTGATTCATAGTCTCCAGACGCATGCACGGCACTGATGCATTGGCCGTACACGCGCCGGGGAAACTAAGGGCTTAATAAGGCTAAGAGCCCGCCCTCCAAAGGTAGTCCCCTAGGTGAACCGCCAATCCGCATATTACACGGCAACTAGTGACGTGCCGGAGGCGGGGTCCCGAGGGCCTAGCAACCGATGGAGGTTCCTGGACGACAAAAGCGTCCATGGTAACTGGGGGACGCTAGACGCGGCTCCTGAGTTGTCAAATGACAAAAATACATCGTATGGATATAATGGTAACATTATATCCATACGATGTATTTTTGTCATTTGATGATGAAACGCGTAGGATTTAGGTAGACAATTATTAATGGCAAAGATATAGCGTTACTATACAATAAATAGATAGGTGGTTTCTTTGGGGTGAAAGAGACATTTATCACTCCACACCACCTATCGTGTCGCAATCTCTTGCTTTAGCCTGGTCTGGCATCAACGGCTAGTAGAGCCACAATTTTATGAATTTAACCAATAAACTTACTTTTTAATCGTTCTTCCAGGCGGTGAACTATATTGAATATTGAACGACATACACTATCTAATTTCAGTGAATCTATTCAAAGCATAAGTGTCATCCACTAAAGACTCAGGTAGGATGAAGTTCAGGAGAATATAGTTGTCAGAATGCTACAAAAGTATTTCCTCAATTCTAACTTGCAGACTTAACCGCGTATTTATAAATCATTCACGTCAGAGGCAGTCTAGATTACGATTCAGCTTTAGGTTAATTTTCCATCCACGCCCAAGCTCCTATTTGTTAACTTGCCCAATATCAGCAGGATCTCTACTCCCCCCACCTACTATCAAATGACATGGAATACTTCTGACAGGATGCAATCCCATTCTAATACAGCTTCCAAACAAATGAAAGCCAATGCATCAGGCTCGAGCATAGAACTTTCTTGGATGCTACTGCATAGGTTGTTATTAGTTAGCAGACCTGTCCTACTATGATCATTTTTAGGGAATGTGTTAATTTCTCTACCTCCCCCTTCTATATCATAAGATCGTAACCTATTATTGGCATCTAAAAAATTGGTCTGCTGAGTCATTTTACTAACTACATCCAAACTAACTTAATGTTTGTGCTTATGCAATTACTCGCACTTAAAGAGGCTCTGTCACCAGATTTTGCAACCCCTATCTGCTATTGCAGCAGATAGGCGCTGCAATGTAGATAAGAGTAACGTTTTGTTTTGTTTTTTTAAAACGAGCATTTTTGGCCAAGTTATGACCATTTTTATATTTATGCAAATGAGGCTTTCTAAAGTACAACTGTGCGTGTTTAAAGTTAAAGTACAACTGGGCGTGTATTATGTGCGTACATCTGGGCGTTTTTACTTCTTTTACTAGCTGGGCATTGTGAATGGGAGTGTATGATGCTGACGAATCAGCATCATCCACTTCTCTTCGTTAACACCCAGCTTCTGGCAGTGCACAGACACAGCGTGTTCTCGAGAGATCACGCTGTGACGTCACTCACTTCCTGCCCCAGGTCCTGCATCGTGTCGGCCACATCGGCACCAGAGGCTACAGTTGATTCTGCAGCAGCATCGGCGTTTGCAGGTAAGTAGCTACATCGACTTACCTGCAAACGCCGATGCTGCTGCAGAATCAAATGTAGCCTCTGGTGCCGATGTGTCCTCGCTCGTCCGACACGATGCAGGACCTGGGGCAGGAAGTGAGTGACGTCACAGCGTGATCTCTCGAGAACACGCTGTGTCTGTGCACTGCCAGAAGCTGGGTGTTAACGAAGAGAAGTGGATGATGCTGATTCGTCAGCATCATAAACTTCTATACACAACGCCCAGCTAGTAAAAGAAGTAAAAACGCCCAGATGTACGCATATAATACACGCCCAGTTGTACTTTTACTTTAAACACGCCCAGTTGTACTTTAGAAAGCCTCATTTGCATAAATATAAAAATGGTCATAACTTGGCCAAAAATGTTCGTTTTTAAAAAAAAAACACGTTACTCTTATCTACATTGCAGCGCCGATCTGCTGCAATAGGAGATAGGGGTTGCAAAATCTGGTGACAGAGCCTCTTTAAATGGATCTGAAAAAAAAGTCCTATAGTCTGTAAAATTTTCATTGTGGTTTTGATTGAATTAAAGTGTATATTTCTAGTCTTGCGGACTCTATTTCCACATGCTTGTAATTGTTATATTGTTTTCAAAGCTGCTTAGAATGCATTTTAGCCTGACAGGTGGATTATACGTTATTTTCTTGGAAGTAGTTATGTAACTGTGTCATACATTTGCAGGATTTATATTATTCGGCTTATAGTTTATTTAATTTTAGTGATATGTATATTCTATTAAATCAACCACTGGTTACTCATCTAGCAAGATTTGATGAATGGCAGATAAACATGCTACAATATAATTTTCGCGGCACCTCATCGTCAGAAACCTCTTCTAATATGTTGCACAATCCTATAATTAATAAATTCACTAAATTGAATTGGACTTTAGAAATGTCTAATATAGCAAAAAGCCGCTGTCAGCAATTCAGTAATTTTCTGGATTAGCACAAATTTACTGTATTATATGGTTAGATTTTGCAGAAAATTGTCTATATATCTGTTACGTGCTTTCCCAACCCTGAATTTATATTCTTGATCTCACAAGCTAACATTTATTCTGCACATCTACATTTTCCAGTTCGCAAATGACTGAAGAACTTCAAATTAATGCTATTTTCTGTATAATTAAAATGTATAAAATTTTTCAATATACTACATATTTTTTATAGTTGTACATGAATATTGTGATAATATTGTATATTTTCTTTTGCCAACAGCCAAGTATCAGCGGTGTGGATCTCGATAAGTTCCGGCAAATTCTACTAAACCATTGTGATGTTAACAGGGACGGCAAAATCCAGAGGTCTGAGCTGGCACTATGTCTTGGCCTGAAAGTAAGCCCATGAGTCATGCAAAATCGGCTGCCTTGTGCCTCTTATGCTAGAACATGCTGGTTTAATGTTAACCATGTTCTGATACAGAACCTAGCCACACTGGTCATTGTGGAAGTTAGGATTATCTGCCGTTAAAATGCATAAGCAGTGAAGACACAATTGAGTGCATGACAGGCTTTTGATGAATTTAAGTTTGTTTCTACTAGAATTGTTTTTCTTCTGTTATTACAAACTAAAAGCTGTATTAAACTAATTTTTTTTCTTGAAGCCCAGGTTACACAGCGGTTTCTGCCATGCCAGACTGGCACTTTTGCACAGCTTGGTGTAAATAGTTGCATTTGGTATTTCTGTGGATGAGACAGTTGCAAATTGTTGGAAGTTTTGCTATAATGGGCATGTGAAGTTGCACTGTAGCCCCAACCTAATACCAATCTAGTGAAATATAATATGTAATTTAGTCATGTCAATGTAAATCTTGTAACACTTGCTGAACGTATGAGATTTACTACAGTAAATGGAAAAAAATGCATGTATTTAGTGCTGATGTGGAGTAATAAAGTTGTATGTTTTTTCACAAAACAACCAACTGGTTTATGTGTTTTTGTTCAAAATATACATTTTATGTGGAATAAAGGTTAGCCAGTCCATGATGATTTCCTTTGGTTATCTTTGATTTTCCACAAATAATGTCTTTTTCTTCAAGAGTGCCATTTCAGATGTACAGTATTTCACTGTAAAAAGTATCAGTAAAAGTATGTGGTCCCCGGTTCATCACACCTATATGATCTGGTTGGACATCTCATTCCACAACCATGAACGTTAAGATGGAGCTCACCCCTCTTCTGGGAAGGCTTTCCACAAGATTTTGGAGTGTGTCGTTGGCAGTGGCGGATTATAATATAGGCGTTTCGGGCGGCCGCCCGGGGCCCAAGCTTTTAGGGGGCCCATCGCAACCCGAAACGCACATCATTTTAAATCGCTTAAGGTCGGACTCACTAATGGCCGTTCACAAGAAGCGCCGCTAATGGCCGTTGAGAGGGAGGGGCGGGCGGACTGCAGCAGAGGGCAGCGCAGTGCTGATGAGGAGGAGGGGGATGGATATCAATTGCTGGATAGGACTAGCAGACGTGCGTCTGCTAGCCGTGGTAGAACACGCCCCTCTGACGCTTCACGTACCGCCAGTGAGGAACAGACGAGAAGGGCGGTGGTCGAGCAACGAGGAGGTTAGTGTTCATGTTCGTCTCCATCTTAATTTACATCTAAGTGACTCCAGAGGACTCCATGAAGGGGGGAATAACCCCCCATCCCATCCCCCATAGAGCTCTCAGGATTTCAGTATTTATTATACAGCAGGGGGGGTTTGAGCGGTGTAACTCACTGCAGAGGACTCTATGGGGGGACAATAATTTCCCTCCATAGACACTCAGCAGTGAGTTACACGCTCAAATCTCCCTGCTGTATAATAAATACTGAAATACTGTTGGCTCTATGGGGGATGGGATGGGGGGTTATTCCCCCCTTCATGGAGTCCTCTGGAGTCACTTAGATGGTTAGAACCCCCCTCCCCCATTCAGTATAATCCCCCCTTCTCATAGAGCCCTCACTAGTTACTAATATATTACAAGGGTAAGTCAAATTGTCTGACTTCTGAGGGCTGTATAGGGGGGTCTGAGCGACGGGCTCTATGGGGGGGGGGGCTACCCCCACCCCACAGAGATGTCAGAATCAGACACTCAGACCTCCCTATAGAGCCCCCAGAAGTCAGACAAACTCACCTCCCCTTGCAATATAATCCCCCCATACAGCCCTCAGTTTTCCCATAAGAAAAATGTATGACATATCCACCATCCGTAAGTCCCATAAAACTGAATGATGGTTACGGAAGCAGTGTCTCTCGCCGACTCCCTCTGATCACTAAAACTAAGCGGCGGAAGCACTCGTGTGAGCGCTGAGCCACTTGGTTTCTGTTTCCGGAAAGCTGAGCAGCTTATGTACGGGCTCATAGAAAGTCAATGAGCCCGTACACCGCTACTTTGGCTTTCCGGAAAAAGCCAAACAGAAATGAAGTGGCTCTTTGCTCACATGAGCGCTTCTGCCGCTTAGTCTCCGCACCCGGACCCCCACCCATCAAAAGTTCTGACATGTCACTATGACATGTTAGAAGTTTGTTAAAAATTGACTTACCCTTTAGGCCTCATTTACACGAGCGTGTGCATTTTGCTCACGCAAAAACTGCGGCGTTTTCCGTGCGCAAAAGGCACTTAACGGCTCCATGTGTCATCAGTGTATGATGCGCGGCTGCGAGATTTTCGCGCAGCCGCCATCATTATGACTAGAGATGAGCGAACTTCTGAAAAGTTCGGTTCGGCTAGTTCGCCGAATTTCACGAAAAAGTTTGTTTCGGACCGAACCTGTAATTTCCGTGCGCCGAGCATGGTACTGTCCAGGGTGCTGATAGAGTTAATGGGCTGCACTAACTCTTTCAACAACCTTGACAGTACATGCTCGGCGCACGGAAAATACAATTTTAATGTAATAAAAAAAAATACTTACATTCCTCCTGTCCGGCCTCCAGCGGTGACGTGTCATCCATGTCGCCGCTGCAGCCAATCACAGGCTGTAGTGGCGGTCACGCACGTCAGGATGACGTCAGAAGGCCGGCCTCCAGGGATGACGCTTCATCCCACGTGACGGCCTCTGCAGCCAATCACAGGCTGCAGCGGCCTCTGCAACCAATCACAGGCTGCAGCGGCCTCTGCAGCCAATCACAGGCTCCTCTCCTGAAATACTCTGTGCTGCCTTAAACTCTGTGGACAGGTCAGGATCCTGTTTCTTTTAAATGCTGCTGGGGAACCCGCTCGATCCATTATATAAGGCTGCGCTACAGTGCAGCATTTAAAAAAAAACAGGATCCTGACCTGTCCACAGAGTTTAAGGCAGCACAGAGTATTTCAGGAGATGAGCGTGCAGATTCAGTGCTGCTGTAAACTCTGCTCTTACCATTACGTAGCTCAGTCTGTTACCACTCCTCCACTCCTGTCCTCAATAACACCTTCAAATGATTTGCAAGTCACCACGTAATGGTAAGAGCAGAGTTCACAGCAGCACAGAGTATTTCAGGAGAGGAGCGTGCAGATTCTGTGCTGCTGTGAAGTCTGTGTGAGGGGGGCCCAAGTTGTATCAACAGCCCAGGGCCCATGGTACACTTAATCCGCCACTGGTCGTTGGAAATGTTTGTCAATTCAGTCAAAAGAGCATTTGTGAGGTCAGACACTGATGATAGATGAGAGGGCTTGGATCAAAATAAGTGTTACAATTTATCAAAAGGTGTCCGATGGGGTTGAGGTTAGGGCACTGGGCTCTGTGCAGCCACTCAAAGTTCTCCTTCATGGACCTTCTTTTGTGCACAGGAGCACAGTCATGCTTGAAAAGGAAGGGGCCTTACTCAAAGTATACAGTTGTCTAAAAAAACATCTTTGTATTCTGTAGCAATACCATTGCCCTTCATTGGAAATAAGGGACTAAGCCCAAATCTTTAGAAACAGAACCAAAACAATATCCCTCTTCCACCAAAATTTACAATTTATGCATTGCATACTGTACGTAGCATTCACCTGGCACCTGCCAACCCCAGATTTATTCATAAGACTGTCAGATGGTGAAACATGATTTATCACTCCAGAGAACACGTTTCCACTGCTTTAGAGATAGATGGTGGCGTGCTTTACACCACTCCAGTCAATACATGGTAGTATGCATGATCCTATGTGATCCTAGGCTTGTGAGCAGCTGCTCGACAGGGCAGGTCTTAGAAGTATGCGCATCATACATCCTAGCTCAAGAGGATGCTGCCACTTACATAAGTTCTTGCACAGTTCTTTAAAAAAAACAAAACCGATGTAATCCAGTTTTTCTTGCTCACTTAATTTTCTCTCTTCCCTACCCTGTTAGCTACATCTTGCGGCTCTTTTAACTTCTGGTGCCCTGACTCCTCAGTACAGCCTTTATTGTCCTGTTCTACCCTCCCGGGTGACAGGAATAACACCTCAAGGAACTCTCCCCTTTCCCACTACCTCACTAGCAAATGTACCACATAACATTGCAGGGAGCCATCAGCGGCATTCAGCTGATAGCTCCTAACAGCATCAATGTCCCAACCAATCAGGAGTACAGCCGCACCAGCAGCAAGGTAGGTGTATATTGTGAGTACAGCAGGAAGTACTAGTATACAGAGGAATGTGAGTACACCGCATTCCAAATTATTATGCAAACGTTATTTTTCGCTGATTTTCCTAAATAGTTGATGCAAATGACAGTCAGTATAATCTTCAAGTAAAAAACTCAAAATGCACTGTTTCAAATTATTATGCACAACAGAGATCAAAACATTTTAAAGGTTGTAAAGAGAACTAAAATGGTAATTTGTTGAATTTGCAGCATCAGGAGGTCATATTTACAGAAATCAAAATCTCTTTCAATCAAAAAAAACTTAGCAGGCCAAGTTACATGTTAACATAGGACCCCTTCTTTGATATCACCTTCACAATTCTTGCATCCATTGAATTTGTGAGTATTTGGACAGTTTCTGCTTGAATATCTTTGCAGGATGTCAGAATAACCTCCCAGAGCTTCTGTTTTGAAGTGAACTGCCTCCCACCCTCATAGATATTTTGCTTGAGGATGCTCCAAAGGTTCTCAATAGGGTTGAGGTCAGGGGAACATGGAGGCCACGCCATGAGTTTCTCTCCTTTTATGCCCATAGCAGCCAATGACACAGAGGTATTATTTGCAGCATGAGATGGTGCATTGTCATGCATGAAGATAATTTTGCTACGGAAGGCACGGTTCTTCTTTTTGTACCACGGAAGAAAGTGGTCAGTCATAAACTCTATGTACTTTGCAGAGGTCAATTTCACACCATCAGGGACCCTAAAGGGGCCTACCAGCTCTCTCCCCATGATTCCAGCCCAAAACATGACTCCGCCACCTCCTTGCTGACGTCGCAGCCTTGTTGGGACATGGTGGCCATTCACCAACCATCCATCTGGACCATCCAGGGTTGCACGGCACTCATCAGTAAACAACACGGTTTGAAAATTAGTCTTCATGTATTTCTGAGCCCACTGCAACCGTTTCTGCTTGTGAGCATTGTTTAGGGGTATAATAATAGCTTTATGCACACTTGCAAACCTCTGGAGGATCCTACACCTTGAGGTTCGCGGGACTCCAGAGGCACCAGCGGCTTCAAATACCCGTTTGCTGCTTTGCAATGGCATTTTAGCAGCTACTCTCCTAATCCTATTAATTTGTCTGGCAGAAACCTTCCTCATTATGCCTTTATCTGAACGAACCCGTCTGTGCTCTGAATCAGCCACAAATCTTTTCACAGTACGATGATCACGCTTAAGTTTTCTTGAAATATCCAATGTTTTCAAACCTTGTCCAAGGTATTGCACTATTTCATGCTTTTCGGCAGCAGAGAGATCCTTTTTCTTTCCCATATTGCTTGAAACCTGTGCCCTGCTTAAAGGGAATGTGTTGCCAGCAAAACATGTTTTTTTTTTTTTAGTTAAACAGTTAGTGTATAGGTGATTAAACATTGTTCTAATTTTTTTATTTTTTTTCACGAGTCAGGAAATATTATAAATTGGATTCAATTTATAATATTTCCCAGCACTGGTCACTAGATGGAGCCATTCCCAAAATTGCAGCATTGCATGTGGTAAAGCAACCACATTGCTTTATGCTGCAAAATTGGGTAAAAATCCCTCGCTCTAGTGAGCTCTCAGAATCCCCCCCTCCTTTATCCTGGCTAGTGCCGGGAGAAACGAGGGGTTTGAATGGTCTAACCTCCTACACTGTGTGTCGCCATTTTTTGAGCTAACACACAGTGTAGTAGGTTTACATACAGTAGTAAACACACACTGAAACACGAACATACATAGAAATAACTTACCTGCTCCAGTCGCCGCCGCTCCCTCCGGTCCATCCGCTCCGTCTGCTGCCGCTGCTCCATGTGCACAAGTCCGGAAGCCGCGACCGGAAGTAGTAATCTTACTGTCCGGCCGCGACTTCCGGTCCACAGGAAAATGGCGCCGGACGGCGCGCATTTCAAATTGAACTGTGTGGGAGCGGCGCATGCGCCGTTCCCACACAGCGGCGTACACGATAGTGGATGGAACGGGCCCCGTTCGCAGTCCCTATGGGACTGGAGCTGCCATATTCCATGTCTGTATGTGTCGTTAATCGACACATACAGAAATGGAAAAAGAAATGGCAGCCCCCATAGGGAAGAAAAAGTGTAAAAATAAAAAAAAGTAACACACAAACACACAAATTAATCCAAATGTTTTTAATAAAGCACTAACATCTTTAACATATGAAAAAAAAAATTTTGGTGACACTGTTCCTTTAATAATGTGGAACGTCTTTCTTAAAGAGGCTCTGTCACCAGATTTTGCAACCCCTATCTGCTATTGCAGCAGATAGGCGCTGCAATGTAGATTACAGTAACGTTTTTATTTTTAAAAAAAACGAGCATTTTTGGCCAAGTTATGACCATTTTTGTATTTATGCAAATGAGGCTTGCAAAAGTACAAGTGGGCATGTTTAAAGTAAAAGTCCAACTGGGCGTGTATTATGTGCGTACATCGGGGCGTTTTTACTACTTTTACTAGCTGGGCGTTCTGACGAGAAGTATCATCCACTTCTCTTCAGAACGCCCAGCTTCTGGCAGTGCAGATACAGAGCGTGTTCTCGAGAGATCACGCTGTGACGTCACTCACAGGTCCTGCATCGTGTCGGACGAGCGAGGACACATCGGCACCAGAGGCTACAGTTGATTCTGAAGCAGCATCAGCGTTTGCAGGTAAGTAGCTACATCGACTTACCTGCAAACGCCGATGCTGCTGCAGAATCAACTGTAGCCTCTGGTGATAGATAGGGGTTGCAAAATCTGGTGACAGAGCCTCTTTAAGTAGTTTTCCTTTGATTGGGCACACCTGGCAAACTAATTATCACAGGTGTCTGAGATTGATTACAATGATCCAAAGAGCCCTAAGACACAATACCATCCATGAGTTTAATTGAAAAACTAATAATTAAATATTTATGACACTTAAATCCAATGTGCATAATAATTTGGAACACGGTGTATATGGACAAATGCATTGGTAAAAACCTACACATTACACTTACAGGAACTTTCATGACATCCCATTCCAAATTCATAGGCATTAATATGGAGTTGGTCCCCCCACCCCTTTGCAGCTGAAACAACTTCCACTCTTCTGGGATTTCTTTCTACAAGATTTTGGACTGTGTCTGTAGGAATTTTTGCCCATTCATCCAGAAGAGCATTTGTGAGTTTAGACACTGATGTCGAACTAGAGGGCCTAGCTTGCAATCTCTGTGTTCTAGTTCATCCCAAAGGTGTTCGATGGGCAGTGGCGTAACTACTGCTGTAGCAGCAGTAGCGGCTGCTACGTCGCCCGCCGGCACGTGCCCCCACCATGGCCGCAGGCTCCGCTAGCTGCCGCTATGGCTGCTACAGCGGGACGCCACTAAACACTACGGCAGAGCAGGGAGGTATCTCCCCGCTCTGCCATTAAACAAAAGACATGTATCCCCTCTCCACAGGATCTCCACAGGACAGGGGATACATGTGTGATCGCTGGCAGCGATAGGGAGAACGGGGGACTGAAAGTCCCCTGAAGTTCTACATGTGAAACCTCGGACTTCCGGGGTCTGTGTCGGCAGCTCCGTAGAAATGAATGGAGCGCAGGTCGCGCTTGTGCGCATGCGTGACCAGTGCTCCTTTCATTTTTATTGAGCTGCGCAGACGCCGGAAATCAGAGGTTAGTCATGGAGAACTTGGGGGACTTTCGGTCCCCCGTTCTCCCTATCAATGCCAGCGATCACACATGTATCCCCTATCCTGTGGATAGGGGATGCATGTTATTTGTAGGACACGCTGTAGGTCGCATTTTGGGGGGGGGCGGTATGGCGTTCCCTACAGGGGGGGCGGTGTATGGCGTTCCCTACAGGGGGGCGCTGTATGGCGTTCCCTACAGGGGGGCGCTGTATGGCGTTCCCTACAGGGAGGGGCTCTGTATGGCGTTCCCTACAGGGGGGCGCGCTGTATGGCGTTCCCTGCAGGGGGGGCTATATGGCGTTCCCTGCAGGGGGGGCTGAATGGCGTTCCCTGCAGGGGGGGGCTGTATGGCGTTCTCTACAGTGGGGGCTGTATGGCGTTAGCGCCATACAGCCCCCTCTGTAGAGAACGCCATACAGTCCCCCTGTAGATAACGCCATACAGTCCCCCCCTGTAGAGAACGCCATACAGCCCCCCCTGTAGGGAACACCATACAGCCCCCCCCTGTAGTGAACGCCATACAGCCCCCCCCTGTAGGGAACGCCATACAGCCCCCCCCTGTAGATAACTCCATACAGTCCCCCCTGTAGATAACGCCACACAGCCCCCCTGTAGATAACGCCATACAGTCCCCCCTGTAGATAACGCCATACAAACCCCCTGTAGATAACGCCACACAGCCCCCCCTGTAGATAACGCCATACAGAACCCCCTTTAGATAACGCCATACAAACCCCCTGTAGATAACGCCACACAGTCCCCCCTGTAGATAACGCCACACAGTCCCCCCTGTAGATAACGCCACACAGCCCCCACTGTAGGGAACGCCATACAGTCCCCCTCTGTAGATAACGCCATACAGCCACCCCTGTAGATAACGCCATACAGTCCCACTCTGTAGATAACGCCATACAGTCTACAGGGGGGGCGTATGGCGTTATCTACAGGGGGCGCTGTATGGCGTTATCTACAGGGGGGCTGTAAAAAAGGCACTATCTACAAGGGGAGGGTTGTGTGACACCCAGGAGAGGGTGGGCCCCAGTCAAAAGTTTGCTATGGGGCCCAGTCTTTCCTAGTTATGCCCCTGTCGATGGGGTTGAGGTCCGGGCTATGTTTGGGCCACTCAAGTTCTTACACACAAAACTTACCCAACCATGCTTTTATGGACCTTGCTTTGTGCACTGGGGCACAGTCATGCTGGAAATGAAAAAGGCCATTCCTAAACTGTTCTTACAAGGGAACAGAAGCATACAATCGCCCAAAATGTCTTGGTATGCTAAAGCTTTAAGATTTCCCTTTACTGGAACTAGGGATCCTAGGTCAACTCCACAAAAATAATCCCATAGAATTATCCCTCCTCCACCAAACTACAGTTGGCACAATGCAGCGATGCAGGAAATGTCCTCCTGGCATTCGCCAAACCCAAAATCGTCCTTCAGACTGCCAGATAGAGAAGTGTGATACTTCACTCCACAGAGCATGTGGATTACACCACTTCATCTGACGCTGGGCAATATGCTTGGTGATGTAAGGCTTGCATATAGCTGCTCCGCCATTGGAAACCCATGCCATGAAGTTCCTGTGCTGATGTTAATGCTAGGGGAGATTTGGAATGCTGCAGTTATTAGGTCAGCAGAGCGTTGGCGACTTCTATGCACAATACGCCTTAGCATGCGGTGACCCCACTAAGTAATTGTGGCTGAGTTTATGTAGTTATGTAGTTCCTAAACACTTCCACTTTTCAATAATACCACTCACAGTTGATCATGGAATAACTAGGAGGGAAGAAATTTCACAAACTGACTTGTTGCAATGGTGGCATCCTATTACAGTGGCATAACTATAGTGGTTGCAATTGCGACCGTTCCCTGAAGCCAAGGGGGCCCGTGGCCCCGCACACAATGTCTATTAAAAGTTACTATAGTAACTGGGGCCTATGTAATAAACGCCAGACAGTATACTTACCCTCCTCGTTCCCGAGGGCAGCTACGTGCGCCGTGCACAACGTCCTAATGCTGAATGGCATCAGGACCTCCGCTGCGCCCAGAGGCAAAGAGGAGGGTAAGTATAACATTACTGTCTGCTGGGACCCTGTATCTAAGCCTACCATGTGGAAGGCTTAGATACAGGGCCCAGCAGACAGGATCACACATGGTGTGAGCCTGTCTGTTGGGCCTGTATCTAAGCCTACCATATGGTAGGCTTAGATACAGGGTCCAACAGGCAGGATCCCACATGGGACATGTATCTAAGCCTAACATGTGGTAGGTTTGGATACAGGGCCCAGCAGACAAGATCACACATGGGCCAAGTATCTAAGCCTACCACATGTGTTACTTATGGGTATTTTTGGTGTTTGTGTTTTTTTTTTACAGGTTTGGTTGTTGGACTACTTCGGATTAGAGGACTACTTCGATGGTAGCTTTTTTTAGTCTCAATAAAATAATTAACAAGGTTTTTGTGTTTTTTTTTTCCAATAAAATATTTTTTCTATGTCTTTGTAGTTTTTTAAACGTTATTACTACCGCCTTAGTAATGGCCGCTGGCTGATTGACAGCGTCCATTACTAAGGCAGGGCTTAGTGTTAGTCGGTGCAGAGGTACCACCACGGGTACCGGGAAGGGCCAGGTGCAATCCAGTACGTGAGCATCTGTAGTGATGGCCAGGTACTGCGACGGCCGCAGGCTGATATTATTAGGTTGGGGGAAGGCCAGAAACCGTAGCCCTTCCCATCCTGGTAATGCTAGCCAACTGCTGCTATGTTGTACCTGTCTGGTTAAATGACTAAAAAGAGGGGGGCGACTCCCTGTAACGTCCCAACGGCCCACTCGCGGCGAGATCGGGGGGAGCCGTTGGTTGGCACGGCTGCCTGGGGACCTGACGAAGTCCCCCAGGTCCGCCATCTTTGTACTCCAATGAAGCACTGCCTCCGGCAGGGCTTCATGGGAGATTGTCAGAATCGCGATATACTGCAAAACGTTAGTATTGCAGTATATCGTGCAAGCGATCTAAGGATCGCTGGTTAAAGTCCCCTAGGGGGACAAGCAAAAAAAAAAGTAAAAAAAAGTAAAATAAAAGTTTT
Source organism: Rhinoderma darwinii (assembly GCF_050947455.1). NCBI lineage: Eukaryota > Metazoa > Chordata > Amphibia > Anura > Rhinodermatidae > Rhinoderma > Rhinoderma darwinii. The sequence continues at coordinate 136,593,652 of NC_134691.1, read as the reverse complement.
TTTTAACAAAGAAAAATAATGACAAAAATGAAAAGCTCAAAAAACCCCCCTTTTCCCATTTTCCCCTCAAGCACAATGTCAAAAAAATAAAACATAACTGGTATCGACGCGTTCATAAAAGTCTGAACTATTACAATATATCATTATTTAGTCCGCACGGTGAACGCAGTAAAAAATAAAAAATTAAAACATCAGTATTGCTGTTTTTTGGTCCCTTCTCCCACAAAAAAATGAAATAAAATGTGATCAAAAAGTCTCACATACCCCAAAATGGTACCAATATAAACTGCAGCTCGCCCCACAAAAAATAAGCCCTCAAACGGCTAAATCGACAGAAAAATAAAAACGGTATGGCTCTCAGAATGTGGCGACAAAACTCAAATTTTATTTTTAACAATCAGCTTTTTCCTTGTAAAAGTAGTAAAACATAAAGAAAACTATATGAATTTAGTATCACTGTAATCATATTGACCCGCAGAATAAAGTTAACATGCCGTTTTTACCGTACAGTGAATGTCGTAAAAACAAAACCACCCAAAAAGTTGAGGAATCGCTGCTTTTTTCCTATTCCACCCCATATTTTTTTTTTTCTTGTTTCCCGCTACATTATATGGTACAAAAAATGGTGCTGAGAAATTCTTCAACTCGTTCTGCAAAAAATGAGCGCTCATACGGCAATATTGATGGAAAAATGAAAGAGTTATGGCTTTTGGAAGGTGGGGAGGAAAAAACAAAAGTGAAAATCTGAAAAATGGCTGTGAAGGGAAGGGGTTAATTTCCACTGTGATGGTACTGCAGGAAAAAAGTAACATTGTTACTGGGTTCTCCCACAGATTACAGCTGATTTTTGGGGTCTCACCAGCAGGACACCTTGTGATCAGCTTATTATCAGGTAACACTTCTAAACAGAAAGGGTTATCCAAAGCAGACAACCCATTAAAGCTGTTCCTGTGCTGCAGAACTTAAAACAACAAACCACTGGAGACAGGGGCGTAACTAGGAAAGACAGGGCCCCATAGCAAACTCTTGACCGGGGCCCCCCCCCCCCGGGTGCCACAAGCAGCTCCCCTTATAAATAGTTCCCCCTGTAGAATGTGCCATACAGCCCCGCCTATAGACTGTCACACCCCATTTGTAGATAGCGCCCCCACCTCCCCCTTGTAGATAGTGCCATACAGCCCCCCTGTAGATATTGCCATAAATCCCCCCCTGTATATAGCGCTATACAGCTCCCACTGTATATAGTGCCACACAGCCCCCCTTAGTAGAAAGTGCTGCACAGCCCCCCTTAGTAGAAAGTGCCACACACAGACCCCTGTAGATTGTGCCACACTCAGCCCCCTGTAGATAGAGCCACAGCCTTCCCTCTTGTAAATAGTGCCATACAGTTCCCCCATGTGTATAGTGCCACACAGCTCCCCCTTGTGTATAGTGCCACACAGCTCCCCTCTGTGTATAGTGCCACACAGCTCCCCTTTGTGTATAGTGCCACACAACTCCCCCTTGTGTATAGTGCCACACAGCCCCCCATTTGTGTATAGTGCCGCTCAGCCCCCCCCCCCCTTGTGTATAGTGCCACAAGGCAATGGCACATCCGAGAAAGTTGTATCAGCCATGGAGATGTCACTCAAACATGGAAAGGTGGGTTTGGAGGCAGGACTATGTGACTTTTCAGGATAGTGGCCCTGCCCCATGACCCTCTAATGAGTAATTAACATCAGTACAACAGTAATTGCGTCGTTTTAAAAGTGGATTTTAAGAATTTTGCTGCATCTGAAAAAAACAACCAAGGGAATGTTTGGAAATATTGTCAGGTCATGTATTATCGCATGGTGGCGGTTCAAGGGGTTAAAAGTACCTGACAGATTCCCATTAAATATACAATGAATTTAGAACAATTCCATCTGCCCTGCAATTTTGTTATTATAAATATATCCTATATAAACTACAGATCCAGAACCAAGCTCTGACATATATACAGCACCAGAACAAAGCTCAGTACATATATACAGCACTAGAACCAACCTCAGTACATAAATACAGCACTAGAACCAAGCTTAGTACATATATACAGCACCAGAACCAACCTCAGTACATAAATACAGCACCAGAACCAACCTCAGTACATAAATACAGCACTAGAACCAAGCTTAGTACATATATACAGCACCAGAACCAACCTCAGTACATAAATACAACACCAGAACAAACCTCAGTACATAAATACATCCCCAGAACCAAGCTCAGTACATATATACACAGAACCAAAACAAATCTCATACGTATATACAGCACCAGAACAAAGCTCAGTACTTACATACAGCATCAGAACCAAGATCAGTACATATATACAACACCAGGACAAATAAAGCTCAATCTAGTGCAACCCCTGCCATATAGGTTTGTACGGCGTAAAACTACAGTTCCCAGCATGGCCCGAACAATGGTGAGGATATGCTGGGAGATTCTGTTTCACAAAAAAAAATCATATCATAAGCATCTCGCTGCAGATCATACAGTGACTACAGTGCTGAATAGAGGCAGAATAAACATTTACATTAAGTGACTCACCGGTGACGTCTCAGATTCTAGTTCTTTTCTTCTCCCTTCGGTCCAGACATCTATGATGGATTTCTACCGGCCATGACCCATTTCTGCAGTTTTCGCTCAGATGTCTTCAGCTTCTCACTTTTAAAACATTTCTGCATCTATAAACAAAGTTAAAATTCTCAACACCTCTTGCACCTCTAACTATAATAGCGCCATACACTGTGTCCCTGATTATAATAGTAGCATACACTGTGACACACACACCGTGCCCCCTGTAGATAGTGCCCCCATAGCCACCGTGCTGCCCTACATATAGCTTCCCCAATAGGTAGTGCTCCCTGTATAGCCCACCTCTGTAGACTGTGCCCTACATATAGCCACCCTGTTGCTAGTACACCACAGGTAACCCACCCTCTATATAGTGTCCCACATATAGCCTACCCCTATAGAAAGTGCCCTAAAAAATAGCTCCCCTATAAATAGTGCTCTACATATAGCCCACCCCTGTATAGTGTCTCACATATAGCTCCCCCTGTATATAGTGCCCCACATATATACCACCCTGCAGATAGTGCCCCACATATAGACCCCCCTGTAGATAGTGGCCCACATATAGACCCCCCTGTATATAGTGGCCCACATCCCCACATATAGACCCCCCTGTAGTTGTGCCCCACATCCCCACATACAGACCTCCCCTGTATGTAGTGGCCCACATATAGACGACCCCCATGTAGATAGAGCCCCCACTATAGATAATGCCGTTAACAGTTTTATGAGAGGAAAAAAACAAAAAATGTTTACATACTCACATGATCCCGTTCCTGTTCGCTGGCGATGCAGATCTGCTCTCTTCTGAGCAGGTCTGCAGGAGCTGAACGAGCGTCGTCCAATAATGCTGATTGGCGGGGCAGAATGACTTGCCCCGTCAATCAGGACCTTTCAAGCATGGAAGCGGCGCAATGACGTCATCGTGCCGTTAGCCAATCAGCGTCATTATAAGGCGCTGAATTGTCAGCATAGGAACATGCCCGGCCATTCAGCGCTAGTGCATGTATTTGGCTGTCGCTAGCACCGGGGCCCCCTCTGGTGCTAGTGACTCCTACAGGCATGAGAGGGCCTGTGTCGCCCGACCCATACTTGTTGGAGGCTCGGCGGAGCGGGCCCCATAGTAGCGATGCTATTGCTGTAGCAGCCATAACGGCTGCTAGCGGCGCCGCCGGGCAAATGGGGGGCGTGTCGGCTGGCGGCACGGGCTCCCTCAAGCAGCGGGCCCCGTAGCGGCCACTACGGCTGCTACCGCGGTAGTTACGCCATTGACTGGAGCTTCTTATTCCCTGACTAACAACATTTTTGACTCATGAGAAGCCAATAAGGTAAATATATGAAAACTGGCGTTTCAAACGCCAGTTTTAACCCGTTAGTGACCACCCCATACTGTTTTTACGTCAGTCACGAATGGGCTTTATTCCGATGCAATAGACTTTTTACGTCACTGCATCAGAATAAATAAACAGAGCAGGTAGCTGTCAAATCTCCCTGCTCTCAGCTGCCAGAGGTAGCTGAGGGCTGGGGGCATCCCTGCTTGAACGTGTGAGTTCGGTATTAGTATTGATCTCACCCGTTTAACCCCTCAGATGCGGCGCTCAATAGCGTGTGCCGCATCTGAGTAGTTTTGGAGAGAGGGAGGGAGCTCCTTCTCATCCCACTGACACCCGGTGATAAGATCACCGAGTGTCTGTGTCTCCAATGGCAGCCCCAGGTCTGCCTGTAGTGAAGGCCTGCATGACCTAGCAGATGCCTGTCCGTTTTGCACGGACAGGCATAACAAACTGCAATACAGAAGTATTGCAGTGTATTATAAATGCGATCGGATAATCGCATAGTGAAGTCACCTAGTGGGATTAGTAAAAGAGTTTAAAAAAAAAAGTTTAATAAAAAGTGAAAAAAATAAATTAAAAACCCACTTTTCCTCCTTACAAACTGCTTTATTATTAACAAACAAAATAAAGTAAAAAAGTTACACATATTTGGTATCACCGCATCCGTAACGACCCCAACTATAAACTTATTACATCATTTAACCCGCACGGTGAACGTCGTAAAAAATAAAATAAAAAACCATGCAAAAATTGCTGTTTTCTTTGAATCCAGCCTTAAAAAAAATGTGATAAAAAGTGATCAAAAAGTCGCATCTACTCGCGCCAAAAATATTAAGAGGTGCACATCTATCAATATATTTGCGTATCTATGACTGTCCGTGCAACAGAGATGCAAATCTATGCCTGCTATGAGATGGTGTAAATTTGTGCCATAATTTATGCCAGTGTATGGCGTAATTTATGATAAATCTGTCATTCCAGCAGAGGCCCTGCCCCGTTAGTCTAACACTCAAACCCTTTTGTCGCCACATTTGGAAAGTGGTGAGAAAAGTAAACAGTCCCAAAGTTTAGCGCAATTATAGTGTGCACCAAAATTTGCAACTGTTTCCGCCATAAATCTTTTGATATATTCCCCCACTATTTGGTTTAACACCTGGTTTGCTTCAAACCACTCCTGCCTGCACAAGTATATCTGAAGTAGCTCTATAATGTAAGGACCTCAACGAATAACAACCTATAACTTGGCTTGCTGTAACCCTGTAAGTATGACATCATGTTTACAACATAATTTTTAGCCAACATGGACCCAATCTCTTTATAAAAAAAGTATTATTGATTGTGGACGTTCAACTTCAAAAAAAATGGACCACTATAACCTATTTATGTGTTGTTTAATATATGTGTAACACCACTTTCAATCCATAATTATATAGAATTGACATGTCTAAAGTGTTCAGATTATCATTCCATTCGGATGTCAATCGTTTGGACGTACGACAACTAATGATCGATCTTTTCCTGCTTACTTCCAGTGGAATACATGTGTGTTATTGCAGGTAGTAAGCCTACACCATATCATGAATATACCATCATCTGAGCACTCTGGAAGGGCAACAACACAAATTATTCAAAGACAATATGAAATGCTCTTTGTTACAATGTGCCAAGCCAATGAATTCTATGTATGCTCACTTTGAAAAGTACATATATCCTATTTTATTTTATTCAGTGAAGCTATTGCCTCCTGTAAAGACACATTTCTTGAAGCCCCAATGCAAAATTTTTAACAGATTTATGATTTATAGTACAGGTGTTTTCATATTTGGTAAAACGGTCTCGGATTTCAGGTTCTGGGATCAACTGCAACTACAGCTTAGAAGGCAGCATTGTGGCTCAGTGGCTAGTCCTGTTGCCTCACAGAACTGGGTTTCAAATACAACCAAGGACAATATTTGTATGTTCTATCCATGTCTGTGTGGGCTTCCTTAAGGTACTCTAGTTTGTCTCATGCTACAAAAACATGCTGATAGGTCAATTATCTTCCAAGGAAATTGGCCCTTGCATGTGTGTGTCTAAAATAGGTGAATTAGATTGTGAGCCCCATTAGAGACATGGACTGTTGTGAACAGTGGCGGATTAAATAGACCATAGGCCCTGGGCTGTCCCCCAAACTTGGGCCCCTCTTCCCCACCGCCGCTCTGTTGTGCCTATAGTGAACACCACCTTTCTCTGCAAGCATTGACAAATGGATGTTATGATTCCCCTTGTCAAAGGGCTGTGTCCCTACATAATGACAGTCTCCAACCATCGCTGACAGTATCACACTGTGTAGGGACACATCCTCTTGATAATGGGAATGGTAACATCCATTTGTCTTACAGTCCTGGGCTACACAAAGACTTTATGCGGAATATAAGAATTTCCTATAACAGACATGTCAGGAGAGTGGACAGCTCCTCTATAAATCCTGTGACTCATAACTGGTCTTCTCTGATGGGAGTCATTCTCTTTTCTTTACTTCTCCATCTGACACAGATTGTTATGGCGACTTCTCCTGATGACTGTAGAGTTTCCTGATGAGACATTTTTGCCCCTCACTTCTGCAGCTATTTCTAGCCTCTGTAGAAACACACAAATTCAGACACCAAGGCCTGTCAGGTCCGTATTTCACACCGAATAACCACCTCTGTAAATTGAAAGCTGAAGGCATGCCTGGAAAGAAGTACACCACACAAATGTCTGAGGTACAGCTTCAATGTCAGCCAGGAGGAACTGAACTTTATTCAGAACAAAGAAACACACACAGAGAAGACACATGCCCCTCCCTATAGATGTGTGACTTGCTTAAATTCTATTCGCTCCCCAGCTGTAACTTTTCCTATACATTCTTCTGCACACTCCTCTTTGCATTCCAGGGGGCGGTGTCTTCCATAGGTGTGTCCGACATGAACAAAGAACTTGTTATATATATCAGTATATTACACAAAGAACTGAAATGTATATACATATGTGTGAGGATAATATTTTTCAGACAATATACATAGTAATGATCCCTGACAGTCCCCCCTAAAAATATTATTACTCTATCCCTGAGTCTTGCCTAGCAACCTACCACTGACCACTCGAACCAGGCGGGTAGGGGTTTTGGATTTCTTCACCAGCTTGAGACGAGCTACTCCTGATGAGTAACCCCCCTTTGTACCTGGACTTCCAAGGTGTCGGAGTGGTCCTAACTTTCCCTATTCTCCTCTGGATACAGGATGGTTGTCTTGATATAATCTACAAACCACTGCTGGTTGTAATATATATATATATATTAATCCGGTCTACATTTTTATTAACAGTAATAATTGTCGCACTGTCACTTAGTGTCCTAATGGGACTTTACCCCTGCAGATATGACAGGTCATGGGCAGCACAGTGACCTTCACCTCACACCTTCACATAAAACTCCTCAGATTGTAATTTGCAGTACCGTGGCATATTTACACACATTATAATTATAAACCTCAGACATTATAAACAATAGGGCCTCAGCTAATAACATAATGCTATCACCAATCTCATGCTATCACCCTCAGGTCTCGGGTCCCATCAGTTCATTGCCAGTCCTGTACACCATCGTCTTCTTCTTCTCCTGTCTTCTGCTCTTCACTGACTGTCACCCTCAGGGTAACCCACACAATTGTGGAGTCAGACTACGTTGGTGTCCAGTGGGGGAGTTATTATTACCCCCTCCTGGTCACTTACTTATCAAAACACTTGATCCTGCTGACGGATTCACTCAGGTCTTTGGTCTTTACTTTGCTGATGTCATCAGGACTTGGTTTGGTCCTTCTCATCTGTCCGACACGTCTCCTTTAGTTTACGTCATCAGGCTGTACATAGCACCTCATGTTGTGAGCCTGGGGTGAGATCCCACGTAGGCGGATTAGTGGAGTTGTATTGTGACTATCAAACCCTCCGCATCTGTACTCTTCCTCTGGCAAGTTACTCGTCTGGGCGGCCGCTTAGAATTGTGACACTGCCGTCAGTTCATGATAAACGCGTTGTACTGGCTCAGGCTGTGCCTGCCGCATCTCAGTGATGGAGTTCATCATATTAAAAGTCTTCTAGTTCATGTTTACTGGCACTTGCTGGGGACCCCCAACTCTTGTCAATTGTTAAAATAAATACTAATCTGGTGATAACATCATCCGCATACATTATAAACGTTGTTCTAAGTACATACAATAATGTCAGGCCCCTAAATGACATCAAACACCTTTATATAAGGAAAAACTTCTCTGTTACAATGGACAGGGCACCTAGAAGATGTGTAACTTACTGGGTACATTTCATTTGCACTTGGTGATACCCTTTCAGCAGGATTTGTACCTTGATCTCAGCTGATTGCCTGGAACATCTCCACCTCACAGAAAGATACACAGATTCCACATGTTTATCTGACAAGCGTCTTAAACCTATTTTTCTTACTCTAATCTGGTTCGTTCTACCTGGGAAGGCCTCTCAAGGTCGGTTCTCTTCGTGGGAGGCGGGTATGATAAGGTTGGCACCGGTCTGCCAGGACTGTTCTGTAGGCAAATCAAACAGCTCTAACAGAATTTAGCAGCGACAGCTGTAAAACCTGGGACATACCAATTAGATCTTACCAAATCGATCCTTGCAGTCTTGGGGCATATGTGAGGTCATACACCATCAAAACAAGTGCCATCAAGAGTGAATTGGGTGGTACCGGTTCACCTTCCTTTATCTGTCCACATTCTGTTAGAATCTGGTTCTCCCGCCTTCCGCTCCCAGTTGGACACTTCCTGTGGAGAACAAGCTTTTTCATTGCATAAACATTAATTGATCTTAATCAGATAATTCAATTGAAGAAAAACATTAACAAATAACATCTTTACATTAAACGTTCACACTGGTCAGTAACTAAAACTTACAAACTGATTCTCCTTCTTTATATACATATCTATACTTACACATATACACTGCACAGAATTCTCTGCTCTAAAATTTCCCTTTCACAACAAAAATAAAAATAAACAAATAAAAATGTTTTCTAATGGGAATATCCCACTTCTGTACCTTTTATCTGACGCATGACTCTAATAGTCCAATGCTAAGGCTGGTCCAGAACTTTACATAAAACTTAACCTCAATATTTAATATTCCCACTAAACTTTTTAAATACAGTTATTAAACAAACTAACTTTGGGACAATGTCTAGAGAACTGCTGACATCTTATCATTGTACAAACACCAGTTCAATACTTGGGATAACATTGTTCCCCTGTCACTTACACACAACGTCTGTAGTGGGGAAAATACAGGCCGGGCTTCAGGCCCACCGAGAACAGGTCTACACACATGAGCACTTTGTCATACACTTCTACCTCGGGTAGTTGTATGTTCTGCAGTCGCTGGGACGGGTAATCTGGCCGGGCTGCACTTTTCACAGGTACCTTTGCTGTTTTACCTATGTCATGCCGTGCGCACATCATGCCGGCTGCTACAAACCTAGTGGTGGCATTATTGTATCCAGGGACAAGCCAATTTACTGACACCTGGCCGCACATACTCTTTTTGTCAGGTCTGTCTTCTCTCGCTCTCTCAATTGGCTTACCCGATGATCCAATAAAGTTCCTACTACCAATGGGCCCATAATTGTGGGCGATGCCAAAAGCGTACCTAGAGTCAGTGTAAATGTCGGCCGTCTTACCTTCTGCCAGGTTACAAGCCTCAGCGAGCACCTCCAGCTCCGCTCCTTGAGATGAACAAGAAGGTGAGAGTGGTTTCTGGGTAATTTACCTGGTGCCTCGTATCCTGTCTTGTACATATTGTATAATAAAATATCTCTTTATTACAAATTTACATTAAAAACCCATGTCACATATAGATAGAACATCTCAAAGGGGTGGCGTCTTCATTCTCTAAAATAAAACCAAATGTTATACACTTCTCCACACTCATCTGATAATCACGAGCACTTTGAGAATCTCACTTTTATCAGGTTCTGCAAATACTTGATTAATACAAAAACAAATAAAAAGAAAACATTTCCTAAAAACTTTACATCAAATTAACAATATCCAGACAATTTTTGTTTTGCCTTCTCCCTCATCTAAATCCATAAAGACTTGTGTGAGTGACGTCACCTCTGCCTCCTGTGTAAATTTGCTGGAGGGGGATGGTATCTTACACAACCATCTACACAAACCTCAAAATGTAGGTTACTCTCATACACATTTAATCTGGATTACTCATTGGGGTCTCTTACACATTTTTAGATCTTCTGAAACCAAATTAATTAACTCAAAACAAACCAAAATTGTACCTGATCAAACCAAAATTGTACCTGATCAGTTCCTTCACCCTTCCCCCCTTTGTGGACTCTGCGAAAGTAATGTAGCAGAGTTCAAAACTACATCTCAACATAACACTAATTTAACCCCCTGTAATGTGCAACAGCCTGAAACAAAAATGACTTTTTCCTGACGAAAATACATTTGATCTTTACAATGACATAACTCATGTGTGAAATCAAAAACAAAACAATTGTAGTTAGTTATTCAATAAAACAATATTATCTCTGATAACATTAATTACTGCAAACCAATAAACTGTATATAAAAATAGGGAACGGTGGGGGCACATACATTTTCAAAACCCCGTGTCTCACAGTATCTGTAGTTTAATACATCTGAATTAACATCAAAACACATGAAATCTGATCATATCAGAACACATAAATATCGTAACTTTTATCAACAACAGCGCATGCGCAAAAGAGAAGAAATTTATTTAGGTTTGTAGACATTACTGATATATATATATCTCAGCAGTGCATATTGAAATCCCTTTGTCCCATCAGCACTGCAGACTGCACCCAGTCAGCCCCCCCTCCTCCTCCTCCTCCCAAACACAGCACACTTTAGAGGGGAGGGAGGGGGGGTCACAAACTCACAGCTTCTCACAATCTTAACACTTTCAATGCCGGCAAAACAACATACGTATCTGCAATCATTCATCACACCATTGTATAGGAATTATCTACGTTAATGTTTAACCATACAATCTGTCGGCCACCATCTCTATATTATGATGACGTGTTGCTTCATCAGTGAACTAGACTGGAACTTCTGTAAATAGAAAAAAAACACTACAAATGACAAAATTAACAAGGTGATTATTTCATACTGATTTGGTTGGGCCGGGCGTGGCCACATCAGGGGCAGGGGGGGGCAGCCTCTCCCATTGGAAACACAGTGCGCAGCTGTGAAGGGGGGGTGGTTTCCCACCCACAATGAGGACACACTCAACATGAGGTACGGACGCCATTACCGGGCGTTGGCTGGTCCTGTTTTCTAATACATATAACATACAATACCTTTCTTATTCCTAACTTCCATTCACTTCACCAAATCATGAATAGGATCGGGTGATCCTGATGATTTGAATATGGACCGTAAACCATCCATTCTAACAGTCTATATTATACACGTAATTTATATAACAATTTTCGATCTGCAACTCTTGGTCTGGCAGGAAATAATATAATTTCACAGTCTCCAACGCTAAGTCTCGCCGAAATAGTATAATCTCTAGTCTGCAATGTATTTATCATTACATCTCGCTAGAATTATAAAAATCTTTAATTAGACTCTCAAAAATATTCAATTAGACTCTCTGGCCTCGCTGGAAATATTAAAATTCCACAGTCTGCAGCTCTCTGGTCGTGTTATATAACTTTATCTATTTAGACTCTCTGGCCTCGCTGGAAATATTAAAATTCCACAGTCTGCAGCTCTCTGGTCGTGTTATATAACTTTATCTATTTAGACTCTCTGGCCTCGCTGGAAATATTAAAATTCCACAGTCTGCAGCTCTCTGGTCGTGTTATATAACTTTATCCAGTCCCTAACTACCCAGAGGATGGTTAGTCGGGCGCGACTAGGGTCTCACAGGTTTTCAACCTCACAGCGGAAAATATCACCTCTGTCGCCTGAGATAATCCAGGAAATCAACAAAAGGGTTCTACAGATCGCTACAAGACTGCCCACTAACACAGATAAGACGAAGATTTATAAAATCAATTCGCTTACCGTGTTATTGCGGAGGTGATCAAATTCCTTCAGTGGGCAACTTTGAGTCCTCTGTTTCACCCTGTGATTGTCGACTGTCCGGATTTTGATTTTTCCTCGAGTGAGGTCCTGGGTTTCGGCACCAAATGTCAGGTCCGTATTTCACACCGAATAACCACCTCTGTAAATTGAAAGCTGAAGGCATGCCTGGAAAGAAGTACACCACACAAATGTCTGAGGTACAGCTTCAATGTCAGCCAGGAGGAACTGAACTTTATTCAGAACAAAGAAACACACACAGAGAAGACACATGCCCCTCCCTATAGATGTGTGACTTGCTTAAATTCTATTCGCTCCCCAGCTGTAACTTTTCCTATACATTCTTCTGCACACTCCTCTTTGCATTCCAGGGGGCGGTGTCTTCCATAGGTGTGTCCGACATGAACAAAGAACTTGTTATATATATCAGTATATTACACAAAGAACTGAAATGTATATACATATGTGTGAGGATAATATTTTTCAGACAATATACATAGTAATGATCCCTGACAGGCCCAGGTCCATACATTAAAGGGGTTGTCCAGGCACGGTCCAGTTTTTCATACTGATGACCTATCCAAAGGACTGTGACCGGAGCCATCTTCTTCCGGCACTGACATTTGGTGCCCAGAGGCAGCCAGAGCAGCTGATCGGTGCACGGTCCAGGTGTCAGACGCCCAGCAATCATATACTGATGCACCTTTTACTCAGACTAATAAATTCGGACCCCAGACCAGACCCTAGAATACATACAGACCCCAGACCTTCTAAACTATCACCAGACCCACCTAAACAAATACAGACCCTAGACCAGACCCCTAAATACAGACCTCGGACCAGACCTCGTAAACTAATACATACCCCAGACCAGACCCCCTACATACAGACCCCAGACCCCTAAAAAACAAATCCATCATCCTTATACTTATATAGCAGCTCACAGTCTTCTCCATGGAGTTTTGCTGCTGTGCTAGGACCTGCCCACATGGTCGTGTGACCTGCAGGTCTCTAAACAGTAAAAAGAACTTAAAAAATAAGGTCATGGGATCTTATGTCTGCAGGTCCTTTTGCAGGACATACACAATTCTATTCTGCGATTCGTGGCAAAAAACACGACAAGTCTGCAATATACGCCCCTATGATGATCCACCATTGGTTGTGAATGGTGACAATCCCTATACAGTGCTGCAGAATACGTTGCCGCTATATAAGCACCAGGAATGAAATAAATTAATAGGAGAATCTGAAAAACAATATAGGAAATCACAGCATCAGGCTGGATTTACACGAGCGTGTGCGTTTTGCAAGCGCAAAAAATGCTGCATTTTGCGCGCGCAAAAGGCACTTGACAGCTCCGTGTGTCAGCCCCGGCTACGTGCTTTTCGCGCAGCCGCCATCATTATGACACTCCATTTGGATGTTTGTAAACAGAAAAGCACGTGGTGCTTTTCTGTTTTCATTCATCCTTTTCACAGCTGTTGCGCGAATCACGCTTGTCACACGGAAGTGCTTCCGTGTGGCATGCGTGATCTTCACGCACCCATTGACTTCAATAGGTGCGTGATGCGCGAAAAACGGCCAAAGAACGGACATGTCGTGACTTTTCCGCTGCGGACTCACGCAGCGTAAAAATCACGCACCCCTCTGCACGGCCCCATAGACTAATATAGGTCCGTGCGATGCGCGTGAAAATCACGCGCGTTGCACGGACGTATATCCTGTTTGTCTGAATAAGCCCTCAATCTGTTCAGATAATGCTTTCACTGCTTTCTGGTGCATAGTCAAACCCCCATTGCCATGGTAGATTGTTGTACAATAAATATCACATGAAGTATTTGCAATGCAATTCTCATTATTCTTTTAGGGTATGTGCACACGGCAGCGTCCGATACGGCTGAAATTACGGACCTGTTTTCAGGAGAAAACAGCTCCGTAATTTCAGACGTAATTGCTCGTCCTTGCATTTTGCGAGACGTCATTGACGGCCGTAATTTAGAGCTGTTCTTCATTGAATTCAATGAAAAACGGCTCAAATTACGTCCAAAGACGTGTCCTGCACTTCTTTGACGAGGCAGTCATTTTACGCGTCGTCGTTTGACAGCTGTCAAACGACGACGCGTAAATTACAGGTCGTCGGCACAGTACGTCGGCAAACCCATTCAAATGAATGGGCAGATGTTTGCCGACGTATTTTAGCTGTATTTTCAGGTGTAAATCGAGGCATAATACGCCTCGTTTACGCCTGAAAATAGGTCGTGTGAACCCAGCCTTACACTTTTATCCTCTACATTGTCATATGGTGATATATTAACCAACAGTCATTCCCTATTGCTACAGATTAAAGAATAGATTCTACATTTGATACTGTACAATGTTTTCATTAGAGCGAATTTTATGAATAGTAATATGAATATTAGTGCACCATCTACAATCATAAGAAAAAACTGTCTTCTTTGGTGCAAACATTAAGAATTACTTAAAATTCATTAACAACTTGTTGCGCTCCGCTGATCTGAAGCAGCAAGCACCCCAGATAAACTCCTCACACATGCACTGAATGGGACATTGCTATGTAATTATATGCTTTATAAAAGTTCAGCTATAAAAAGACATTTTACATAGATTGTGCCAACGTATAGTCAAGCACTATAATTTTTTTAAGTCTTCCACTGCACCTGCTTTTTCTAAATTTTCATGCAGCATTATAAGTCTCAGCAAGGGACATAACCTCTTTTGCGCACATAGTAGACATAACAATTAAAGGCACAGGACACAAAAATAGCACAATAGAAGAAATCTCTTCCCACGGCCCTAGATGTGCCAGTGCCATGTAATTTCTGTAGATATATTATTTTCTCAAACAAAAAAAAAATTTGATCATTTAGTGCCATGAGAAACACTTATGGGTTGAAAAAGAAAACTATCTTACACATGTGACACCAAATTAATGCATATAAAAATACCACAAAACTTTAGATTTCATAGCTATGACATTAGCGCAAGCCTAAGGTAATTTAATGTAATTCCAGAATCTGCTGCTCACAGTGACAGAGATTTTGCCTGTTAGATACTGTGCACTTCACGACTGAGCTTTCCATCAGACGTATACATTGGGAGTATTCGCTGACATAAACCTCTGATTGAAGGCTCTGCTGTATGCCACTATATAGCCATACAGTGGAATACGTCACCCAAAGGCTTCTATGTTAAAAAAAAAAAAAGCTGTTTTTTTGCTGGAAGCCTCTGCAGAGAAAAGCGTAGTCAACCATGCTTTCCTATACAGCAAAAAAAAGGTATAGTGACGTAAACCAGACCAACGGAGTCAATAAGGACACTCTTTTGGCCTCTGCCAAGGGAATGGAGTCCAAAAGATAAGTTTTGCTCAAACGTGAAGTGAACATGTTATTGATATGTTATTTACAAAAAAAATGTAAATGTAAACTTTCCTTTATTTTACTACATTGTAATCACGATGCTAAACTAAACCTATTTAATAATCTTTTTATAGAGGACCTGTTCCCTCACCTGAAATGTCTGTTTTATTAAATAATTATATTACCCATGAAATAATAAATTCTAGAGCATCTTTTATTAGAACTCTACAATGTACCCTGCCATTGTTATTCCCCTAGAAATGTATGAATAAATTGCCAACTGGGTGCTACCAATTGGGAGGGGGTGTCCCTACACAGGCTGACACTGTTCTATCAGTGCTGACAGTCAAGGGGAATGGTAACACCCAGTTTTCTATTTATTCATACATTTCTAGGAGAAATAACAGTACAACGCACAGTCCTAAAAAAGTATGTTCCAGAATTGTTATTTCATGGAGAATTACTGGTATTTACTAAAATAGACATTTCAGGAGAACACTTTAAGACATATTAAAATATATAAGATCTTTTTTCTATATTTCCAAGTGTATGGACTGAAGTCAGTTCTGGTGTATTTTAATTTTTTTTTATTTTATTTAAGTATAGATTTTTTTACAATGTAATTGTAATGTCGGGGTAGGGAGACAGACAGGTGAGCCCTAATCTACCTGCTACTCAGTCCCTGCCTACTTGCACGGCCCGTCCTAGGCGACGGCGTACAACTGGGCGACAGTCCCTACGCTCAATAAGTGCATGACAGACAAACAGACGAGGGTACACAGAAGCTAAGGGAAATGGAGCAGTTTCCCACGGCAACACCGTGAGCAACAAGAGTAGTGAACGAGCCGAGTCAAACCAGGAGTGTACGAGGTACCAAACGCAGAGCAGGAGAGTAGTCAGTAAAACCAGGGTCAAATTGAAGCAGAGGTCAATAGTACTAGCAGGAACAGCAGAGCCAGGAAACCAGACAGAATCACAGGCAAAGGAAAAGCAGGAAACGAAGGCATAAATAGACAGAGGGCAGGAGCTAGCTCCGTCTGGCCAGGCTGTGATAGGTTCTCCCACTCCTCAGCCTGGCAGTCTGAGTGGTAGCAGATCGAGTCACTCTATCAGATCTAGGAGCAGATGCAGACTGATTAATCACGGGCGTCGACACAGAAGCTGTGTCTGGTAAATCCTTTACAGTAATTTGCCTTTTAAATAATACTATATTAACTTGTAATTATGTATTTTTCTCCTGTTTTTTACTATTGTAAAATATTATGTGACTGAAAATATATTGCAAAAAGTAGAGAGTTACCACAGCACCAAACCACCAGGAGGGTGCACGCCTCTCCAGAACCTGGTCCAAGGTCCTCAATATCAGGCAGAAAATGGACAAGGAGGCAGCCTTCCAAAATGTAGAAAAACCTTTATTCATCCATGCAAAGTTTCAATCCCTCAGGGTCTTTCTCAAGCATAATGCTTGAGAAAGATCCTGAGGGATTGAAACGTTGCATGGGTGAATAAAGGTTTTTGTACATTTTGGAAGTGCTGCCTCCTTGTCCATTTTTCTGCCTGAAAATATATTGCAAGACTTCCTCATAGGAAAACATTGAAGAATCTCAAAAGTCATAATAATGCTGCAATTTTACCATGACTCATGGATGATACCATGTACAGTAGAGCCTTAGCCCAAAACAGGTCTTATATTCATTCTACAGTTTTACTTAAAAAAAAAAAAAAAAGTCCTTTCTGGGTTTTACATTAACATAAAAGTGACTAGGAGGGCCCCAACACTGATCCACAGGAGGTACATGCCCTTATGTAGAGCTACCAAAAGCAAGCCGTATTATGCCATACAGTGCCCAATTAATCCTGCCATACTTTCAAGGTTAGAGTGATACATCACAGTACCAGTGGATTGTTTGGTGGACCCAGCCTCTCAGACAATAATGGGCCTCTTGTAGAACAAGGCAAAAAAGTCAGACAAAAGACTAACCCATTTGGAGCCAATCTCTTGCCACTAAGTTCTATTTATTTTGAGTTGATTCACAAATAACGTATTAAACATTATTATGATATGTCCTACATGCGCAATAATAACATCAAAGTTTCAGAAGCAAATAAAAGTAGATGCGCACATGTCCTGTATACAGGGTGGACCCTTAGGATCATTCTCAGTCTGATGCTGCATACAGTGCCCAAATAATACTGCCATTAAGTATTAAAATAATGCTGCCATACATTTACCCAAATAATTCTACCAAATGATGCCTAAATAATACTGTCATACAGTGCCTTCAACTGCAGCCACACTGAACTCACTGCCTCTTCTTTCTTGACCTGAGTGCAAATCCTTACTACCACTATGGATGGAAGAGCTGTGTTTAGCAAAGACCTTTACCTCTCCCATGTAGTATCAATCAACCTGATAAATGACACAATAGGGAACACTGGGTACTTCACTGGAAGGGGGGTGCAGATGCAACTTGCCCCACTGCTGAGCTCGGATGACTGGAACTAATGATGTCACCATGCTAGGACAATGACACTTTTATAAGTGTGTTGAATAGCTGATTACATAAGAAGTATGTAAGTTACTTGGCCTTGGATGATCCCGGAGAAAGAAAATGTTCCATCCCAATGTCAGCTTTATTGTCGGCCATTGCTGAGTCTCATGGGCCAGGCTCATGTGATGAAGGAAGGGTGATGAAGGCCTCTGGTATGGCCTAACAGGCATCAAATAGAGGCAGACGTGGGGGCCGTTGTTATGACCCCGGCTGCCATAGAGGCCACCGGCACAATGCGATCGCATCGCAGCCCCCTCCCTCTAAAAACACTCAGATGCAGCGCTCACTGAGGGGTTAAATCAGCAGGATCGATACTGATATCGATCACAGCCGCTCGAGCAGGTCTGCTCCCAGCCCACAGCTATCTTAGGTAGCTGAGGGCAGCGAGATTTACCTGCTCCCGGCGGTGTTTATTTATTCTGATGCAGCGCTGTAAAAAGGCTACTGCATAGGAATAAAGCCCGTTAGTGGCTGCCGTAAACACCTATGGGCGGTCACTAAGGGGTTAAGGAAATAAAGTATCAACTTTCTTAGCTGACATTGTGTAGAAGCCATTTTAGCCAATGTACCTATTACATTAGAATGATTTAAAGCCTGTGGACACCTTTTGCACTAAATACATTTTTTTATTCACTTGCTTTGTAAATGCTAAATTAAGTAACTTTCTAAATTGTCTTTATTAAAAATATCCTACCATTTTGATGATGAAGAATCTGTGTAACTCCTACATCTAGCTGGTTTCTCTCAGTGTTAGGCTCTGTTCACACAGAGTTTTTTCCTGAAGGAATTTTGAGGCAGATTTTGACCTGCCTGCACTTTATTGCCGTGTTTTTTTCAGTGTTTTTTTCGCTGCGTTTTTCGGCCGCAGCCATTGAGCACTGCGGACAAAAAACACAGCGAAACATGCTTTCTCTCCCTCACGTTGATTTTAATGGGAGGCAGGAGGCGGATCCACGGCGAGAAAGAGCATCTCGCTTCTTCTTACCGTGAGCGTCAAAAAGCCGCACTGGGAAAAAAATGCCTCTGCCTCCTATTAGAATCAATGGGAGGCGAATTCGGGCGTATTTTGGTTTCCATGCCAAAATGATTTTGACTGTTTCTACGTCAAAATCAGCGCAAAAAACTCTGCGTGAACTGACCCTTAGGCCTTATTTACACGAACGTGGCGCATCTCGGACGTGAAAAATGGTAAAAACCCTTCACACGGTCCATTGAACACAACGGCTGTGTGAACGGCCACATTGAATTATAAAGGCTCGTGGGACGGCCGTTGTTTCAACAGCGGTCACACGGACGTTTAACACGCTCGTGTAAATAAGGCCTTAGAGTTAGCATCAGGAAGAAAGAAGAGGTTGTTCACAGATCAGAGAGTGGAGATGCATCCATGTCCTCAGGGAGGGCAGATCACACAAACTGTACTGAATCAAAGCTGAAAACTGTGCTGATACATGAAAGCTAGTGAAGGCAACAGCATCCTGGATTCATAGACCTCACATAATGCATGTATTACTGCACACACATGAGAAAAGTCTGAAACTATGTACACGTTGAAAACGGAATATTAGGAGGTCAGAAATGTAATGAAGTAATAAAGAGTGCAGCCTGAAACTTAGGGCAACTTTTTTTTTAACTCCAGGTAACAACTAATTCATATAAAAACCATTTTGTCAATGTCAAAGCTGTCCATTTCCTGTAAAATCAAGCCTTTTGATGCTTTCAAACACTTAGTTTGGGGTCCATGTGATTTAGGCGAAATTCATACGAACGTGTGCGTTTTGCGTGCGCAAAAAACGCAGCGTTTTTTGCGCGTTGCAGTTCCGTGTGTCATCAGTGTTTGGTGCGTGGCTGCGTGATTTTCACTCATATGGCATCCTTATGCCACTCGGTTTTGAGGTTTAGAAAATGAAATGAAGGAGGTGGTTTTATTTTTCCCTTCATTTCTTGAACAACTATTGCGCGAATCACGCGCAGCACACGGAAGTGCGTCTGTGTGCTGCGAGTGATTTTCACTCACCCATTGACTTCAATGGGTGCGTGATGCACGAAAAATGCTAAAGTATGGGACGTGCTGTGAGTTTCCCGCAGTGGACACACGCTGCGTGAAAAACACAGAATGTCTGAACGGCCCCATTGACGAACATAGGTCCATACGACGTGCGTGATTTTCACGCGCGTTTCACGGACGTGAAATACGCTTGTGTAAATAAGGCCTTAGAATACAATTGGACAAGTACATGGTAACAAATAATTCATCAAGTGGTTACAAGACATTAGTAATTCGGGCAGACTCATGCTTTGTTTTTTTTCTATCAACAGGTATACGTGTAGTGTAATATCTAGAACAGCTTAGGCTCTGTTCACATCTGAGTTGGGGTCCCGTTCTGACGTACCGTCGGAGGTTTCCGTCAGAACGGGACCTTGAGCAGACACAAACTGACACCGAATAGCGTAGTGGACTACACTATTGCTTCCGGCAAAACGACGAATCCGGTGCATAAAAGAGACAAACGGAAACCACGGGCACCGGCTCCGTCACCATTGAAATCAATGGTGATGGAAACGGAAACCCCTGGTTTCCGTCGGTGTCAGTTCGTGTCTGCTCAGGGTCCCGTTCTGATGAGAACGGAACGTCAGAACTGGACCCCAACGCAGATGTGAACAGAGCCTTAGATAAACAGCAGAATTCATTATTACTTTTTAATAATATCTATTGTTGCTTAGTTTTTCTAAACAGTGAATTTCACCTCTTAGAAATATTAAACAAGCTATAGAATATACATGCCGATGTGGATTGACCTAGATCGGTCGAATAAGAAGGTCAAAATCAGTATAAATAAACACAAAAGCACTATTAGAACCACAGTTCAGAAGTTACTAGTTGTAAGACATTTATTGGACGAAGGACATAACGTCAGCCAATTGATATTCAGAGTGACATCATGCTCTGATATTGAGAACAGGTGGAGATAGTGAACGCTTATTGAAACAGACTGAAACCATACATGAACTTAATATGTTGGTTCCTCATGGTATGAACTTACAATCTGAATGTGTTTAACCCCTTAATGACCGGGCCTGTTTGGACCTAAATGACCAAGCCAGATTTGTCAAATCTGGTATGTCTGACTTTATCAGAGAATAACTCTGTGAAACTTTTGAATATCCAAGTAATTCTGACATTGTTTTTTCGTCACATGTTGTACTTTATTTTAGTGGTAAAAGTAGACTGATACAATTTGTGGAAATTAATAAAAAAATAGAAAAATGGAAGAAATTTTGTAAAAATTAACATTTTCCCCTATTTTTAACTGCAATATGTCACATATGTACATACATACTGTACAATTTTTTTAATTAAATATGTATTTCCATCTCTTTACTCTATTTTGGCAGCACTTTTAAAACAATAAAATTAATTTTCAGCAATTTAGAGGACTTACAAATTGAATAATAATTTTATAAATTTTTTAAGTACATTTTGTTTTCCTGCACCAAACCAGGTTTTCAGAGGCTCATAGGTCTCAGAATGATGGAAACCCCCACAAATGACCCCATTTAGAAAACTAGACCCCTTAAAGGGAATGTGTTGCCAGAAAAACATGTTGTTTTTTTTTTAATTAAACATTTAGTGTGTAGGTGATTAAACATTGTTCAAATTTTTTTTATTTTTTTCACGAGTCAGGAAATATTATAAATTAGATTCTAATTTATAATATTTCCCATTGCTGGTCACTAGATGGAGCTATTCCCAAAATTGCAGCATTGCATGTGGTAAAGCAACCACATTGCTTTATGCTGCAAAATTGGGTAAAAAGCCCTCGCTCTAGTGAGCTCTCAGCATCCCCCCCTCCTTTATCCTGGCTAGTGCCAGGATAAACGAGGGGTTTGAACGGTCTAACCTCCTACACTGTGTGTCGCCATTTTTTGAGCTAACACACAGTGTAGTAGGTTTACATACAGTAGTAAACGTACACAAACACGAACATACATTGAAATCTCTTACCTGCTCCTGCCGCCGCGGCTCCCTCCGGCCCGTCCGCTCCGTCTGCTGCCGCTGGTCCAAGTGCACAAGTCCGGAAGCCGCGACCGGAAGTAGTAATCTTACTGTCCGGCCGCGACTTCCGGTCCACAGGAAAATGGCGCCGGACGGCGCCAATTTCAAATTGGACTGTGTGGGAGCGGCGCATGCGCAGTTCCCACACAGACGGCGTACACAGAAGTGGATGGGACGGGAGCCGTTCGCAGTCCCTATGGGACTGTGGCTGCCGTATTCCATGTCTGTATGTGTCGTTAATCGACACATACAGAAATGGAACATAAAATGGCAGCCCCCATAGGGAAGAAAAAGTGTAAAAATAAGAAAAAGTAAAACACAAACACACAAATAAATATAAACGTTTTTAATAAAGCACTAACATCTTTAACATATGAAAACATTTTTTGTGATGACACTGTTCCTTTAAGGTATTTATTTAAGGGTATAGGAAGTATTTTCACCGCACATTTTTTTGCTAAATTTAATACATAGCAGGTGAAAAACAACATAGAAATTTTGAATATGTACAAGGAATAACGAAGAAAATGCACCTCAACATTTGTAAAACAATGTCTCCCGTTTACGACAATACCCCATATGTGGTACTAAACTGCTGTTTGGACCCACAGCAGGGCTCAGAAGGGAAGGAGCGCCATTTGGATTTTGGATTTCTGTTTTTGCTGGAATGGTTTTCGGTGCAATGTCGCATTTGCAATGCACTGGAGGGACCAAAACAGTGGAAACCCACCAAAAGTGACCCCATTTTGGAAAAACCTTCAAGGAATTTTTTATGGATATAGTGAGCATTTAGACTCCACGGGTCTTTTGCAGAGTTTATTAGAATTAGGGCGCGAAAATTAATATCAAACTTTTTTCCACTAAAATGTTGAATTTTCTCATTTTCACAAGGGATAAAGGAGGAAAAAAACAACAATTTTTTATAAAGCAATTTCTCCCGAGTACGAAAATACCCCACATGTGGTCATACGTTTTTTCATTAGAAATGAATTAACCCTTTCAGGACTGATCCATTTTTTGCTTTCTTATTTTAGATTTTCACTCCCCGCCTTCCAAGAGCCATAACTTTTTTATTTTTCCATCAATAGAGTGGTGTGCTTATTATTTGTGGGAGGAGTTGTAGTTTTTATTGGTAGCATTTTTTGGTACATAAAAAGCGATTAAAAAGTTGTATTACATTTTTTTTTCTAGAGCTAAGGTGACAAAGAAAAAAACAGCAACTTTGGCGGTTTCAATTATTAAATTTTTTAAGGTGTTCACCATGCGAATTAAATAATGGTATATTGTAATAGTTTGGACTTTTATGGACGTAGCGATACCAATTTTTTACATTACTTTAGAAGAAAAATGGGAAAAGGTTTTTTTTTTTAACTTTAAAAAAAATTCTCACTACTAATAACTTTAATTCTTCTACACATTTTATTAATCCCCTTAGGGGACTTGATCCAGCGATCATTGGATCGCTGGTACAATACACTGCAATACTAATGTATTGCAGTATATTGTTATTCTTACAGGCTTCCATAACAGAGCGATCGCTGTACCTGTCCGTTAGTCCCGGGTGTCAGCTGTAATACACAACTGACACCCGCAGCGTATGGAGCGGGCACAGCACGTGAGCCGGCTCCATACATCAACCCCCGCACCATGACGGGCAATTAAGTAATAGTGCGCAAAGGGGTTAATGCACAGCGGATGGTTCAAAGTGAAAATTGCAATTTTCCACTGGTATGCCATTTTAGTGCATAATATGTTGTACCCAGTTAGTGCTACAGAAGAAAAATACCTCATAAAACGTTAAGTGGGTTCTGCCAGGTATGGCGATGCCATATATGTGGGCGCAAACTGCTGTTTGGGCACGCTGCAGGGCTCAGAAGGGAGGGACGCCATTTGGCTTTTGGAGTGCAGATTTTGCTTGGTAGTAGTTCTATTTGGGGTTTTGCTGCTATTTCAGTTTATAATGTGGGGGCATTTGTAATCCGTGCGGAGAACATCAGGGCATAATAAAAGGGTACAATAATGGGGTAAATAAATAATAATTCATAGATGTGTGGCCGATGTCGCACTGATAAATGGTGCAAGATGCTTTTGGAACACTCTGCACATTTTGCATCGCCATATTCTGAAAGCCAGAACTTTTTTATTTTTTCACCACCGGAGCCGTGTGAGGGCTTATTTGTTGCGGGACAATCTGTAGTTTTCATTCGTACCATTTTGGGGTACATGCGATTTTTTGATCACTTCGTATTCAATTTTTTTGCAAGCCGGGTGACCAAAAACCAGGAATTCTGACAACGTTTTTTAGGTTTTTTTGCCGCGTTCACCGTACGCTATAAATGACATTTTTACTTTATTCTGCGAGTTGGTACGATTATGGCAATACCATATGTATATAGGTTTTTTCCTTTTTTTAGTGTTTGCACAATAAAATCACTTATTTATAAAAAAAAATATTTTCTGTGTCACCATATTCTGAGAGCCATAATTTTTTTATTTTTTAGTCAAAAAGGCTGTGTAAGGGCTTCTTTTTTGCGGGACGGATTGAAGTTTTTATTGGTACTATTTCTGGGTACATGCGACTTTTTGATCACTTTTTATTCTTTATTTTGGGAGCGGTGGTGACCAAAAAAATTGCGATTCTGTCTGAGTTTTTTATTGATTTTTTTCGGGGTGTTCATCGTGTGGTAAAAATAACATTATAGTTTTATAGTTGGGGTCGTTACGAACGCGGTGATACCAAATATGTGTACTTTTTTTACGTGTACATTTTTTTTCTATAATAAAAGTCTTATTATAGGAAAAAAAATCATTTTGTGTTTATAGAACTTATAACTAATTTTTACACTTTTTTAAAAAAAAACATTTATTACTTATTTTTACTTTTTATACTTGTCCCACTAGGGGACATTTAGACTTGCAGCTTTGATCGCTGCTAGAGTACATTACACTACACACGTAGTGTAATGTACTCCAACTGTCATTGTGACGTGACCGTCACACTGACAGGAAGCCGAGGAGGACCGGCCGGAGGTTGTTCCTCCGAGGCTTCCATACATGGCAACCCAGAGGCCATTGTCTAGCCTCCGATTGCCACAAAAAGCATCGGCAGCCCCCACAATCACGTCGTGGAGGCTGCCGATGTGCTTCACACCACTTAAATGCGGCGATGGCAATCCGTCGCCGCACTTAAGGGGTTAATTGCCGAAAGCAGCGGTGATGGTCCGCTGACCAGCAAGACTGATGTGAAAGCTGTCTAGGACAGCTGTCAGCGCGGGCTTGTCACTCTGTGTTTATACAGAGTGACAGTTTGAAATACTGACGAAAATGAACGCGAATTAGCAGCCGACCATGACGTTCATTTTCGTCATCGGCCGGAAAAGGGTAATTAGAATCCCTCGTGATAAACATGTGAGTTACATATTTTAAGTGGTAGATTGCATACGCATTGACCCTGTGCTTAATATGCTGATTACAACTTGTTTTGCTATATTTTTTTTTTGTAGTACACAGATATATGAAATTTGACACTTCCATCTGATGGTGGCCTCTGATATTGAACATTAGTGAAAATATTGGAACTTGTTGCCTTGAGACGTGATAAAGACACAAGATTTTTTAACTAATAAGGACGTAATGAATGAATGTTCAGAAAATTAGGGGTTTTTACAGTCCTATCTTTGCCCCGAGAGTGAGAGGACAAGTCTTTGTGCAAATATCAGGGGACAGATTAAATATCCGACTACCGCTTTGATTGCACGACGTACTCACCATGGACAATGCTTTCCCAAAGGGTGGCAATCGGACGATTTCGTTTATTAGTCTATTTCCAACTGACAAATAAGCAGGGTGAGTGGGGTTGGAAGCGCTAGGGACATCCAATCATACACTATATGGACAAAAGTATTGAGTCACCTACACATTACACCTACAGGAGCTTTTATGACATTCCATTCTAAATCCAAAGGGATTGATATGGAGTTGGTCCACCCTTTGCAGCTAAAAAATCTTTTGCTGTTCTTGGAAGATCCTTCTACAAGCTTTTGGAGCGTGTCTGTGGAAATTTTTGCGATATTAATCCAGAAGAGCATTTGTGAGGTCAGACACTGGAGTTGTACTGGAGAGCCTGGTTCGCAATCTCTGTTCTAGTTTATCCCAAAAGTGTTTGATGGGGTTGATGTCAGGGCTCTGTGCAGGCCAGTCCAGTTCCTCCACACTAAACTCACCCATCCATGCCTTTGTGGACCTTGCTTTGTGCACTGGGGCACAGTCAGGTTGGAACAGTAAAGGCCCATTATCCCTCATCCACCAAACTTTACAGTTGGCACAAAACCCAGACTCGTCCATCAGACTGCCAGGTAGAGAAGCGTGATTCATCACTCCACAGAAATCTTTTTCACTGCTCCAGAGTTCATTGGTGGAGTGTTTTACACCACTACATCCGACGCTTGGCATTGTGCTTCGTGGTTTAGGGCTTGCATGCAGCTGCTCGGCCATGGAAACTCACGTCATGAAGCTCCTGGCACACAGTTTTTGTGCTGATGTTAATTCCAGGGGAGGTTTGTAATTCTGCAGTTATTTAGTCAGCAGAGCATTGGCGACTTTTATTCATCATACGACTCAGCAACGTGCTCTGTAACTTTACATGGTCTGCCACTTCATGGCTGAGTTGATGTGGTTCCTAAATGCTTCCACTTTCCAATAACACCACTTACAGTAGATTGTGGAATATAAAGAAGGTAAGAAATCTCAAAAACTGACTTGTTACAACGGTGGCATCCTATTACAGTACCACGCTGAGCTTTTTAGAACAGCCCATTATTTCACAAATGTTTGTAAAGGCAGACTGCATGGCTAGATGCTTGATTTTTAGACACCTGTGTCATGGAGACTGATTGAAACAACTGAGTTCAATGATTAATAGGTGCGTCCCAATACCTTTGTCCATATATTGTATATCGAGTTCCCCCAAGTTGCTAGACATGGGCCACTTGATGTATTTTCCTCCCCAACAGGTAGTGAAGACATGGAGGCTCATGTAAGGACCCTCTCCTCCTACTTTTTCATGTAATATAATACAATATACAGTGATATTATGTAGAGGTGGTATAAAACCGATTTGAGTGATGCCATGTTAATCTTATAGAATTGTGTTGCTAAGGCCTCATGCACACGACCGTATTTTTTCCCACCCGTAAATACTGGCGTAAATACGGGTCCGGTGTCACACGTATTCCACCCGTTTTGCACCAGTATTTACGAACCCGTGCTCGTAAATATGGGTCCGGTGTCACACGTATTCCACCCGTATTTA
The DNA here is from genome assembly GCF_050947455.1 of Rhinoderma darwinii. Lineage (NCBI taxonomy): Eukaryota > Metazoa > Chordata > Amphibia > Anura > Rhinodermatidae > Rhinoderma > Rhinoderma darwinii. The sequence continues at coordinate 136,566,306 of NC_134691.1, read as the reverse complement.
CGAGCAAGTTTTTGGCGGCAAAATAGCACTGCACTAATCGGCAGCCCCTTCTCTCTATCAGTGCAGGATAGAGAGAAGGGACAGCCTTTTCTGTAATAAAAGTTAAAGAAATTCATACTTACCCGCCGTTGTCTTGGTGACGCGTCCCTCTCTTCACAGCCAGCCCGACATCCCTGGATGACGCGGCAGTCCATGTGACCGCTGCAGCCTGTGATTGACCTGTGATTGGCTGCAGCGGTCACATGGCCTGAAACGTCATCCAGGACGTCGGGCCGGATGTCGAGAGAGACGCGTCACCAAGGCAACGGGCGGGAGACCGGACTGGAGGAAGCAGGAAGTTGTCGGTAAGTATAAACGTCTTTTATTTTTATTTTTTACAGGTTTATACTGATCGGTAGTCACTGTCCAGGGTGCTGAAAGAGTTACTGCCGATCAGTTAACTCTTTCAGCTCCCTGGACAGTGACTATTTACTGACGTCGCTTAGCAACGCTGCCGTAATGACGGGTGCACACATGTAGCCACCCGTCATTACGAGAGCTCCATAGACTTCTATGGACTGTCCGTGCCGTTATTACGGCCTGAAATAGGACATGTTCTATCTTTTTCAACGGCACGGGCACCTTCCCGTGAGAAAACGGGAAGGCACCCGTCGCCAATAGAAGTCTATGAGCCCGTTATTAGGGGTCGTAATCACGACCCGTAATAACGGGAGTTTTTACAGTCGTGTGCATGAGGCCTAAGGGGCACATGACTGCTTTATGCTGGCATGATAACTACTAAATCTACTTACTTACTAGCCAACCCAATACTGCACTTCATTACCCTGATGTCCGCCTTGCTAACTCCAGTTGCGATCTATATTGTTTACAGGTTAGCTGTGCATCTGAGAGAGAATATGCTGTTGATGCTGTAACGGAGGAGCTTCAACAGCTATTCAATAGGCTCTGTATTCACAGAGTAGGCAAAGAGTTTGTTTGCAAACAGAGCCCATCAGATGCATAGTGGTTCAGATTGCACTAGACTTGATATGGTCCCAACCCAAACGTAAAATCCACGGCAGCAAACCGTCGGGATTACTCACCCCTCGGCGGCCACAGTCATGGACTTGTGAGTGCTGGCCCACAACTCTTCCCCAGGAGACACCAGCACTCACTTCCTCTCCTCTCTGCTGTGTCCCTTAGGGTGCTCGCACCTGGCCTTAAAGGGCCAGTGTGCGCACATGTAAAACATCATTAATTAGCCCATGATCACCCTGGACTATAAGAAGTGCTCTGCCCTTTTACTACTTGCCTGAGCGTTGTTTGTATTCCTCTGTTAGTCTCGTATCCTGTTCCCTGTGCTCCCGTCCCCTACTACCCGCATACCGTGCTGTACTTGTTCTTGTGCCATCTCTAGTGTGGAGTTGCGTTGTGCAGTCTATTATGCCTGCTGTGTTACACCATGACTGGTGTCCTCTGCCGCGTATTGCACCACCTGCTGCCAAAGGTCCCGTCTGTGCCTAGCCGTTACTACTGTCTGGACTATCACAGGTACCCTTGTGCTTGGACTATATATATTGACTTGGTACACTGTTGTTTGGCCAGCTGCCCTCCCGCTACGGTGGTGCGGCTTAGTTGGTCCACACACCCACAGATCGTGACACCAAGTCACTACTAGAAAGAAGTATTCGGCACACACGTTTGAAGCTGAAATTTATTTTTTATTTTTATGCCAGTGGCATGGTGCAACGTTTCGTTCACAATTGACTGAGCCGTGCTGGAGACTGGTGTGTCCTGTAAACGGTGCTATTTCGTAAATGGCGGCTGACCGCTAGAATAGAGCCCATCAGATGTTTATGACACGATCGATATACATTTTAGAAGTTAGAAGGAATATGTACATATATTGGGTGCAAAGCCAATATTACATTAGATTAAGGTATTTTATTATAAAATATATAATTGTTTTTACACTGTATTGGATTAGTATTTGATGGAAGATAACCGTTGGTTGACATGGGTTTATATATGTTACATTTGTGACTTTTTTTGAGCTTGAGAAAGAGCCAGCTGCTGTAACGGAACGTTGGTGCTGAAACTCTGTATGATACTTTGGGCATGATAAAATTGAAGTAATGAAAATAATGCTGTTGCCTCTACTATCTTTCTGAATTTAACAGGTTTACTTCTGGGTACCTTTGTTTTAGGATGCTGAAAAAGGTAGGTTAATATTAAGAATTTTAGAACCACAACAATTTTTTATGTAATGTACATATATAAGCAGACTGCATTATAGTATTGGCAAACATCACATCTGAAAGAGCCTGCCTTCCAGCTTCCATGGCCATTATTTAGGCCCTCTTCACATCACGTCTGTAAACTACGTTCACGATGTATGACGGGAAAGCTTTTGACGTACAGAACAAACATGTTCATAGGGCTCCATTAGCCTGACAGTGGACAAAAGAGTGTACTTTTGGCCCCCGTCAGGCTGGAATACGTCAGTATATCTTTATTTTGAAGGATCGAATAGTGTAGTAGAGTATGCTATTCTATCCTGAGGGATCCCACAAAAAAACGTATACACATGTTATATGTTTTTTTTAACATGGGAGCCTATGGGTGATGGATGTCACTATATAGCCTCCATCACATGTATACGTTAAATGTGTAAGTCAGGAAGCTCCAGTGATGTTACTGTCCATGTATGGACAGCTACGTCACTGGAATTTCTTTCACAGGGCTGCAGGTTAAGGCAGGTTAAGGCCCGCAATGTGAAGAGGACTTTAACCACTTAAGTGAAAATCTTTTGTAATTTTTAGTTTTTAAATAAATGCACTTTATCCAGCAAGGCCGTAAGGTTCACAATTGCGAATGAATAAGTCAACTGTGACATAAGCATCATTGTAAATATTTAGTTACGTGAAAGCAAGATTTATCCCCTTAAGTACACAGCCTAGTTTGGACTTGTGGACAGAGCCGATTTTTGCAAATCTGACATGTGTCACTTTATGTGGAAATAAGTCCAGAATGCTTTTGCCTATCCAAGCGATTCTGAGACTGTTTTCTTGTGACATGTTGTACTTTATGATACTGAAAAAATTTTGTCGTTAAATTCAATATTTATTTGTAAAAAACACCAAAATTTTTAGAAAATGTGCAAAAATCTGCATTTTTCTAAATTGTAATGTATCTGCTTGTAAAACAGGTCGTAATACCACACAAAATAGTTACTAGTTAACATTTTCTATATGTCTACTTTATGTTTGCATCATTTTTTTCACGTGTTTTTATTTTTCTAGGACGTTACAAGGCTTAGAACTTTAGCTGCAATTTCTTGCATTTTCAAGAAAATTTCAAAAGGCTATTTTTTCAGGGACCAGTTCAGTTCTGAAGTGGCTTTGAGGGCCTTATATATTAGAAACCCCCAATAAGTCACCCCATTTTAAAAACTGCACACCTCAAAGTATTCAAAACAGCATTCAGAAATAATTTTAACCCTTTAGGCATTTCACAGGAAATAAAGCAAAGTAGAGGTGAAATTTACAAATTTCAATTGTTTTTACGAAATTAATTTGTAATACAGTTTTTTCTGTAACACAGAAGGTTTTACCAGAGAAACGCAACTCAATATTTATTGCCCAGATTCTTCAATTTTTAGAAATATCCCACATGTGGCCCTAGTGTGGTAATGGACTGAAACACCGGCCTCAGAAGCAAAGGAGCAACTAGTGGATTTTGGGGCCTCTATTTTATTAGAATATATTTTAGGCACCATGCCAGGTTTGAAGAGGTCTTGTGGTGCCAAAACAGTGGAAACCCCCCAAAAGTGACCCCATTTTGGAAACTACACCCCTCAAGGAATTTTTCAAGAGGTATAGTTAGCATTTTTAGCCCACAGGTTTTTTGCTAAATTTATTGGAACTGGTCTGTGAAAATGAAAATCTACTTTTTTTCTGATAAAACATACAATGTTTTAGTTTTTACAAGGAATAAAGGAGAAAAAGCACCACAACATTTGTAAAGCAATGTCTCCCGATTACGGCAATACCCCATATGTGGTAATATATTGCTGTTTGGACCCACGGCAGGGCTTAGAAGGGAACGAGGGCTATTTGGATTTTGGAGCACAGATTTTGCTGGAATGGTTTTCGGTGCCATGTCGTGTTTGCAAAGCCCTGGAGGGACCATAACAGTGGAAACTCCCCAAAAGTGACCCCATTTTGGAAACTACACCCCTCAAGGAATTTTTCTAGGGGTATAGTTAGCATTTTGACCATACACGGCTTTTGCTGAATTTATGGGAATTATGCCGTGAAATTGAAAATCTAAATTTTTTCTAATAAAATGTAGTTTTAGCTCTGATTTTTTCATTTTTACAACAGATAAAGGAGAAAAAACACCCCAATATTTGTAAAGCAAACTCTTCTGAGCACAGCAATACCCCATATGTGGTAATAAACTGCTGTTTGGACACATAGCGGAAGTTAGAAAGGAAGGAGCGCCATTTGACTTTTGGAGCTCAGGTTTTGCTGGAATGGTTTGCGGCCCCATGTCAAATTTGCAAAGCCACTGAGGGGCCAAAATAGTGCAAACCCGGCAAAAGTGACCCCATTTGGGAAACTATACCCCTCGTGGAATTTATCTAGCGGTATAGTGAGCATTTTGACCCCACAGTTTTTTTTGCTGAATCATTGGGTTTATGCAGTGAAAATAACAATCTACATTCCTTCCACTAAAATGTTGAATTGTTTTCATTTTCACAAGGAATAAAGGAGAAAAAGCGCCCCAACAATTGTAAAGCAATTTCTCCCGAGTCCGGCAATACCCTATATGTGGTCATAAACTGCTGCTTGGATACACCGCAGGGCTCAGAAAGGCAGGAGTGCTACTTGGCATGTAGATTTTGGTTGATTGTTTTTTGGGCGCCATGTCGCATTTGCAGAGCCCCTGAAGTACCCGTACAGTAGAAACCCCTGAGAAGTGACTCCATTTTGGAAACTTTACCCCTCAGGGTAATCATCTAGGGGTGTACTGAGCATTTTGATCCCACAGGTGTTTCATAGATTGTATTAGAATGAGGCAGTGAAAATGAAAAATTATTTATTTTCCTATAAATATGTAGATTTGCACCCATTTTTGTATTCCCACAAGGGGTAATAGGAGAAAAAACAACAAATCATTTGTTACCCAATTTCTCCGAGTACGGCAATACCCCATGTGTGGCCCTAAACTGCTGTTTGGGCACATGGCAGAGCTCAAAATGGAAGGAGTGCCATGTGGCTTTTAGAGCACAGATTTTGCTGGACTGGTGTACGGGCGCCATGTCGCATTTGCAGAGCGCTCTTAGGTACCAGAGTAGAGTGTAAAACCATGAGAAGTCACCCCGTTTTGTAAACTACACCCCTCAAAGCATTTATCATTTGCCTGGACATATGACAGGGCTTAGGAGTGAAAGGCGCATGTGAGGCCTATTTTCGTGATTTTTGCAGCATTAGCCCACAATGGCAGAGATCTGGGGTCAAATAGTAAAACAAACACCCAAGTAGTGACCCCCATTTTTGAAACTGCACCCCTGAAGGCATTTTGACCCCACAGGTTTTTTTTTCTATTAGAAATGAATGCTCAGTGGATGGTCCAAAGTGAAAATTGCTAATTTCCACAAGTATGTGCCATTTTAGTGCACAATATTTTGCGCCCAGTTCGTGCCACTGAAGACAAATACCTCAAACTGTTAAGCGGGTTCTCCCGGGTATGGCGATGCCATATGTGTGGACGTACACTGCTGCTTGGGCACGCTGCAGGGCTCAGAAGGGAGGGAGCGCCATTTGGCTTTTGGAGCGTGGATTTTGCTCGCTAGTTGTTCTGTTTGGGGTATTACTGGTATTTCAGTTTATGATGTGGGGGTACATGTAATCTGTGCGGAGAACATCAGGGTATAATAAGAGGGTATAATAATTATCCACAGATGTGTGGCCGGTGTCGCACTGATAAATGGTGCCCAATCTTATCTGCTTTTGGACACTCTGCACATTTTGCATCGCCATATTCTGAACGCCAAAACGTCTTTATTTTTTTCTCCACCGGAGCCGTGTGAGGGCTTATTTGTTGCAGGACAATCTGTAGATTTCATTGTTACCATTTTGGGGTACATGCGATTTTTTTGATCACTTTGTATTTCATTTTTTTGGCAAGCAAGGTGACCAAAAACCTGCAATTCTGATGTTTTTTATTAATTTTTTTTTACGGCGTTCGCCATGCGCTATTAATGACAATTTTAATTTATTCTGCGGGTTGGCGCGATAACGGCGATACCAGATGTATATAGTTTTTCTTATGTTTTGCAGCGTCTGCATAATAAAATCACTTTTGTTTCAAATAATTTATTTTTGGTGTCACCATATTCTGAGAGCCATAACTTTTTTATTTTTACGTCAAAAAAGCGGTGGGAGTGCTTGTTTTTTGCGGGACGGGCTACAGTTTTTAATGGTATAATTTTGGGGTACATGCAACTTTTAGATCCTTTTTTTTATTCTGTTTTGCGAGGGGTAGTGACTAACAAACAGCGATTCTGGAATAGTTTTTTATTGAATTTTTTTACGGTGTTCACCGTACGGGTAAAATAGCATGATATTTTTATATTTTGGGTCGTTACGGACGCGGGGATACCACATATGTGTACTTTTTTTATGTTTTTTTGTTTTTCCTATAATAAAAGTCTTATTATAGGAAAATAGGCTGTTATAGTGTTTTTTTAACATTAAATGTATTTTTTTTAACTTTTTTGCAACATTTTTATTAACTTGTTTTAACTTTTTTTTTTGTCCCACTAGGGAACCTGAAGGCATGAAGCCCTGATCGCTATTCTAATACACTGCACTACCTACATAGTGCAGTGTATTAGAGCTGTCAGCTATTCACTGACAGCAAGCCTATTAGGCTTCGCCTCCCGGCGGGGCCTAATAGGCTTCCGTACTAGGAAGCGATTGTTAGGCTACGGTTGCAATAGCAACCATCGGAACACCCGCGGGTGCCGATGGTTGTAATTAGCAACCATAGGGTACGATCTAATCACTTAGATGCAGCCAAAGCTGCATCTAAGGGGTTAATCGGCCGGATCGGAGCCTAGCTCCGGTCCTGGCCGTTAGGGCACAATGTCAGCTGTGACAAACAGCTGACACCCGCGCCCGTTGCAACCATCGTGGTTGCCGACAGGCTACAAGACACTTCGATGCATCGATCGCGTTGATCGATGCATCGAAGGGGTTAATCGGCCGGATTGGAGCCTAGCTCCAGACCTGGCCGTTACAGCGGGGTGTTGCACAGCCGATACCCGGCGGTGATAGCGCTGGCTCAGCTTCTGAGCCAGCGCCATCACATACACTACGTCATGGAGCTGTGATTGGTCAGTCTGCTTTGACTGACCAATCACAGCGATTGCCGGCAGGAGACCGCTGTGAATGGTCCCCTGCCGTCTTCCTGTGCCAATCAACTGTCAAATAGTTGACGGCACAGTTTTGTCACCTTGTCCTTTGACAGGGTGACAGTTTTTAGCCAGGACGCACCGGTACGCCCTGATGCCTTAAAGCACTTCAATGCAGGACGTACCGGTGCGTCCTGGTGCGGTAAGGGGTTAAGGAATGGGAATGTGTTTGTAAATACATCATGCAAATTATATAATAAAGTATAATGGTATGTCCACACGCACTGTTTTCAGACGTAATTCTGGCGTTTCACGCCTCGAATTACGCCTGAAAAAACGGCTCCATTACGCCTACAAACATATGCCCATTGCTTTCAATGGGTTTTATGATGTTCTGTCCCCACGAGGTGTTATTTTACGCGTTGCTGTCAAAAGACTGCACGTAAAAAGACATCCGTGAAAAAGAAGTGCATGTCACTTCTTGGGACGTTTTTGGAGCCGTTTTTCATTGACTCCATTGAAAAACAGCTCCAATAACGTCTGTAAAATACGCCGCGAAAAACGCTAGTTGTTAAAAACTTCTGAAAATCAGGAGCGGTTTTCAGGCAAAAACAGCTCCGTAATTTCAGACATGTTTTGCTACTGCGTGTGAACATACCCTAAGAGTGAAAACCTCACAAATGTAATGGCTCGGGTGAAAAGGTGTCTAGTAGTCAACACCAGCAGTATTCGTTCTAGAAAGAAAATAAATTATATCTAAGGTTGGGAGGCAAAGGGGGCGTGCGGGAACTACTAAAAGAAACTCCAAACTGGAACCCAAGCTACTTTTCTGTCAACCTTTCAAATAATAAAAGGAAAACTTCACTGAAAAACATGCTTTTCATTGTGAATTCTCATCTGTAATCATGATGTCTAAAGTCTCTACTGACTCTAGTAGGTTTCTGACTAATGTGCCTGGGCCTTGCATAGAAACAATCCAAGAATGGGTGACAAGTGCAATATATCAGCAGCCCTGTCCCTGTGTATTCTGCAGCTGTCACATATTTTTCCCCAGGCAGGACACGACATGAATGCTGCTGCACAGGGAACAGCCTCTCCTGTGATCCAAACCTGCATATGTGGCACTTCAGCACTCTGCTCACAAATTTGCATGATATATATTAATATAGCTTCTGATTGATGTGATCTGGCCACAACTTCTTATGCCATTCCAAGGCATCATGGGATATTTAATTGTCAGAGCTACTGCCTGTAGACAGTGAGCGATTTCTGCAATCAAGCAAGTTAAACGTTGCATGTAGGAGAAAAAAAGCACTGTATATATTGGGTGGTGGGAATTATTTCATGTGTCTGCTGGAGCTTCTTTTTAATAATACTTGGGATTTCTTGCTGAAAATAAAATTTCCCTCTGCATCCTTTTTTTTATTGGTACAATAGTAAAGCAATGACAGACAGACAGCTAGACAGACAGCTAGACAGACAGATAGACAGACAGACAGACAGACAGACAGACAGACAGACAGACAGACAGACAGATAGATAGATAGATAGATAGATAGATAGATAGATAGATAGATAGATAGATAGATAGATAGATAGATAGATAGATAGATAGACAGACCGATAGATAGATAGATAGATAGATAGATAGATAGATAGATAGATAGATAGATAGATAGATAGATAGATAGATAGATAGATAGATAGATAGATAGATAGATAGATAGATAGATAGATAGATGATAGATAGATAGATAGATAGATAGATAGATAGATAGATAGATAGATAGATAGATAGATAGATAGATAGATAGATAGATAGATAGATAGATAGATAGATAGACAGACCGATAGATAGATAAAAGCCCCTCAAGCGTCACATACCCAGTATAGCGATGAAAACGTTTTTGAATGCTACTGAAATGTGCTTTATCAATCATATAAAAATCTTTATTAAATCTCTTTTAGTAGTAAAACCCAAATGTTTCCTAAATATTATAATATTTGTATAAAGGTTACAGTGAGTATATATTTAAAAAAAACGCTGTGATCTTTATTTTAGAAAGCTTCTTCTATACGCTTGTATCATCTTACTCCCCAGGCAAGACCAGTTTTCCAGGAAATCTAAGAGCACCAGGAAATAAAAAGACACATGCTCCAGGGAATAGACAGTCTTGTAAGTGCTGGACAAATGAAATTGAAAGAACTGTTCAAGCAACCACTCTCCGTGCCAAGGGTAAGATGCGGACTATTTGGAATAAGGCTGGTTCTCATTATTGATGTCCTAAATAAATATGAGCACTGTTTGTGATTTATTTATTTTTGGTGAGCTTACGCTAATATATTAAGGAAAAAGCTATGACATCATATAAATGTATTTTTGGAGTCAATTACTTATAAATCTGGTAAAATCCAAAAAGCAGCGCTAACTGAATCCATTAGCAGAGTACACACTACTCACTACACCTACATTCACTAATATGTAAGAGTTAGGTCTTCTCCACACGTAACGGAATAGCTTCAGAAAATTCTGCAGAAAATAGCAGATATTCCGCTGCGGAAAAACCGCACCATTTCCTGCATTTTTTACTGCAGAAAATGGTGCAGATTTTGTTCCGTTTTTCTCAATGCTGGTAGATTGTCACATCTGCTCTGAAAAACGCTGCAATTCAGTCCACTTTCCGCAGCAGGAATTGACATGCTGCGGTATGAAAATACGCACAGCAGGTGAATTTCCGTTCTGAAATTTTACACAGTGTGTGGATAAGATTTGTTAAATCTCACCCACTTTGCTGCTACTGTATTCTGCTGCGTATTTTCCGTCTGCAATTCTGGACGGAAAATACGCAGCAATTCCGCTACGTGTGGACGAGCCCTTATAGACAAATGTTAAGGCGTTACTTGATTCCTCAGTAACTGCTGTCATAACTTTGAACACGAATGCTCAAGATATGCAAATTTAGTGTAATATACTGGCCATGTTTTCTCAAAAGAAATGTTAGTAGGAAGCTTCAGTCCATTCACAGCCATCTGAAATGTATACAGTGAAGTATTTATGACTCATTGTGTAGAAGTGCTGATAAATTAGGTTATGTTTACATCTGCGTTTTGTTTGCCGTGTTCTACTCCATCATATTAGCAGAGCAACAAGAAAAACTGAAGCACTGGATTTATCACATGACGAAAACCAACGGCGCCCGATGGAACCCATTGACATTAAAGTGTTCTGTCGGGTTTCTGTCGTGGTTTTTTGTCATGGTTTTCGGAATTTTTCCAGGCAAAATAGTGATGCATGCTGCTGTATGTTGTCCAGAAAAATTATAGATTCTGCGTCAGAGGCTCAACGGACGCAGATGTTAACCCCTTAGTGACCACCAATACACCTTTTCACGGTGGTCACTAAGGGGCCTTAGGCTAGGCTGCCGCCTTTTCACGGTGGCCGAGTCTAAGTCCTGCACGGGTGTCCCATGCAGGCTGGAGCTGGGGCTCTGCTGTCTGATGACAGCCGGGCTCCTGCTCCAACACCCGCAATCTAAGTTTACTTAGATCCCGGCCGTTTAACCCGTTAAATACCGCCGTCAATAGCGACCACGGCATTTAACTAAGTCTCATGCACCCCAAAAAATCACTACATTGATGGAAAAATAAAAAAATTACGGCTCTTGGATAGCGACGATGCAAAAACAAATCATTTTAGTTCAAAAGTGTTTTTATTGTGCAAAAGTCGTAAAACATAAAAAACCTCTACATATGTGGTATCGCCGTAATCGTACCAACCCAGAGAATAAAGGTAACATGTTATATTATTTCCACCGCACAGTGAACGGCGTCAATTTAAAACACATAGAACAATGGTGGAATTTCAGGTTTTTTTTATAATCCCCCCAAAAAAAGTTACTAAAAAAATATATACCCTAAAATCGTGCTATTAAAAAGTACAACTAATCCCGCAAAAAACAAGTCCTCATACAGCTATGTCGACGGAAAAATATAAAAGTTATAGCTCTTTGAATGCGACTATAGAAAAACGAATAAAATAGCTTGGTCGCTAGGGCCTAAAATAGGCTGGTCACTAAGGGGTTAACTGTGCCTTAAACTAATGAATCACTTGGTAAAAAGATAAGCAGTGAACATTTGACTGAATAATAGATCATTGCACCCACTGAAAATTAATATAATATCCCATGTATCCTATGTAAACAAATTGACACATATGTGTAAGGGGGGATTCACACGAACGTGTATTCGATCCGTGCGGGCCGCGTGGTTTTCACGCGCCACGCAAAGACCAATACAAGTCTATGGGGCAGTACAGACAGTCCGTGCTTTTTGTGCAGCGTTTGTCTGCTGCGCAAAAAACGCGACAGGTTCAATATCTCCGCGTATTTCGCGCATCACGCACCCATTGAAGTCAATGGGTGCGTAAAAACCACGCAGGTCGCACGGAAGCACTTCCGTGCGAACCGACTGAAACAGCGCACCAGCTGTCAAAAGGATGAATGTAAACAGAAAAGCACCACGTGCTTTTCTGTTTCCAAACATCCAAATGGAGTGTCTTTGAGATGAGCGAACCCGGACAATCGAACCGAACTTCACCGGGTTCGGCCGAATCGTTTTGGCCGAACCCGGCAAAAAAATTTCCGGTACGCGACGTCAGGAGATAGTCACTGTCCAGGGGGCTGAAAGAGTTAAACTGTTTCAGCACCATGGACAGTGACTACCGATCCCAATAAACATGAACCTGTAAAAAAAAACGAAGTTCTCACTTACCGATAACTCCCGGCTTCTTCCTCCAGTCTGACCTCCCGGGATGACAATTCAGTCCAAGTGACAGCTCCAGCCAATCACAGGCCAAGCACAGGCTGCAGCGGTCACATGGACTGCCGCGTCATCCAGGGAGGTGGGGCCCGATGTCAAGAGAGGCGCGTCACCAAGGACGCGTCACCAAGGACGCGTCACCAAGGCAACGACCGGGAAGTTCTCGGTAAGTACGAACTTTTTCTTTTTTTTTAACAGGTTGCTGTATATTGTGTTCGGCCTTCACTGTCTAGGGTGCTGAAAGAGTTACTGCCGATCAGTTAGCTCTTTCAGCACCTTGGACAGTGACGGGCGTCGACTAGCCTCATCTCTATGATGGCGGCTGCGCGAAAATCACGCAGCCGCGCATCATACACGGATGACACACGCAGAATTTGTTATATTAGAGGGATTGTAAAGTCTTATGTAAATGAAATAAAAAGAGTTACATAATGTTTTTTATGTTCCACACTGTTTTCAAAATCTCTGCTAGGGCAGTGACTGGAAACATTTTGTTTACATTCAGAGGCTAAGCGCACATTCTGTGCCAGAATCCATTGGGCTACTGCACACGCTGTACTCACACAGCTCCTGGGTTTGTTACAGTGTATATAAGGAAACAGGGCAAGAGCAGCCTACATAAGGCAGGGTTCACACAGAGTTTTTTGCAGGCAGAAAATCTGCCTGCACGCCAATTTTCGCTGCGTTTTTCGCCCACGGCCATTGAGCACCGCGGGCAAAAAACGCAGCGAAATAAGCTTTCTCTGCCTCCCATTGATGTCAATGGGAGGTCAGAGAGGTAAACACCCGAAGATAGGGCATGTCCCTTCTTTTTCCCGCGAGCCGTTTTTTCCGCTCAAGGGAAAAAACGCCTCCGCCTCCCATTGAAATCAATGGGAGGTATTTTCGGACGTTTTTTGGCGCGTTTTCCGATACAGTTTCCGCATCAAAACACGTGTCAAAAAACTTTGTGTGAACTGACCCTAATAGCTCAGGCTGGAGAGGAATGAGAATTGTGCTGTTGCTGTTTAGAGCAACAAGGACTGGATAAAAAGCTGCAAGATACAAACTCCATAGTATGTATATGCTTTTGTAGGGGGCTTCCTATAAGACTATGCTCAGACAGTGTGATTTGTTGCAGATTGTTTAGCCAAAGCCAGAAGTGGATCCAGGAGGAAGGAGAAGAATAAGTTCTCACTGAATATTTCCCATTCATTTTGAAAGTATTTCTGTCTTTGGCTCAAAAATCTGCATCAAAATCTGCAGCAAATCGCAATCTATGAACAAAACCTAACAATCCAGAAATTGGTCTGCACTTCCCAGAGTTATTCATAGTCCAGATCTGGTCCTCATGCTTACAGAGAAAGTAAGGAAATAATTGCAGAGCCTGTTTGTGTGTATACAATAACTAGACTATATGATTATAATAGAATGAGGTAGTACTGCTTTTAATGGTCATCATTCATAGATACAAGATAGCTGTTGTCTGAATAATAGCTATCATGACCACCTTCCCATTAACATGCCTGTTTGGCTCAGCACTCCAGTAACAAACAGGCATGCGTTAGCTTACATGTTTCGAGCGTTTGTTTGTCAAGGATTATAGCAGACTCAGTGTCCAATGGCTAAAACGTTCAAGCAGAAGGGTGCTAATAGCAAGAGAAGTCAAGTAACAGTCCAGATTCAGTACACAGATATGTGGCAACTGCCTGTGACATGAGACAGTGAAGTGGTCAGAAAACAGTCCAAGTTCGAAATGGTATAATAAGATAGAACCGAGTCCCATGACTGACCTCATACTCGCTCTCCCCATCAGACACCATCCCACCACCCAGACCACACATTTTCTCTTGTCCGCAGAGGGTCCGTCCTGGACACCCTCAGACGCTGGGCAGTGCGAGGACGTTATATGCGACATACCACATGTCCTCATTGTGTGCTAGGTGACATACAACGTCCAGATGCCACCTGGCATCAGGACCTTGTATGTGCCTGATGTGATAGTTTAAGGGGATCTGGGGCAGGCCCACTCCTCTCAAGGCCCAGTCGAAGTAGCATACCCAGCCAATTTTGGTACACAGATAAGCGGCAACCGTTTGCAGTGTGAGGCAGAGATATGGTCAGAAAACAGTTCAAATCCTGTACACAAATAAGCTGTAATGATGGGGGTAGGGAAACAGACAAGTGAGCCCTAATCTACCCGCCACTCAGTCCCTGCCTACTTGCAACGACCCGCCCTAGGCGACGGGGTAAGCCCAATGGTCGGGACCTGGGAGTCTTGGACCTAGCACAAACCTCACAATCGGCGACGTAGGCCTTAACGTCTTTAGGCAACCCAGGCCACCAATAGTTTCTGGCAATGAGGTGCTTGGTACCCAGGATGCCTGGATGACCAGATAGTGCGGAGTCATGATTTTCCCTAAGTACCCTTAGCCGGAATTGCAGGGGAACAAACAGCTTGTTCTCAGGAAGGTTCCCGGGAGCTGAACCTTGATCAGCCGCAATTTCAGAGACTAAATCAGAATCAATAGAGGAAATGATTATACCTGGAGGCAAAATACAAGCAGGATCTTCCTCTGAAGGAGGGCTGGCCATGAAGCTACGCGACAGTGCATCAGCCTTAATATTTTTAGACCCAGCCCTATAGGTAACCAAAAAGTTGAATCTGGTAAAAAATAACGCCCATCGAGCTTGTCTCGGGTTTAGCCTCCGGGCAGATTCTAGGAAAACCAGATTCTTGTGGTCGGTAAGGACCGTTACCTGGTGCCTAGCCCCCTCCAGGAAGTGGCGCCACTCTTCAAATGCCTATTTAATGGCTAAGAGTTCGCGGTTGCCAATATCATAGTTACTCTCAGTGGGCGAAAATTTCCTGGAGAAGTAGGCACAGGGACGGAGATGGGTGAGGGACCTGGTACCCTGGGACAAGATAGCCCCCACTCCCACCTCGGATGCGTCAACCTCCACGATAAATGGCTCCATTTGGTTGGGCTGAACCAGCACCGGCGCCGAGATAAAGCACTTCTTAAGGACCTCAAAAGCCTGGGCAGCCTCAGGAGGCCAGTGGAGGAGATCAGCACCTTTGCGAGTGAGGTCCGTAAGAGGCTTAGCGATGACCGAGAAGTTAGCAATAAATCTGTAATAATTAGCGAACCCCAAGAAACACTGTAACGGGAGGCAGGTTGGACCCATTCCGCCACAGCCTGGACCTTGGCGGGGTCCATGCGGAATTCATGAGGAGTGAGAATTTGACCCAAAAATTGTATCTCCTGCACCCCAAACACACATTTTTCGGTCTTCGCGAACAGTTTGTTTTCCCAAAGGACCTGGAGCACCTTCCTGACATGCTCAATGTGGGAGGACCAGTCCTTGGAAAACACAAGTATGTCATCAAAGTACACTACAAGAAATACCCCCAGGTAATCTCTTAAAATCTCATTTATGAAATTCTGGAAGACCGCGGGAGCATTACACAACCCAAAGGGCATGACGAGGTATTCAAAATGACCTTCGGGCGTGTTAAACGCAGTCTTCCACTCATCCCCCTCTTTGATGCGGATAAGGTTATACGCCCCCCGTAGATCAAACTTAGAGAACCATTGGGCCCCCTGAACCTGATTAAAGAGATCAGGAATCAAGGGAAGGGGATACTGGTTCCTTACAGTGACCTTATTCAAGTTACGGTAGTCAATGCATGGCCTAAGACCACCATCCTTCTTCCCTACGAAGAAGAAGCCAGCACCTACCGGAGAAGAAGAGGGGCGAATGTAACCCTTGGCCAGGCATTCCTGGATATACTCTCTCATGGCTTCACGTTCGGGACAAGAGAGATTAAATATCCTACCCTTAGGGAGCTTAGCTCCTGGTACCAAATCGATGGCGCAATCGTATTCTCTATGAGGAGGTAACACTTCGGAGGCCTCCTTAGAGAAAACATCAGCGAAGTCCTGAACAAACTCAGGTAGCGTGTTCACCTCCTCAGGGGGAGAAATAGAATTAACAGAAAAACATGACGTCAAGCACTCATTACCCCATTTGGTAAGCTCCCCAGTATTCCAGTCAAACGTGGGATTATGCAACTGCAACCAGGGAAGGCCTAAAACCAAATCGGACGATAATCCCTGCATCAACAGTACAGAGCACTGCTCCAAATGCATGGAGCCAACAAGGAGTTCAAAAACAGTGGTATGCTGTGTAAAATAACCATTAGCAAGAGGAGTGGAGTCGATACCCACTACCGGGACAGGTTTAGGCAAATCAATAAAAGGCATAGCTAGAGACATAGCAAATTCCACAGACATGATATTAGCAGAAGACCCTGAATCCACGAAGGTACTGCCGGTAGCAGACCTACCACCAAAAGAGACCTGAAAGGGAAGCAAGATTTTATTACGTTTCATATTTACGGGAAATACCTGTGCGTCCAAGTGACCTCCCCGATGATCACTTAGGCGCGGAAGTTTTCCGGCTGCTTATTCTTACGCCTAGGACAGGTGTTCACTTGATGCTTGTCATCCCCACAATAGAAGCAGAGACCATTCTTCCTGCGGAACTCTCTACGTTGTCGACGGGACACGGAGGCCCCAAGTTGCATAGGTACCTCCGAGTCTTCCGTGGAAGAGCGAAGCAACGGGACATCGGGAGGCATCATGGGGGAGTCAGAGGGGAAAACACAAAAATGTTCAAGTTGTCGTACCCTGAGACGTCGGTCAAGTCGTACCGCTAAAGCTATAACCTGGTCTAGGGAGTCAGAAGAGGGATAGCTAACTAGCAGGTCTTTCATGGTGTTCGACAGACCCAACCTAAACTGGCACCTTAAGGCAGGGTCATTCCACCGAGAAGCTATGCACCATTTCCTAAAGTCAGAACAATACTCCTCCACAGGTCTCTTACCCGGACGTAAGGTCACCAGCTGACTCTCGGCAAAGGCAGTCCTGTCAGTCTCGTCATAAATGAGTCCGAGAGCAGAAAAGAAAAGATCAATGGAGGAAAGTTCAGGGGCGTCAGGAGGCAAGGAGAAGGCCCATTCTTGGGGCCCTTCCTGGAGCCGGGACATAATTATACCCACCCGCTGGCTCTCAGAACCTGAGGAGTGAGGCTTTAAGCGAAAATAGAGCCTACAACTCTCCCGAAAGGAGAGAAAATTCTTCCGGTCCCCTGAGAACAGGTCAGGCAACTTGAGGTGGGGTTCAAGAGGTGAGGTGAGGGGCACTACCATGGTAGTGTCAGGCTGGTTGACCCTCTGAGCCAGGGCCTGGACCTGTAGGGAGAGGCCCTGCATTTGCTGAGCCAGGGTCTCAAGGGGGTCCATAGTAGTGTGAGGGACCAGGGTAGACTAGGTATATGGGCTTGTGATTATGTAATGATGGGGGTAGGGAAACAGACAAATGAGCCCTAATCTACCCACCACTCAGTCCCTGCCTACTTGCAACGACCCGCCCTAGGCGACGGGGTACAACTTGGCGACGGTCCCTACGCTCAGTAAGTGCACGACAGACAAACAGACAAGGGTACACAAAGCTAAGGGAAATGGGGCAGTTGCCCATGGCAACACCGTGAGCAACAAGAGTGGTGAACGAGCCGAGTCAAACCAGGAGTGTACGAGGTACCAAACGCAGAGCAGGAGAGTAGTGAACAAGCCGAGTCAAACCAGGAGTGTACGAGGTACCAAACGCAGAGCAGGAGAGTAGTCAGTAAGCCAGGGTCAGTATTAAGCAGGGTCAAATAGTTCAGAAGCTGCAGCAGGGTGAGGAAACCAAACGAGAAGAATCACAAGCAAGGAGGAACAGGAAAGGTAGGTATAAATAGACAGAGGGCGGGAGCTAGCTCTGTCTGGCCAGGCTGTGATAGGCTCTCCCACTCCTAAGCCTGCCATCCTGAGTGGTGGAAGATGGAGTCAGTCTCACAGACATAGAAGCAGGTGCAGACTGATTACCTATGGGCGTTGACACAGAAGCTGTGCCTGGCAGATCCTTTACATAAGCATCAATAGTTTGTAGCATAAAGCAAAGACATGGTCAGGAAGCAATCCAAGTTTGGTAGACAGATGAACAGCAACAGTTTGTAGAGTGAGGTAGTAAGGAACTATAGTACAGACAGAAAGCTCAATAGTCTGGCTGGGAGGAAGGGCAAGGAGGAGGCTTAAATAGGGAGCCAAAAGGGTGAGACTTATTAGGCAAGGAATGTCAAGAGGCAATGATGGCTCAATGAGAAGAGCAACTGCCTGGGAAAGTGTAGTTTGGCAATTTGTTGCCTCATTGTTGTCAAAGGACCTGTTCCAGTGGACTCCATATTGGAAAGACTATTCTGTTAAGGTCTGTAGCAGTCTGTGCAGTGGCTGAAACTATCAATAGCAAGAGTAGTCAAGCAATAGTCCAGGCTCGGTACACAGATAAGCAACATTAGGTTGTAGAGTGAAGCAAAAACATGGTTAGGAAACAGTCCAAGTTCAGTACACAGGTAAGCAGCAACAGGTTATAGCGTGAGGCAGAGACTTGGTCAGGAATTAGTCTAAGTTTGGTACACAGATAAGCGGCAACAGTTTGTAGCATAAAGCAGAGACATGGCAGGAAACAATCTGAATTCGGTATATAGATGAGCAGCGACATTTTGTAGAATGAGGCAGAAATGCACTAGACTACAGGCAGGAAGCTCAATAGTCTGGCATAGAGGCAGTGCAAGGTCCGAGCTTAAATAGTAAGCCAAAAGGGTGAGACTAATTATGCAATCAAATCAAGGAATATCAAAAGGCAAGAATCAAGAGAACCTGTAGAGCAGATTCAGCAATGGAGCTGTACAATGTTTCAGATAGTTAAATGAGAAGAGTCACTGCCTGGGACACAGGAGTCTCTGGGTTAAATTCCTGATATAGCTCTTAGGCCTCATTTACACGAGCGTGTGCGTTTTGCGCGCGCAAAAAACGCTGCGTTTTGCGCGCGCAAAAGGCACTTGGCAGCTCCGTGTGTCATCCGTGTATGATGCGCGGCTGCGTGATTTTCGCGCAGCCGCCATCATAGAGATGTGGCTAGTCGACGCCCGTCACTGTCCAAGGTGCTGAAAGAGCTAACTGATCGGCAGTAACTCTTTCAGCACCCTCGACAGTGAATGCCGAACACAATATACACCAACCTGTGAATAAAAAAAGACTTTCATACTTACCAAGAACTTCCTGCTTCCCCCAGTCCGGGCTCCCGGCCGTTGCCTTGGTGACGCGTCCCTCTCTTGTCATCCGGCCCCACCTCCCAGGATGACGCCGCAGTCCATGAGACCGCTGCAGCCTGTGATTGGCTGCAGCCTGTGCTTGGCCTGTGATTGGCTGCAGCTGTCACTTTGACTGAACTGTCATCCCGGGAGGTCGGACCGGAGTTATCGGTAAGTCAGAACGTCTTTTTTTTTTAACAGGTTCATGGATTTTCGGAGCGGAAGTCACTGTCCATGGTGCTGAACCAGTTTAACGCTTTCAGCACCGTGGACAGTGACTGTCTCCTGACGTCGCGTACCCGAACATTTTTTACCGGTTTCGGTCAAAACGAGTTTGGCCGAACCCGGTGAAGTTCGGTGCGCTCATCTCGAATTTGACACTCCGTTTGGATGTTTGTAAACAGAAAAGCACGTGGTGCTTTTCTGTTTACATTCAGGAGTTTGACAGCTCTTGCGCGAATCACGCAGTTCGCACGGAAGTGCTTCCGTGCGGCATGCGTGGTTTTCACGCACCCATTGACTTCAATGGGTGCATGAGTGCGCGAAAAACGCACGATTATAGAACATGTCGTGAGTTTTTTTCTGCGCACACGCGCTGAGCGCAATTCACGCATCGTCTAAACTGCCCCATTGACTAATATAGGTGCGTACGACATGCGTGCAAAGCACGCGCGTCGCACGCGCGTATAATACGTTCGTGTAAATGAGGCCTTAGTTATAGCATGACTCATCTTCTGAGGGTTCTATTCATGTCAATGGAGGTCACAGCCTGTGTAAAAGCAACTATATAAATGTAGTTTTATATATTAAAAAAGTAGATACAAGGTAGCAGTTGCACCGAAGCCAAAAGCCCCTCTGCCACATAAGAAAACACCTGTATTATAAAAGGTAAATGGTAGGGCGGCTATTACATATATTGCATTGGGGTCATGGAGCTTCAAGTTACTCCTCTGACAAATGACTTCACAATTGGTTTTACTGCTCATGTATAAGGGCGCTGCTTCTATAAATTACAGATTAAATCTGTTTTTGGTGTGTCTGCTTAATGTCATTTTATGTCAGTTGTTTACATCTGACAGTGGCAAATTAAATTATAGTTATCTATACAAGTTGTTTAATGCCGCTAATAATGTTGCTTTACATTGTGATTAGCCGGGAAATGTGTTTTCTCTGCTGTATCTGAGCTACTGGCTTGGTGGCTCCCCAGTTTAAGCAGATAATTAACAAGGCTGTTCTTATGCTGGGAATTAGAACTGTCAGAAAGAAGAACAAGGCAGACAGCATACTATGAAATGAAGTACATACATACAAAGAATATGGGAGGGATGTTAACAGTTATCAAGAACTCAAAGTGACCTTCTGCAGATGCACTTTCTGTGGATTCTCTGAACAAACTAACAGTGGGGTGCGACAAAAGTATTTTTTTTTTTACAAAACAACTGCTCATTTATTTAGTCCTTTAATAACAATGCACAAAATCGATGTGCTCCAATGTTCCCTAATCATTTGAAGGAAGTGTTTGATCATACTCTATACCAGGGATGGGTGTCTTTCTTTCTTTTGGGACTCACAATAATGGGTAGCTGTGATTCAGGAGCCTGATCATGAAATCAAAGTAGGATATGTCAGAACAATCATTCAGATATATGTTCCATCTTTAACCCCTTCCCTCTTTGGCCACTTTTGACCTGCCTGACAGAGCCTCATTTTTCAAATCTGACATGTTTTACTTTATGTGGTAATAACTTCAGAATGCTTTCACCTATCCAAGCGATTCTGAGATTGTTTTCTCGTGACACCTTGGACTTTAAGTTACTGGCAAAATTTGCTCGATATGTTCAGTAAAAACACCAAAATTTAGTGAAAAATTTCAAAAATTAGCATTTTTCTCAAGTTAAATGTATCTGCTTATAAGACACACAAAATTGTTCCTAATTAACATCCCCCATATGTCTACTTTAGATTGGCATAGCTCCTTGAGCATCCTTTTATTTTTCTAGGACGTTACAAGGCTTTGAACTTTAGCAGCAATTTCTCACATTTTCAAGAAAATTTCAAAATACTAGTTTTACAGGGGCCAGTTCAGTTGTGAAGCGGCTTTGAGCGCCTTACAGTGAAGGAAATAAGTATTTGATCCCTTGCTGATTTTGTAAGTTTGCCCACTGTCAAAGACATGAACAGCCTAGAATTTTTAGGCTAGGTTAATTTTACCAGTGAGAGATAGATTATATAAAAAAAAATAAAAAAAATCACATTGTCAAAATTATATATATTTATTTGCATTGTGCACAGAGAAATAAGTATTTGATCCCTTTGGCAAACAAGACTTAATACTTGGTTGCAAAACCCTTGTTGGCAAGTACAGCAGTCAGACATTTTTAGTAGTTGATGATGAGGTTTGCACACATGTTAGATGGAATTTTGGCCCACTCCTCTTTGCAGATTATCTGTAAATCATTAAGATTTCGAGGCTGTCGCTTGGCAACTCGGATCTTCAGCTCCCTCCATAAGTTTTCGATGGGATTAAGGTCTGGAGATTGGCTAGGCCACTCCATGACCTTAATGTGCTTCTTTTTGAGCCACTCCTTTGTTGCCTTGGCTGTATGTTTTGGGTAATTGTCGTCCTGGAAGACCCAACCACGAGCCATTTTTAATGTCCTGGTGGAGGGAAGCAGGTTGTCACTCCGGATTTGATGGTACATAGCTGCATCCATTCTCCCATTGATGCGGTGAAGTAGTCCTGTGCCCTTAGCAGAGAAACACCTCCAAAACATAATGTTTCCACCTCCATGCTTGACAGTGGGGACGGTGTTCTTTGGGTCATAGGCAGCATTTCTCTTCCTCCAAAAACGGCGAGTTGAGTTAATGCCAAAGAGCTAAATTTTAGTGTCATCTGACCACAGCACCTTCTCCCAATCACTCTCAGAATCATCCAGATGTTCATTTGAAAACTTCAGACGGGCCTGTACATGTGCCTTCTTGAGCAGGGGGACCTTGCGGGCACTGCAGGATTTTAATCCATTACGGCGTAATGTGTTACCAATGGTTTTCTTGGTGACTGTGGTCCCAGCTGCCTTGAGATCATTAACAAGTTCCCCCGTGTAGTTTTCGGCTGAGCTCTCACCTTCCTCAGGATCAAGGATACCCCACGAGGTGAGATTTTGCATGGAGCCCCAGATCAATGTCGATTGACAGTCATTTTGTATGTCTTCCATTTTCTTACTATTGCACCAACAGTTGTCTCCTTCTCACCCAGCGCCTTACTTATGGTTTTGTAGCCCATTCCAGCCTTGTGCAGGTCTATGATCTTGTCCCTGACATCCTTAGAAAGCTCTTTGGTCTTGCCCATGTTGTAGAGGTTAGAGTCAGACTGATTAATTGAGTCTGTGGACAGGAGTCTTTTATACAGGTGACCATGTAAGACAGCTGTCTTTAATGCAGGCACCAAGTTGATTTGGAGCGTGTAACTGGTCTGGAGGAGGCTGAACTCTTAATGGTTGGTAGGGGATCAAATACTTATCTCTCTGTGCACAATGCAAATAAATATATATAATTTTGACAATGTGATTTTCTTTTTTTTTTTTTTATATAATCTATCTCTCACTGGTAAAATTAACCTAGCCTAAAAATTCTAGACTGTTCATGACTTTGACAGTGGGCAAACTTACAAAATCAGCAAGGGATCAAATACTTATTTCCTCCACTGTGTATATTAGAAACACTCAAAAAGTCACCCCATTTTAAAAAACTTCACCCCTCAAAGTATTCAAAACAGCATTTAGAAAATGTCTTAACCCTTTAGACATTTCATAGGAATTAAAGCAATGTAGAGGTGAAATTTACAAATGTCATATTTTTTTGCAGAAATACATTTTTAATACAATTTTTTTTATAACACAGAAGGTTTTAGCAGAGAAATGCAACACAATATTTATTGCCCAGGTTCTGCAGTTTTTGGAAATATCCCACATGTGGCTGTAGCGTGCTACTGGAATGAAGCACCGGTCTCAGAAGCAAAGGAGTACCTAGAGGATTTTGGGGCCTTATTTTTATTAGAATATATTTTAGGCACCATGTCAGGTTTGAAGGGTTCTTGCGGTGCCAAAACAGTGAAAATCCCCCAAAAGTGACCCCATTTGGGAAACTACACACCTCAAGGAAATTATCTAGGGGTATAGTGAGCATTTTGACCGCACATGTTTTTTCCAGAAATTATTGGAAGTAGACAGTGAAAATTAAAATCTACATTTTTTCAAAGAAAATGTAGGTTTAGCGATTTTTGTTCTCATTTCCACAAAGACTAAAGGAGAAAATGCACCACAAAATTTGTAAAGCAATTTCTCCCGAGTAAAACAATACCCCACATGTGGTAATAACTGGCTGTTTGGACACACGGCAGGGCTTAGAAGGGAAGGAGTGCTATTTGGGTTTTGGAGCTCAAATTTAGCAGGAATGGTTTGCAGAGGCCATGTCACATTTACGAAGCCCCTGAGGGGACAAAACAGTGGAAACCCCGCACAAGTGACTCCATTTTGGAGACTACACCCATTGAGGAAATTATCTAGGGGTATAATGAGTGTTTTTACTCCACAGTGTTTTTGCAGAAACTATTGGAAGTAGGCCCTGAAAATAAAAATCTACATTTTTTTCAAAGAAAATGTAGGTTTAGCTAATTTTTCTCATTTCCACAAGGACTGCAGGAGAAAAAGCACTGCAAAATTTGTAAAGCAATTTCTCCCGAGTAAAACAATACCCCACATGTGGTAATAACCAGCTGTTTGGACACACGGCAGGGCTTAGAAGGGAAAGAGCGCTATTTGGCTTTTGGAGATCACATTTAGCAGGAATGGTTTGCAGAGACCATGTCACATTTGCAAAGCTTCTGAGGGGACAAAACAATGAAAACGCCCAAAAAGTGACTCCATTTAGGAAACTACACCTCTTGAGGAATTCATCTAGGTGTGTAGTAAGCATTTTGACCCCACAGATGTTTCATAGAATTTATTAGAATTGGGAAGAAAATAAAAACAATCCTTTTTCTTCAATAAGACGTAGCTTTAGCGCAAAATTTTTCATTTTCTCAACAAATAAAGGAAAAAAAGAACCCAACATTTGTAAAGCAATTTCTCCCGAGTACGGCAATACCCCATATGTGGTCATAAACTGCTGTTTGGGCACACGGCAGGGCTCAGAAGGGAAGGAGCGCCATTTGGAGGGCAGATGTTGCTGGATTGGTTTCTGGGCGCCTGTGGGACCAAAACAGTGGAAACCCCCCAGAAGTGACCAGAAGTGACCCAATTTTGGAAACTACTCCCCTCAATGCATTTACCTAGGGGTGTAGTAAGCATTTTAACCCTGCAAATGTTTTGTAGAAATTAGTGTGCACTCGATGTTGCAGAGTGAAAATGGGATTTTTTTCCATAGATATGCCAATATGTGGTGCCCAGCTTGTGCCACCCTAACAAGACAGCTCTCTAATTATTATGCGGTGTTTCCCGGTTTTAGAAACACCCTACATGGGGCACTAATCTTTTGCCTGGACATTCGACCAGGCTCAGGAGTGAAAGCGTACCATATAAAATTGAGGCCTAATTTGTCGATTTACAAAGTATTGGTTCACAACTGCAGAGGCTCAGATGTGAAATAATAAAAAGAAACCCCTGAGAAGTGACCCCATTTGGAAACTACACCCCTAAAGGCATTTATTAAGGGGCGTAGTGAGCATTTTCACCCCACAGGTCTTTTCCATAAATGATTGCACTGCGGATGGTGCAAATTAGAAATTGATATTTTTCCCTAGATATGCCAATTCAGTGGCAAATATGTCATGCACAGCTTATGCTACTGGAGACACACACCCCAAAAATTGTTAAAAGGGTTCTCCCGGGTATGACGATGCCATATATGTGGAAGGAAACTGCTGTTTGGGCACATTGTAGGGTTCAGAGCAGAGGGAGCGCCATTTGGCTTTTGGAGAGCGGATTTTGCTTGGTAGTAGATTTGTTTGATTATTGCTGGTGTTTATAATGTGGGGGTACATGTAAGCTGGGCAGAGTACATCCGGGGCATAGTCAAGTGGCATAATAATGGGGTAAAAAAACAATAAAATGATCCATAGATGTGTGTTATGCTGATCCTTTCTGCACAGGCCGGTGTCGCACTGATATATGTAGTCCTTTCTTATCCCTCTTTTGGTCCACACTCGGCACCTTTGCAGTTTGCGGAATTTTGCTGGGAAAGTATTGTCCTGGTATAATACGGGCACCCTCGCTTCCAGCAGATATGTTTGGGCCCTCCCCTTCCTGGTTCCCTAATTTTAGGTCCTTGATAAATCGCCTCTTGAAACAGAAGAAATTTACCCCTCGGGCCGGCACAACTGCATATTTTTCCTGACTTATTGGAGACTTAACTCATTTTATTTTTTCATAGACGTAGTGGTATGAGGGCTTTTTTTTGAGGGACGAGCTGTAGTTATTATTGGTACCATTTTAGGGTACATGCGACTTTTTGATCACCTTTTATCCTATTTTTTGGGAAGCCAGGTAAATAAAAAAACGCAATTCTGCCATTGTTTTTTTTATACAGCGTTCACCACTTGTTATAAATTACATGTTAACTTTATTCTCCGGGTCAGTACGATTCCGGCGATACCTAATTTATAGAACTTTTTTTATGTTTTACAACTTTTTGCACTTTTTTGTAAAAAGAATGTATTTTTTCTGTCGCCAAGTTGTGAGAACCATAACTTTTAAATTTTTTTGTCGACTGAGCTGTATAAGGGCTTGTTTTTTGCGAGACGAGCTATAGTGTTTATAGGTACCATTTTTGGATACGTGCGACTTTTTGATCACTTTTTATCCAATATTTGTAGGTCAAAGTGATCAAAAAACAGAAACTCTGGTAAAGTTTTTTAAGTTTTTTTTTATGCTGTTCAGCGCGTGCAATAAATAATATAATATTTTGATACCTCAGGTCGTTACGGTCGAGGCGATACCAAATACGTATGGTTCATTATTATTTTTCAATAATAAATGACTTGATAAGAGAAAAAGGGCGATTGTGTTTTATTTTATTACTTGAAACTTTTATTGTTTTCAAACTTTTATTTTTTTCACTTTATTTTTACACTTTTTTATACTTTTTTTTTACACTTTTTCTCAAGTCCCACTAGGGGACTTGACGGTCCAACTGTCAGATTATTTTTTTTTCTAATACATTGCACTACCTACGTAGTGCAATGTATTAGATCTGTCAGTTATTCACTGACAGCAAGCCGATTAGGCTTCGCCTCCCGGCGGGGCCTAATCGGCTTCCGTAATGGCAGAGCAGGAGGCCATTGTGTCCCCTGTTGCCATAGCAGCAGTCGCAAAGTCCTGATTGCCTGTCAGGGCTGGCGATCTGCTAGCAACCGCTAAGATGCAGCAATCGCTTTCGATTGCTGCATCGAAGGGGTTAATGGCAGGGATCGGAGCTAGCTCTGGTTCCTGCCATTACAGGTGGATGTCAGCTGTAGCATACAGCTGACTTCCACCGCTGATGACGCCGGATCAGCTCCTGAGCCGGCGCCATCTTGCCGCCGGCTACGGAAGCCGATCAGGCTCCGCCGCCGGGCTGATCTTGACCGGCTTCCGTGTTAGGCAGACCGGGAGGCCAGTATTAGGCCTCTGGTTGCCATTGCAGCCACCGGAACCCTGGCAATTTCATTGCTGGGGTTCCGATGAGCTGCAAACAGCTTAAATGTAGCGATCACGTTTGAACACTGCATTGAAGGGGTTAATGGCGGGGATCGAAGTTAATTTCGGTCCCCACCATTACAGCCGGCTGTCAGCTGTAAGATACAGCTAAGATCCGGCGATGATGGCACCGGCTCAGCTTCTGAGCCGGTGCCAAACATTTGGCGTAAGTATACAACATTTTGCGGGAAGCACTGGCTTTCCATGTCGTATACTTACGACAAATGTTGGGAAGGAGTTAAAATCAATTCTGTATTCTATGCGCAAGTGCCCAGAACTAGTCATGTTGTCACGTCTATGGGATATGTGGACCCACTAGGCCGCCCCGCCGTTTCGGAGCAGCTGGCCAAACAAAAGTCAATAACGGGTCTCTAGGACAAGAGTACCAGGATAGATGATTTCGCAAATACTGAGAGTGACAGACACATGGCGTAGCAGACACGTGGCGTAGCAGACACTTGGCACAGATGACACTTGGCACAGATGACACTTGGCACAGATGACACTCTCGACTCCAACACTAGATAACGTACTGGAACAAATACAATTATTGGTTACGGGATACAAGAAACGGGAACACTGTATACAGGATACAACTAAGGGACCATTTGCAAAAGCTAACATGGGCAGACACAAGGAGAGGAAAGGCAGAGCCCTTTTTAAAGTCCAGGGTATAAAAGGATTGGCTGGGGAACTTTCCACTGGTGCGCGCTGGCCCTTTAAGGCCGGGAGTGAGAGCACGCACCCTTCAGGACGCAGCCGCGTTTGCCAGTGTCTCTGGGAAGGGAGACGCCGGCATGAAGAAAGTGTCCAGCAGTCGCGGTTGCACATGCAAATTATTCCCATGATTTGTTCAAAATACTAGTGCTCACAGCAGACTGTCTCCACACTGTCACGGTGCGGGGTGTGGACCCACTGGGCCGTACCGCGTAGCGGGGTAGCAGCTGGCCAACAAGGTACAAAACAATGTCTATAGTTCGAAACGGGTACCTGAGGCAATGTAGAGAGTAGCGGAAGCACGACTTGACTTTCACAGCAGGTGGCACCGTGGGTGCAGCGGAAGACACGACTTGACTTTCACAGCATGTGGCACCTTGGGTGCAGCGGAAGACACGACTTGACTTTCACAGCATGTGGCACCTTGGGTGCAGCGGGAGACACGACTTGACTTTCTCAGCAGGTGGCACCGTGGATGCAGCAGAAGACACGACTTGACTTTCTCAGTAGATACGATAGCACGGGATACAGGGTACAGGCAGCAGGAACGGGTAACACTGGGAACTGGAAACCACTGTGAGACCATTTGCAAGACAAACTTAGGTATACACACACTAGGACCACATAATTACTACAAAACATTGCCACCTTGCAGACAGTCCTCATTAAAGACATATACGTGTAGGCCAAAATGAAGTGCCAGTCCATTAATACCATTAATGTAGAATTGCCCATACCATTGTGTCAGAATTAAACATTATATTGTCCAAGCCACATAGCAATGTCCATAAAGAAAAGCTCCAATCACATACAGTGCCCATTGAGTAGTTGCTGCTATAGTAGCACCCATGCATACCTGTCAGCCATATAATTGTCCATACAAATGTGTAAACCACTGTGCTCATACAATTTAACACATTGAGCTCCTCCACGGTCTTGCATTGTTCTCAATTTACGTTGGATTCTGAACATACTATTAGCTCTCATATTAGGCTGCCCTTAAAAGACCTTATGGTCTAATGTTACAAAATAAAGCCGTCTGGCATCCATCACATAAAAAGTGATTGATGTTTTAACTGGAACATGTCTGTTTAGACTCTGAAACATGTCTTACATTATCATAGCTTTCAAAATTCTAGTAATTACTTTAATTTACAAGTTACTACCATATTTCTCATAAATAGCAATTACGTTTTCTCTAGTTCTCCAGAGTTTATTACTTAATTGATTTATTCATGAGAATAAAGATAAAACAGAATTATATCACCATAAATGCCATATTAACACTTCTGGGATATAACATTGAAGATCTAATGCTCAAGCTAGACCATCAATGTATGAATAGTGGGAGGCTGACCCGCAGAATCCCCCACATCGAGTGTCTGGTACTGATGCTCAAATGAATGGAGCTAAACAGCAGTACCAGCCATAGCCACTGCTACATGGATGAGAGCAGCACTGTATTGAGTGAGGGTATGTTCACACGGCTTAGCAAAATACGTCTGAAAATACGGATCTGTTTTCAGGCGAAAACAGCTCCCGATTTTCAGACATTTTTGTAGCAACTCGCGTTTTTCTCGGCGTATTTTATGGACGTTATTGGAGCTGTTTTTCAATGGAGTCAATGAAAAACGGCTCCAAAAACGTCCCAAGAAGTGACATGCACTTCATTTTCGCAGGCGTCTTTTTACGCGCCGTATTTTGACAGCGACGCGTAAAATAACACCTCGTGGGAACAGAACACTGTAAAACCCATTAAAAGCAATGGGCAGATGTTTGTAGGCGTAATGGAGCCGTTTTTTCAGGCGTAAATCGAGGCGTACCGCACCAGGATGCACCGGTACGTCCTGTATTGCAGTGCTTTAAGGCACCGGGACGTACCGGTCCGTCCTGGCTAAAAACTGTCACCCTGTCAAAGGACAGGGTGACAGAACTGTGCCGTCAATTGTTTATGACAGTTGATCGGCACAGTAAGACTGCAGGGGACCAATTACAGCGGTCCCCGGCCGGCGATTGCTGTGATTGGTCAGTCACAGCAGACTGACCAATCACAGCTCCATGAGAAGGTGTATGTGATGGCGCTGGCTCAGAAGCTGAGCCAGCGCCATCACCACCGGTTATCGGCTGTCCGACACCCCGCTGTAACGGCCAGAGCCAGTGCTAGGCTCCGATCCTGCCGATTAACTCCTTAGATGCAGCAATCAAAGCGATTGCTGCATCTAAGTGTCTTCTACCCTGTCGGCAACCATGATGATTGCCACGGGCGAGGGTGTCAGCTGTTTGTCACAGCTGACATCCTGCTCTAATGGCCAGGACCGGAGCTAGGCTCCGATCCGGCCGATTAACCCCTTAGATTGCACCCTATGGTTGCTAATGGCAACCATCGGCACCCGCGGGGGTACTGATAGTTGCTATGGCAACTGTAGACTAACAATCGCTTCCTAGTATGGAAGCCTATTAGGCCCCGCCGGGAGTCGAAGCCTAATAGGCTTGCTGTCAGTGAACAGCTGACAGCTCTAATACACTGCACTATGTAGATAGTGCAGTGTATTAGAATAGCGGTCAGGGCTTTATGCCTTCATATCCCCTGGTGGGACAAAAACAAGTTAATAAAAATGTTGTAAAAAATGTTTTTTAAAAGTTTCATGTTAAAAAACACTATAACAGCCTTTTTTTTCCCATAATAAGACTTTTATTATAGGAAAAAACGGAAAACATTTTTAAAAAAAGTACACATATGTGGTATCACCGCGTCTGTAATGACCCGAACTATAAAAATATCACGCTATTTTACCCGCGCAGTGAACACTGTAAAAAAATAAAATAAAAAACTATTCCAGAATCGCTGTTTGTTAGTCACTACCCCTCCCAAAACAGAATAAAAAAAGGTATCTAAAAGTTGCATGTACCCCAAAATTATACCATTAAAAACTGCAGCCCGTCCCACAAAACAACAAGCCCCCCCACAGCTTTTTTGATGGAAAAATAAAAAAGTTATGGCTCTCAGAATATGGTGACACAAAAAATAAATAATTTGAAACAAGTAATTTTATTGTGCAGACGCTCCAAAACATAACAAAAACTGTATACATATGGTATCGCCGTAATCATACCGACCCGCAGAATAAAGTAAAATTGTCATTCATAGCGCATGGCGAACGCCATAAAAAAAAAAAAGAATAAAAAACATCAGAATTGCTGATTTTTGGTCACCTTCCTTGGCAAAATATGAAATAAAAAGTGATCAAAAAAATTGCACGTACCACAAAATGGTACCAATGAAATCTACAGATTGTCCCGCAACAAATAAGCCCTCACATCCAGAGGAGAAAAAAATAACAAAGTTCTGGCTCTCAGAATATGGCGACGCAAATCGTGCAGTGTTCCAAAACTGGATAAGATTGGGCACCATTTATCAGTGCAACAACGGCCAGATTTCTATGAATTATTATTTATTTACCCAATTATTATACCCTCTTATTATATTCTGATGTACCTCGCACAGATTACATATGCCCCCACATCATAAACTGAAATACCAGCAAAACCCAAACAAAACTATCACTAAACAAAATCTGCACTCCAACAGCCAAATAGCGCTCCATCCCTTCTGAGCCTTGCAGCGTGCCCAAACAGCAGTTTACGTCCACATATATGGCATCGCCATACCCGGGAGAACCCGCTTAATAGTTTAAGGTATTTGTCTTCAGTGGCATGAACTGGGCACAACATATTGTGCACTAAAATGGCATATACCTGTGGAAATTTTCAATTTTCACTTTGCACCATCCACTGAGCATTGATTTCTAATAAAAAAACAAAAACCTGTGTGGTCACAATGCTCACTACAGCCCTTAAAAAATGCCTTGAGGGGTGCAGTTTCCAAAATGGGGGTCACTACTTTTTTGTTTTATTATTTGACCCCAGAGCCCTGCCATTGTGGGCTAATGCTGCAAAAATCAC
Source organism: Rhinoderma darwinii (assembly GCF_050947455.1). NCBI lineage: Eukaryota > Metazoa > Chordata > Amphibia > Anura > Rhinodermatidae > Rhinoderma > Rhinoderma darwinii. The sequence goes on along the minus strand of NC_134691.1, from coordinate 136,534,497 downwards.
CAAAATAGGCCTCACATGCGCCTTTCACTTCTAAGCTCTGTCATATGTCCAGGCAAATGATAAATGCCTTGAGGGGTGTAGTTTACAAAATGGGGTCACTTCTCAGGGTTTTACACTCTACTCTGGTACCTAAGGGAGCTCTGCAAATTTGACATGGCGCCCGTACACCAGTCCAGCAAAATCTGCGCTCTAAAAGCCAAATGGCGCTCCTTCCATTTTGAGCTCTGCCATGTGCCCAAACAGTAGTTTAGGGCCACACATGGGGTATTGCCTTACTCGGGAGAAATTGGGTAACAAATTGTGTGTTGTATTTTCTCCTATTACCCCTTGTGGAAAAACAAATTGGGTGCAAATCTACATATTTTTTGGGGAAAAATATATTTTTCATTTTCACTGCCTCATTCTAATACAATCTATGAAACACCTGTGGGATCAAAATGCTCACTACACCCCTAGATGATTACCCTGAGGGGTATAGTTTCCAAAATGGAGTAATTTCTCAGGGGATTCTACTATCTGGTACCTCAGGGGCTCTGCAAATGCGACATGGCGTCCAAAAAACAATCAACCAAAATCTACATGCCAAGTAGCACTCCTGCTATTCTGAGCCCTGCGGTGTGTCCAAACAGCAGTTTATGACCACATATGGGGTATTGCTGTACTCGGAAGAAATTGCTTTAAAATTATTGGGGTGCTTTTTCTCCTTTATTCCTTGTGAAAACTGAAAAAAATTAACATTTTAGTGGAAAGAATGTAGATTTTCATTTTCACTGCCTAATTCCAATAAATTCAGAAAAAAAAACATTGGGGTCAAAATTCTCACTATACCGCAAGATGAATTCCACGAGGGTTGTAGTTTCCCAAATGGGATCACTTTTGCGGGGTTTACACTATTTTGGCCCCTCAGTGGCTTTGCAAATGTGACATGGCGCCGCAAACCTTTCCAGCAAAACTTGAGCTCCAAAAGTCAAATGGCGCTCAGTCCTTTCTAAGGACCTGCCGTGTGTCCAAACAGCAGTTTATTACCACATATGGGGTATTGCTGTGCTCAGAAGAGTTTGCTTTACAAATGTTGCGGTGCTTTTTCTCCTTTATCTATTGTAAATTTGAAAAAATATGAGCTAAAACTGCATTTTATTGGAAGCAATTTAGATTTTCAATTTCATGGCATAATTCCAATAAGTTCTGCAAAAAACGTGTGGGGTCAAAATGCTAACTATACCCCTAGAAATATTCCTTGAGGGGTGTAGTTTCAAAAATGGGTCACTTTTGGTGGGTTTCCGCTGTTTTGGTCCCTCCAGGGCGTTGCAAACACGACATGGCACTGAAAACTATTCCAGCAAAATCGAAATTGTGCTCCTTCCCTTGTGAGCCCTGCCGTGGGTCCAAACAGCAGTTTATTACCACATATGGGGCATTGCCGTAATCGGGAGAAGATGCTTTACAAATGTTGGGGTGCTTTTTCTCATTTATTCCTTGTAAAAAATTAAACATTTCTACGTTTTTTTTTAGAAAAAAGTAGATTTTCATTTTTACAGACTAATTCCTATAAGTTTAGTAAAGAAACTGTGGGGTAAAAATGCTAACTATACCCCTAGATAAATTTCTTAAGGGTTATAGTTTCCAAAATGGGGTTACTTTTGGGGGCTTTCCACTGTTTTGGCACCACGAGACCTCTTCAAACCTGACATGGTGCCTAAAATATATTCTAAAAAAAGGCAGCCCCAAAATCCACTAGGTGCTCCTTTGCTTCTGAGGCATGTGTTTCAGTCCATTAGGGCACTAGGGCCACATGAGAGATATTTCTAAAAACTGCAGAATCTGGGCAATAAATATTGAGTTGCGTTTCTCTGGTAAAACTTTGTGTAAAAGAAATTTTTTTTATTACCAATGAATTTTGGCAAAAAAAATGAAAATTTCAAATTTCCCCTCTACTTTGCTTTAATTCCTGTGAAACGCCTAAAGGATTAAAACACTTTCTGAATGCTGTTTGAATGCTTTGAGGGGTCTAGTTTTTAAAATGGGGTGATTTATGGGGACTTTCTAATATAGAAGGCCCTCAAAACCACTTCAGAACTGAACTAGTCTCTGAAAAAATGGCATTTTGAAATTTTCTTGACAATGTGAGAAATTGCTGCTAAAGTTCTAAGGCTTGTAACGTCCTAGAAAAATAAAAATACTTTTAAAAAACTATGTAAACATAAAGCAGACATATGGGAAATGTTAACTAGAAACTATTTTGTGTGGTATTACTATCTGTCTTACAAGCAAATACATTTAAATTTAGAAAATGCTAATTTTTGCAAATTTTCTCTGAATTTTGTGGTTTTTCACAAATAAACACTGAATATTTCGACAATATTTTACCACTAACAAAGTATATTGTGTCATGAGAAAACAATCTCAGAATCGCTTGGATACATAAAAGCATTCCAGAGTTATTACCACATAAAGTGACAAGTGAAAATTGGCTGCGTCCTTAACGCCTTCCCGCTAATGAGAGTGACTGTACGTCCAGATTCAAAGTGCATTCCCGCAATAAGGAGTACAGTCACGCCCGATAGATGAAGCGTGCACAGGAGCTGTGTGCGCTTCATCTTCATCGGCTGTCAGCTGTAATACACAGCTCACATCTCGCTGCAACGGCAGCGATGGGATTTACCGCCGATTGCCGCTGTTTAACCCCTTCAATGCGGCTGCAATGGCATCCACCGCAGTGAAGTGGTTGACAGAGGGAGGGGGCTCCCTCTGTGCCCCCCGCAATGGATCACGGGTGGCGATGGTTGCTATGGCAACCAGGAAGCCGTTGCTAGGCTTCCTGGTTGCCCAGGTACGGAAGCCTATTAGGTCCTGCCCGAAGAGGGACCTAATACGCTAACTGTCAGATGAAGAATGACAGTTACAATACACTGCACTAAATAAGTAGTGCAGTGTATTGTACCGGGGATCAGAAGAACAGATCTTCAAGCCCCCAGGTCAGTGTAAAAAAAAAGTGAAATAGGTAAAAAAAAATGTTAAGGAAAAATAAGTAAAAGTTTTAACTAATAAAAACAACAATTGCCCTGTTTCCCTGATCAACTCCTTTATAATTAGAAAAAAAATGAAAGCATAGAAAAAAAACTATACATAATAGGTATCGCCGCATTCAGAACGGCCTGATCTATAAAAATATGACATTATTTTTACCGCACAGTGAACACTGTAAAAAAAATGTATAAAAAACAATGACAGCATTTTATTTTTTAGTCATTTTTTTGTCATCAGAATGGTACCAATAGAAACTACAGTTTGTCACGCATAAAACAAGCCCTCCCGCAGCGATATCAACTAAAAAATAAAAAGTTATGGCTGTCAGAAAATGCCGACACTAAAACATGATTTTTTTATTAAAGAGTATTTTTATTGTGGAAACGTAGTGAAATGTAAAAAAACTATATAAATTTGGTGTCGTTGTAATCGTATCGTATCATCTCCCAAAAAATGGAATAAATAGTGATAAAAAAAAAAAAGCATGTACCCCAAAATGGAACCAATAAAAATTACAGCTTGTTCCACAAAAAACAAGCCCTAACACAGCTCCGTCAACGGAACAATAACAAGTTATAACTCTCAAAACTCAATGATGCAAAATTATACTAAATGACGGCCCAGACTAATTTTTTAGGTCCAGTAGAATTTCACTAAATACCCCACATCATTTGCTGGACCCCACAGGTGAACCCTGTAGATGCAGCGGAGATGAGGAAACTTTAGGGCCTGCTTATAGGGCTTATTTGCTGTTTATAGGGCTAGTGAAGAAGTCAAAGATTAGGCAATACTATAGCGCAGATATTTTGTATAATACCCAATAAACCCGGCCTGTGCATAAAGGATTGGTTCAAAGCGTACCACACCAATCCATGGATTATTAATTCACGCCATTATTACATCATCCTATTATGCCCCGATGCACACCGCCCAGTTTACATATACTCTGATGTACTCCGCCCAGTTTACATATATCCTGATGTACTCCGCCCAGCATACATATGCCCTGATGTACTCCTCCCAGCTTACATATGCCCCCACATTATAAGATGAAATACCAGTAAAACACCAAGCAAAATCTGCGCTTCAAAAGTCAAATGGTGGTCCAACTGAGCCTGTCAGTGTGCCCAAACGGCAATTTATGACCACATATGGGGTATTACTGTATTCTGGAGAAGCTGCTTAACAATTTATGGAGGGTGTGTCTACAGTGGTACAAACTGGGCACAACACATTGGGCACTGAAATGGCATATCTGTGGAAAACGGCAATTTTCAATCTGCAACATCTATTGTGTACTCATTTTTGCAAAACATTTGTGGGGTCAAAATGCCCACTACACCCCTAGATAAATCCTTTGAGGGATCTAGAGGGTAATTTTTCGGGGGTACCACTGTACTGGTACTATAGCTCAATGCAACATGGTGTAAAAAAACGAATCTTGTAAAATCTCCACTCCAAGTACTAAATGGCGCTCCTTCCCTTTAGAGCCTTGCTGTGTGTCGAATTAGCAGTTTATGACCATGTGTGGGGTACTGCCTTACTCTGGAGAGAATGCTTTACGAACGTTGAGGTGCTTTTCTCCTATAGTCTTTGTGAAAATGCTAAATTTTGGGCTAGAACTACATCTTTTCGCAAAAATGCTACTCAGTAGAAGTTGCTTTACAAATGTTGGGGGGCTTTTTCTCCTTTATTTGTTGAGAAAATGAAAAATTTTGAACTAATGCTATGTCTTATTGGAAAATAATGTAATTTTTCATTTTCACTGCTCATTTCTAATCAAATCTATGATACACCTGTGGGGTCAAAATGCTCACTACACCCCTAGATTAATTCCTCAATGGATGTAGTTTGCCAAATGGAGTCACTTTTGGGGAGTTTCCACTGTACTGGTACCTAAGGGGCTTTGCAAATGCGACATGGTGCAGAAAAACTAATCCAGCAAAATTTGCTCTCCAAAAGCCAAATGGCGCTCCTTCCCTTCTGAGCCCTGATGGGTATTCATACTGTAGTTTATTACCACATATGGGGTATTTCCATACTCTGGAAAAGTTGGGGTTCTTACTGTACTGGTACCTCAGGGGCTTTGTAAATGCAACATGGCGCCCAGGAATCAAACCTGCAAAATCTGAGCTCCAACTGCCAAATGGTGCTCCTTCCCTTGTATCCTGCCGTGTATCCAAACAGCAGTTTATGACCACATATGGGGTATTTTCCTACTCCGAAGAAGTTGCTTTACAAATGTCCGGGGGACATTTTCTCCTTTATTTGATGAGAAAATGAAACATTTTGACCTAAAGCTACGTCTTAGTGGAAAAAAATGTAATTTTTCATTTTCACTTCCCAATTCTAATGAAATCTATGAAACACCTGGGGGGTTAAAATGCTCACTACACCCCTAGATGAATTCCTCTAGGGGTTTAGTTTCCCAAATGAAGTCACTTTTGGGGGGTTTCTACTGTACTGGTACCTTAGGAGCTTTACAAATGTGACACTGTGCCAAGAAACCAATCCAGCAAAATCTGTAGTCCAAAAGCTAAATGGCATGCCTTCCCTTCTGAGTCCTGCCGCTTGCCCAAACAGCAGTTTATGACCACATATGGGGTATTTTCGTACTCTTGAGAAGTTGCTTTACAAATGATGGGGTGCTTTTCCTCATTTATTTGTTTAAAAAATTACAAATTCTGAGGTAAAGCTACATCTTATTGGAAAATAATGTAATTTTTCATTTTCACTGCCCAATTCTAATGAAATCTATGAAACACCTGTGTGGTCAAAATGCTCACTACACCCCTAGATGAATTCCTCTAGGGGTGTAGTTTCCCAAATGGAGTCACTTTTGTGGGGTTTCCTTTGTTTTTGCACCACAAGACCTCTTCTAACCTGACATGGTGCCTTAAATATAATTTAAGAAAAGGAAGGCCCAAAAACTCACTAGGTGCTCCTTTGCTTCTGGGGCTTTTGTTTCAGTCCATTACCACACTAGGCCACATGTGGGAATTTTCTAAAAACTGCAGAATCAGGACAATCAATATTCAGTTGTGTTTCTCTGATAAAAACCTTCAGTATTACAGGAAAAATTGATTCAAATGGAATTTCTGCTAAAAGAAAATGACATTTGCAAATTTCCCTTCCACTTTGCTTTAATTCCTGTAAAACGCATAAAGGGTTAAGAAACTTTCTAAATGCTGTTTTGAATACTTTAAGGGGTGCAGTTTTTAAAATTGGGTGATTTACGGGGACTTTCTAATATATAATATCAAAGCCACTTCAGAACTGAACTGGTCCCTAAAAAAATAGGCTTTTGAAATTTTCTTGAAAATGTGAGAAATTGCTACTAAACTTATAAACCTTGTAACGTCCTAGAAAATTAAAAGGATGTTCAAAAAATGATACCTACATAAAGTAGATATATGGGAAATATAAACTAGTCACTATTTTGTGTGGTATAACTATCTGTCTTACAAGCAGATACATTTGAATTTAGAAAAATGCTAATTTTTGCAAATTTTCTCTAAATTTTGGTGTTTTTCACAAAAAAATATTGAATTTATCGAGCAAATTTTTTTCACCAACATAAAGTACAATATGTCAGGAGAAAACAATCTTAGAATCACTTGGATAGGTAAAAGCATTCCGAAGTTATTACCACATATAGTAACACGTCTGATTTAAAAAATGAGGCTCTGTCATTTGGTCCAAATTGGCTGCGTCCTTAAGGGGTTAAGGGGTTAATAAAATCAAAATAGCTGCATGTTTTTTTGGCAAAGACATGATTTAATGGGGTTGTCTCACCAGACAACCCCTTTTAGAATTCTCCTCCTGGGGCAATCAGCTGATAACGTTCTGCTCCAAGCACCCCGGCAAACAGCTGATGGCCATTCAGATGTGATACAAGGACAGCTCGAGTCTGCCAGAATGTACAGTAGTATTACATGGTTGCCTTTCAGATGTAATACAAAGACAGCTCGAGTCTGCCAGAATGGGAGATGCTTGTTTAGAGCGGTTCTCTATTGTGGCTCATTAAGGAGGTCCAAAGTAGGGAGACTCCCCTCTATGATGTCCATATGCATTAATAGGGCATATGGACAGGGGTTCTCATCATGAGACAACCAGTTTAAATACTTGTCAGCAATACTTTGTAATATAATATTTCAGTCAGTGAAAGGGAAACCATATCACATGAGATTATTTAGCATTTAACTCCATATTCAGATTATGTGCTCACAGCACAATTATGTAAAAAAAGTGTCATCACATTTTTGGACTTTCTTCAAATTAATTGAAGCTTATGCCTATATTGTACATTTCTTACTGCTATATAAATATGGCTTACAGGTCACAGCCGGTGAGTAATAACTTATAGCTATGTATAGTTTGCGGTGGTCCAGAACAGCAAGACCCATTCATATTGCTCTAAATTCAATGAAAGGTCATGGCACTCATCAACATATAAATAATTTAAAGTCCGGCAGTTCAGTTATATACTGTGCATGAAATTGTAGAGAAGTCAATTTCCCAATTGTGAAAGCTTCTTATAGTAGTCATACATTTTGTTCTCTAATTGTAACAATCGAGCTGGGAACATACAATTCTGTAATATTTTTAGCTTTACTATCTTTTGCATGGAGAGTTTTTAGGCCTTTTAGGTCTTGCATTGCCGCACTTGTCTCTTAAAGTGATTGGCCAAGACACTGAATCAGTTAAACTTTAGGGTAGAGGAATATGACAGCATTACTGAAACATCAAAGCACCCTTACATTAGTCTGTCAAAGTAAGACATAATTTGGGCAGTCCAAAAATGTCACCAAGCCGCATTCTCTTATCCTGCACATCAGGGGAGACATAATAAAGTACCCTAATAAGCAGGGGCTCCCTACAGAGAGGGGAGTGTGACACACATTGAGTGCTAACTGTTTCTGACAATCTGTTCCTTTTTTGGCTATTACAAAGTTAGCTGTACACAAGGCTACATTCAGTCAGCAATTATAACAGCATATGGAAATTTCAAGCCAGCTGTGCTTTCAAATACTTTAGCGCATTCTCTTTATCTTCATTTGCTTAGTCTACAATATTGTTCAATATGTTACTGAACTAAGTGCCAACTCTTGTATTGTTGTATTGGAATTCGGTCACAGTCCTTTAGAATTTGTGAGCAGGATTTTCTTAAGAGATAGGACGAAGACCTACATCTTAATGGCTGACCTTTGAATGAGCAGCTCTGAGACACTTGCAGATCCTGTTTTAGTTCGATATTCTACAATGAGCTGGAGGGGAATTGGTCCACTTCAAACAGATACTGATTTGCTCATTCAGCCAACTGGTGAAATGAGTCAGGAATACTGTGAAGCAAAAACATGACGAAGGATGAGATTTTGAAGCCTATTGAAATGACGAGAAACATTTAGGCAAAATGCAAGTAGGCACATACCCTTAAAGACTGTATGTACCTTTTTAAGTGCTTCTTAGTGCTACTTAACGTGACTTACTATAGAAATAAACACATAGTCATCTTTGTGGAATAAAGTGGGGGTGGCCACAGCTTTTATTAACAATTTTATAACAAAGGGAAACCTTGTCCGTTCATTGACATTCATTGAACTTGATGTTTCGGATGGCTATCACCTCGCATGCCGTGCCACCGCCCCCCGCGGAGGGCATGTCTTCGTTGTTTTGCCAGGTGACCCGTATTACACATCCCCTTTCAACGAACGGAACAAGAGCCTCCGAACACGCCAGCTGTGACAAATGAAGACCAATGATTACATATACAAAGTCATAACAACACAAAGTCATAAGTACTGATAACATATCACAAAAGGGGCGGGCGGGGGGCGTTCCTGATCTCTGTCTGGAAAGCGGGAAAGAGGGTAACTACAGGAAGTAACCTCTATTTTATAAGCTTAAAGGAACAGTGTTATCACAAATTATTTTTTTATATGTTAAAGATGTTAGTGCTTTATTAAAAACATTTATATTCATTTGTGTGTTTGTGTTTTACTTTTTCTTATTTTTACACTTTTTCTTCCCTATGGGGGCTGCCATTTTTTGTTCCATTTCTGTCTGTGTCGATTAACGACACATACAGACATGGAATACGGCAGCACAGTCCCATAGGGACTGCGGACGGCTCCCGTCCCATTGACTTCAGTGTACGGCGTCTGTGTGGGAACTGCGCATGCGCCGCTCCCACACAGTCCAATTCGAAATTGGCGCCGTCCGGCGCCATTTTCCTGTGGACCGGAAGTCGCGGCCGGACAGTAATATTACTACTTCCGGTCGCGGCTTCCGGATTTGTGCACTTGGACCAGCGGCAGCAAACGGAGCGGACGGGCCGGAGGGAGCCGCGGCGGCAGGAGCAGGTAAGAGATTTCAATGTATGTTCGTGTTTGTGTGTGTTTACTACTGTATGTAAACCTACTACACTGTGTGTTAGCTCAAAAAATGGCGACACACAGTGTAGGAGGTTAGACCGTTCAAACCCCTCGTTTATCCCGGCACTAGCCAGGATAAAGGAGGGGGGATGCTGAGAGCTCACTAGAGCGAGGGCTTTTAACCCAATGTTGCAATGCTGCAATTTTGGGAATAGCTCCATCTAGTGACCAAAAATGGGTAGTATTATAAATTTTGAATTAATTTATAATATTTCCTGACTCGTGAAAAAAATTAAAAAAATTTGAACAATGTTTAATCACCCACACACTAAATGTTTAATTTAAAAAAAAAAACATGTTTTTCTGGCAACACATTGCCTTTAAACCCTCCCCCCACATGTGATCTCCTCGACCACTCATATTAGGAACCCACTCAGTGTGCATATGGGAAACTTAAAGGAACAGTGTCATCACAATTTTTTTTTTAATATGTTAAAGATGTTAGTGCTTTATTAAAAACGTTTATATTTATTTGTGTGTTTGTGTTTTACTTTTTCTTATTTTTACACTTTTTCTTCCCTATGGGGGCTGCCATTTTTTGTTCCATTTCTGTATGTGTCGATTAACGACACATACAGACATGGAATACGGCAGCCACAGTCCCATAGGGACTGCGAACGGGTCCCGTCCCATCCACTTCTGTGTACGCCGTCTGTGTGGGAACTGCGCATGCGCCGCTCCCACACAGTCCAATTTGAAATTGGCACCGTCCGGCGCCATTTTCCTGTGGACCGGAAGTCGCGGCCGGACAGTAAGATTACTACTTCCGGTCGCGGCTTCCGGACTTGTGCACTTGGACCAGCGGCAGCAGACGGAGCGGACGGGCCGGAGGGAGCCGCGGCGGCAGGAGCAGGTAAGAGATTTCAATGTATGTTCGTGTTTGTGTACGTTTACTACTGTATGTAAACCTACTACACTGTGTGTTAGCTCAAAAAATGGCGACACACAGTGTAGGAGGTTAGACCGTTCAAACCCCTCGTTTATCCCGGCACTAGCCAGGATAAAGGAGGGGGGGGATGCTGAGAGCTCACTAGAGCGAGGGCTTTTTACCCAATTTTGCAATGCTGCAATTTTGGGAATAGCTCCATCTAGTGACCAGCAATGGGAAATATTATAAATTAGAATCTAATTTATAATATTTCCTGACTCGTGAAAAAAATAAAAAAAATTTGAACAATGTTTAATCACCTACACACTAAATGTTTAATTAAAAAAAAAACATGTTTTTCTGGCAACACATTCCCTTTAAAGAAGACCTGACATCCAGTCAGTGGCTCCCACGCTTAAACAGCCTGAGATCCCTAATGAGACCTTCAATTTGTATATTAACTTCTTCCCTCACGCCCTGTTCCAGACCCCAGGCCAGAACGCCTGTATACAGACCCCAGACCATATCCCCCTGCATACAAACCCCAGACCAGCTACCCTCTGTTTACAGACCACAGACCACACCCCTCGATCTACACACCCCAGACCCTAAACTACCTATTATAGACCTTAGACCAGATGTACAACTACTCCCTCCCCCTATTCCTGGAGCAGGGCCTCTTGGCGTCAGGACATTGTCTGGGGCAGCACCCGGAAGCGCAGGAAAGTGAAGTGGTGAGTATGTATATTTGGTGGCTCCATTATTATTGGTAGTCTCTAAGATATTCCGGGAGAGTTGGCAAGTATGCATTTAAAGCGTATCTAAACTTTCAGATGATTTTGTTTTGCACTGTCTGATGTTGCCTGAATAAACTACAATTTTTTATAACCTATTGGTGAGCTGCAAGATCTTCTTTTGAATGCTATATTTTTATATATATATATATATATATATATATATATATATATACACACATATTTTATGTTTTATGTTATGTTATATAATATATATACATATATTGTGCAAGTGTTATATTTTCGCAGATTTTCCTAAATAGTCGATGCAAATGACAGTCAGTATAATCTTCAAGCCATCAACCGTTGGAGTATAATGAAAATTTTATTGAACAAATCTCCTAATGATAACAGATTTTTTTTTAGAAGTAAAAAAACTCAAAATGCACTCTCCTTTTATGCCCATAGTAGCCAATGACACAGAGGTATTCTTTGCAGCATGAGATGGTGCATTGTCATGCATGAAGATAATTTTGCTATGGTAGGCACGGTTCTTCTTTTTGTACCACGGAAGAAAGTGGTCAGTCATAAACTCTACATACTTTGCAGAGGTCATTTTCACACCGTCAGGGACCCTAAAGGGGCCTACCAGCTCTCTCCCCATGATTCCAGCCCAAAACATGACTCCGCCACCTCCTTGCTGACGTCGCAGCCTTGTTGGGACATGTTGGCCATTCACCAACCATCCACTACTCCATCCACGGCACTCATCAGTAAACAACACGGTTTGAAAATTAGTCTTCATGTATTTCTGAGCCCACTGCAACCGTTTCTGCTTGTGAGCATTGTTTAGGGGTGGCCGAATAATAGCTTTATGCACACTTGCAAATCTCTGGAGGATCCTACACCTTGAGGTTCGCGGGACTCCAGAGGCACCAGCGGCTTCAAATACATGTTTGCTGCTTTGCAATGGCATTTTAGCAGCTGCCCTCCTAATCCTATTAATTTGTCTGGCAGAAACCTTCCTCATTATGCCTTTATCTGAACGAACCCGTCTGTGCTCTGAATCAGCCACAAATCTTTTCACAGTACGATGATCACGCTTAAGTTTTCTTGAAATATCCAATGTTTTCATACCTTGTCCAAGGTATTGCACTATTTCACGCTTTTCGGCAGCAGAGAGATCCTTTTTCTTTCCCATATTGCTTGAAACCTGTGCCCTGCTTAATAATGTGGAACATCCTTCTTAAGTAGTTTTCCTTTGATTGGGCACACCTGGCAAACGAATTATCACAGGTGTCTGAGATTGATTACAATGATCCAAAGAGCCCTAAGACACAATACCATCCATGAGTTAAATTGAAAAACGAATAATTAAATGTTTATGACACTTAAATCCAATGTGCATAATAATTTGGAACACGGTGTACAGCTCTGTACAGATCATCTGTAAATCATTAAGATTTCGAAGCTGTCGCTTGGCAACTCGGATGTTCAGCTCCCTCCATAAGTTTTCGATGGGATTAAGGTCTGGAGACTGGCTAGGCCACTCCATGACCTTAATGTGCTTCTTTTTGAGCCACTCCTTTGTTGCCTTGGCTGTATGTTTTGGGTCATTGTCGTGCTGGAAGACCCAGCCACGAGCCATTTTTAATGTCCTGGTGGAGGGAAGGAGGTTGTCACTCAGGATTTGACGGTACATGGCTCCATCCATTCTCCCATTGATGTGGTGAAGTAGTCCTGTGCCCTTAGCAGAGAAACACCCCCAAAACATAATGTTTCCACCTCCATGCTTGACAGTGGTGACGGTGTTCTTTGGGCCATAGGCAGTATTTCTCTTCCTCCAAACACGGCGAGTTGAGTTAATGCCAAATAGCTCAATTTTAGTCTCATCTGACCACGGCACCTTCTCCCAATCACTCTCAGAACCATCCAGAAGTTCATTTGCAAACTTCAGACGGGCCTGTACATGTGACTTCTTGAGCAGGGGGACCTTGCAGGCACTGCAGGATTTTAATCCATTACGGCGTAATGTGTTGCCAATGGTTTTCTTGGTGACTGTGGTCCCAGCTGCCTTGAGATCATTAACAAGTTCCCCCCGTGTAGTTTTCGGCTGAGCTCTCACCTTCCTCAGGATCAAGGATACCCCACGAGGTGAGATTTTGCATGGAGCCCCAGATCGATGTCGATTGACAGTCATTTTGTATGTCTTCCATTTTCTTACTATTGCACCAACAGTTGTCTCCTTCTCAACCAGCGTCTTACTTATGGTTTTGTAGCCCATTCCAGCCTTGTGCAGGTCTATGATCTTGTCCCTGACATACTTAGAAAGGGATATATATATATATATATATATATATATATATATATATATATATATATATATATATATAGGAGAAATAAATCTTGCAGCACTCCAACAGGATGAATGAAAAAAAATGTGATTTATTCAAGCCAACATACAGCGGTGCGACGTTTCAGTCCAACATTAGGACTTTCTTCAAGCATAATGGTGTGTACAACAGTCATGGTTTATATAGTCTGTATCAAATACAAGCAATCAAGCTCATTAGAATAGTATCAAAAATACAAACAGAATTTAGTTACGTGTAAAACAAAAGTTACGGTATCAAAAAATAAAACATTGATAGAGAAAGTGACAAGTGACATATTAAAAACATCTAAAAACGTCTATATATTAGAACAACTTAATATAGACCTAATTACAATTTAATCAAGTATTCAACAAGATGTGTATCAAATTACAGCTGTCAGACTACTGACCAATCCAAAGACTGATATTTAATTTATGCAAAGTGCTCGTATGTGTTTGACTCAAGTCCTCCCTATCAGGCATTTATTGTTAGCAGGTGCGCATGCGTCAGGCTGACATCTATAGTAAGTTGCCTGGTTACAGGTAATCAACAAACTCCTGACGCCATTATGCACACATTCGACTAGCGAGAACCGGAAAGAAGTTCCGGAAAACGTTGCCAAGTGACAGCTAATCAATATTATTGTAAATAGCTTATCAAGCAAAATTTTTCACAAATACATATAGACACAAAATAAATCGAACCACGGAATGACAGAATTAATAAATATTCAGGACAAATACATGTCCGAAGATGTCCAGGATCAATATCAAGAGAAGGTAAAAAACCTATATATACAAATGTATATGTATGAGAGGGAAGCAGCAACAAAAACGAAGTGCAGCAAATAAATCCATTCATAAAAATGTAATAGAAATTCTATATAATAGATGCCAGTAATAAGGTATATTAAACTGCGGATAAATGATTCACACGAAAGGGGAGGGATCAGGGTCACAGTTATGTGCTCCATGAAAACCTACACCAAGGTTAGTAGAGCGACAGTATCACACTCCCGTGTGCCAAGTCGAACCACAATAACCAGCAATCATGTATCGAACCCATGGGAACTCCACAGTAGTTTATTAGATCAGTCAGTTTATACACTAATATTTAAATTATTGTTGCACCCCTTTCACATACATTTAAAGAAATATTTTCAAAAACATTAATACATGAAAACTAGTCACAGGACATCAAAATTTGAATATCCAATTTCATCTTCCATTTATTCTTGGTCAATTTTGTATCTTGTGGTCTGAAGTGGTCTACATTCACCTTATGATCTAAAATAGAAAAATAAAGTGTCAAAGATCAAGGTATATATATATATACATCTCATATAAAAAAAAATACAAAACCAAAAAAAAAAATAAACAAAAGAAGAACATTGCTAGAGGACGAATGCAGATGTCAAAGATTAGTCTCAGAGAGTAGCCCTAGCGACATTAAATTCAACTTTTCGGTCTCAATGTTTCCAAAAGGAAAATACACTTTAATTCACATTTATGTAGTAATACACTCCTATCACCCCCACTCTGGGGAAGTGGAATATGTTCCAAAATCATACATTTGAAATCTCTTTCGGTATGTCATAGTTCAAAAAAATGTTTCGCTACAGGCAAATCTCGTTTATGTTTCCTAATGGAATACCGATGGTTATTCAACCTAGTTTTGAAGTCGCAGGTGGTTTCACCAACATATAATAACTGGCAGGGGCACCATAACACGTAAATTATCCAATCAGAATCGCACGTAAAGTGCTGTCTAATGTTGTACTTTCTGTGTGTTTGAGGGTGCTCAAATACATTGCCCCTACACATAAGTGGACAATTGATACATTTATAGCAGGGAACATTCCCTGGTTTTAACGATCTCAATAAGGTCTGTTTACCACTGCTGGATATCTTACTTGTCTTGGATTTAATCAGTTTGTCACGTAGATTTCTAGGTCTCCTAAATGACATAAGAGGTGGGCTGTTAAGCCCACCAGTATGTTTATAACTGTTACTAATAATTTGCCAATGTTTATTCCGAATTTTTGAAATGTCCCCGCTCAAATCATTGTAGGTGGAAATAAATGGTATTTGATGTTTGTCCACTTTTTTAGTAGTTTTTATTAACTTATCCCTAGGGATACCATCAACTCTTGTTTTATGAGCATATAGTAACCGTTTAGGATATCCTCTTTCTATAAAATTAGATACCAGACGATCTAAGGATGAATCCAATTCAGTAGGGTCATCAACAATACGTTTAAGTCTAACCATCTGACTATATGGTAATGATCTTATCATATTTTTGGGATGGCTACTCTCAAATCTTAAGAGTGTGTTTCGATCTGTATCCTTGGTATATAGTTCAGTAATTAGCACATTATCAACCAATTTTACACAAACATCTAGAAAATCTATTTTCTCAACTGAATAAGTCATTGTGAACTGTAAATTGTCATCGATCTGATTAAGGAATTGATGAAAGGACTGAAGAGAAGCCTCACTATCTGTCCAGATGAGGAAGATGTCGTCTATGTATCTCCACCACCCCAAAACATGTCTGAAGTGGTGGGACACATAGACGAACATCTCCTCAACCATATCCATAAAGAGGTTGGCATAGGTGGGGGCCATATTGGACCCCATTGCCGTGCCCTGAATTTGGATATAATAATTGTCATCAAAGGTAAAGTAGTTGGATGTTAATATAAGATCAACTAAAGATATTATGAATTCACAACTGGGGGCATCATAATTTGAACAAGCCAGTTTTTTTCTAATTGCCTCTACACCTCTACTATGTCCAATAGAGGTGTAGAGGGACACAACATCAAAGGAGACCAGTAACGGCCCAGGTGGGGGTGTCATTAATTTGAGTTTTTGTAAAAAATCAGAGGTGTCCCTAATATATGACTTAGTCTCAAAAACGAATTGTCTGAGGGCTCTATCGACAAAAATAGAAATGTTACTCAATAACGAACCTCTCCCTGATACGATAGGGCGGCCCGGTGGATTCACCAAACCCTTGTGTATCTTGGGGAGTAGATACAAGCTGGGAGTATTAGGGTGGCTAACAGTAAGAAACGTTTGTAATGCAGAATCAATAATATTATCATATTATCCTCAAAGGCCTTAGTCAAGCAGTTTTTAATTCTCCTCTCTATATCAAATCTAGGGTCATCATAACTTAATAGTCTATAGACCTTAGTGTCATTCAATTGTCTATGAGCTTCAGCAATATAGGATTTGGAGTCCATAACCACAACTGCACCCCCTTTGTCAGCGGGTTTAATGGTGAGGTCGAGGTTATGGACCAGCTCATCCAATGCAGATAATTCAAGTGTAGTAATATTAGGATGTTTCAATGTATTACCATATGTACTAGACCGTAGATTGCTCAAATCTTTTTTTACCAGATCAATGAATGTCTCAATAGGATGTGACACAATGGGAGGTTGAAACTTACTCTTATTAAACAAACCAAAATTTTTAAGACACATATGTTTGGATTCAATAACTGGAGTGCTATTACATGGATTAGAATCAAACAAAACTTTTAGTTTAACAGATCTAATAAAATTGTGCAGATCAAGTTCCAATTGAAACCAATCAATCCTTTGATTTGTGACAAAATGTAAGGCCCTTGGCCAAAAGTTGTAACTGCGAATCAGACAGGCTATGAGAGGATATATTTACCACCGTTTCGAGGTGTTCCTTTTTTGGCTGTTGTAGATGATCTTCTGCCGTTGTTGCCTCTGTAAACGGGTTCTTCCTTCTTCGGTGCCTCTTATGTCCCGCTCTCCTGGTGGGTTTTCGTTTCTGATTTCCATATTGTCGACTCCTAAAAAATCTGTATGGCTTGAGCTGTTACTCTGGGTCTGATCAAGAGGTCAATCTTCACCATTGATGTTCCTGTATATATCCCGATTTTTACGTTCCCTCCTTGGTGGTCCCACCATACGATCATTCGAGTTGTCCCATGAATTCTGTTATTCCGTGGTTCGATTTATTTTGTGTCTATATGTATTTGTGAAAAATTTTGCTTGATAAGCTATTTACAATAATATTGATTACCTGTCACTTGGCAACGTTTTCCGGAACTTCTTTCCGATTCTCGCTAGTCGAATGTGTGCATAATGGCGTCAGGAGTTTGTTGATTTACCTGTAACCAGGCCACTTACTATAGACGTCTCTTCCTGGTGCTGTCAGCCTGACGCATGCGCACCTGCTAACAATAAATGCCTGATAGGGAGGACTTGAATCAAACACATACGAGCACTTTGCATAAATTAAATATCAGTTTTTGGATTGGTCAGTCGTCTGACAGCCGTAATTTGATACACATCTTGTTGAATACTTGATTAAATTGTAATTAGGTCTATATTAAGTCGTTCTAATATATAGACGTTTTTAGATGTTTTTAATATGTCACTTGTCACTTTCTGTATCAATGTTTTATTTTTTGATACCGTAACTTTTGTTTTACACGTAACTAAATGCTGTTTGTATTTTTGATACTATTTTAATGAGCTTGATTGCTTGTATTTGATACACACTATATAAACCATGACTGTTGTACACACCATTATACTTGAAGAAAGTCCTAATGTTGGACTGAAACGTTGCACCGCTGTATGTTGGCTTGAATAAATCACAGTTTTTTTCATTCATCCTGTTGGAGTGCTGCAAGATTTATTTCTCCTGAATATTGATACAGTCCTAGGATCTGGACTGCTTGCTGGTACCCGTTCACATATGTAAGCTCTCTCTTATTAAGATTGAGTGCTGCTGCTTTCTCTGTTTGAATATATATATATATATATATATATATATATATATATATATATATATATATATATATATATATATATATATATATATATAATATTTCCTTACATTATAATTTGGCAATAACTACTGTGTTATAATAAATCATTGATGGTGTATTAACATCTTATTTTTCATACCTTTCTGACATATCACTGGCTCATTGGGACTTGTTGCATAGCAACAATCCAGGAATTCTCTGGGTGACAACCATAAATCTGCTTAGCCCGGAGTATTTTACTGTTCTCACTGAATCTTCTCCAGGCTGCTTTCTGTTTCCTGTACATGATGTAAGGTTACTGTCAACTTATTATTTCTGCCTTTCCATGAAGTGCACACTGCCCATCACTTAAGTGCTGTTGAACAAGGCACAGTATTTGCTTTTTCCTGTACATCTTGCTCACATTTTGGAATGATTTATACAACTAGATCTTCCGCTAAATGTAATCTGGCCACACCTCCTTATGTGATACCTGGGCAATGCATCAAGGGACATATAGTGTGACCAGAGCTACTGCCTGCAATTTCTACATTTAAGATGGCGGACAAAAGCTGGAATATTCTCTTAAAAAGTAGTAGCTTTAGAGGTTAGAGATAGCATGGATGAAAAAAGATAAACATTGTTATAATGTCAAAAAGTTTAGAATGAGTAAGTGAGTTCATGTGTCTGTTGGAGTTTCTCTTTAACCCCTTAAAGATGGGGGTAATTTTGGACTACAGGACACACCGTATTTTAGGTCTTTACCTCACTGCATTTCAAGAGCTTTAATCTTTTTATTTTTAGGTTGACATTTCTAAATTGAGGTTTGAATCTTTTATGTTTCAAGATGCATTTTTTTCATCAGCTTGCAGTACATATAACATAGTGTTTTATTTTTTCGAGTGGTATGCAAGAAAAATTATTCTATTGTTTTGGTTTACACTAAACAATAACATAAGCATGTTTTATTGTACAGATTGTAAAGAGGGAAATATCAATTATGTCTATATTTTTACTGGAAAGCCCCTGCCAGAAAGTTGCCACTAGGGCCTCGTTATTCCAAGCCAGCTCCACTGCCAGTGTACGAAATTGGAAGGCGTACTCCCCTACCGTTGATTCCTCTTGATTGAGGGTAAGCAGTGAAGCAGCTGCAGAGGATGTCCGGCCCGATTCTACGAACACTGTACGGATAGTCACTAGAAACAGTGGCAAATCAGAGAATTCCAGGTCCTCTCGTTCCAAGATGAGGTTCGCCCGTGCCAGGGCTTTGCCAGAGAGGAGAAGGATAATAAAAGCAGCCTTCGCCTCATCATAGGGGAAGAGATGAGCGCGTAACTTGAAGTGGATCGTATTATGAAGTTTACAGCCTGTAGGAACTGATCCTAACATTCCATGAGGTCACGAATGTCCGCTTACATCATCTGCACCGCGGTTTTGGGTTAACCAGCGGGATCCATGGCCTGAGCATACTGTCATGGTTATGGGGTATGTGGACCCACTAGGCCGCTCCGTCATAGCAGAGTAGCAGCTGGCCAAACAATAGTCAGAGATAGTCTTTAGAACAAGAGTACCTGGATAGAAGATTTGGCAGACACTTGGCGTGGCAGACACTGGGCGTGATAGACACTTGGAAAAGATGACACTTGGCACAAATGGTGAGCTCAACTCCGAAACTAGACTTCGCACTGGAACAAACACAATTACTGGTTACAGGATACGGGAACACAGGATACAGCTAAGGGACCATTTGCAAACGAACATGGGAAGAAGCAAAAACGCTCAGGCAAGGAGGAAGAGGGCAGAGTCCATTTTATAGAGCAGGGGGCATAGAGATTGGGTAGGGACTAATTTACAGGTGCGTGCTAGCACTTTAAGGCCGAGAATGATGGCATGCGTGAACCCTACGGGAAGGGAGACGCCGGCAAACTCCAAGTGTCCTGCGGTCGCAGCTGCCGGTGAGTATAACGTGCCGGCGGTCAGCGACCGCGGGCACAACATAGTGCAAGACCAGAAATGGAGGTGCATGACACAGCCAAGGCTTGATCATCATTGGTGCTTCCCCAGGCCAATGATGTACCCTGGGCCCCTTTAACAGCCTACCAAAAACTCTTTATTCACTATAGTGGATGTTTAAGTTAACTAAACACATAATACATGGAATATCGCCCTTTGCAGGAAGTGGCTGGCACTTGGTAATTCAGGAAGGCAGGATTAATAACTATAATATGATGCTGTTTTAGGAGGTAAGAATGTGCTGCTAATGGGAGAATGTGATGTATTGAGAAATAGAAGATGTGCTGTTTATCCCCTTAAGTACGCAGCCTAATTTGGGTCTTAAAGAGTCTATGTCACCAGATTTTGCAACCCGTATTTCCTATTGCAGCAGATCGGCGCTGCAATGTAGATAAGAGTAACGTTTGTTTGTTTTTTTTAAACGAGCATTTTTGGCCAAGTTATGACCATTTTTATATTTGTGCAAATGAGGCTTTCTAAAGTACAACTGGGCGTGTTTACAGTTAAAGTACAACTGGGCGTGTATTATATGCGTACATCTGGGCGTTTTTACTTCTTTTACTAGCTGGGCGTTGTGAATAGAAGTGTATGATGCTGACGAATCAGCATCATCCACTTCTCTTCACAACGCCCAGCTTCTGGCAGTGCACAGACACACAGCATGTTCTCGAGAGATCACGCTGTGACGTCACTCCCTGCCCCAGGTCCTGCATCGTGTCGGACGAGCGAGGACACTGTGGCACCAGAGGCTACATTTGATTCTGCAGCCGCATCGGCATTTGCAGGTAAGTCGATGTAGCTACTTACCTGCAAATGCTGATGCTGCTGCAGAATCAACTGTAGCCTCTGGTGCCGATGTGTCCTCGCTCGTCCGACACGATGCAGGACCTGGGGCAGTAAGTGACGTCACAGCGTGATCTCTCGAGAACACGCTGTGTGTCTGTGCACTGCCAGAAGCTGGGTGTTAACGAAGAGCAGTGGATGATGCCGATTCGTCAGCATCATACACTTCTCTTTACAACGCCCAGCTAGTAAAAGAAGTAAAAACGCCCAGATGTACATACACAATACACGCCCAGTTGTACTTTAACTTTAAACACGCCCAGTTGTACTTTAGAAAGCCTCATTTGCATAAATATAAAAATGGTCATAACTTGGCCAAAAATGCTCGTAAAACGTTACTCTTATCTACATTGCAGCGCCGATCTGCTGTAATAGGAGATAGGGGTTGCAAAATCTGGTGACAGAGCCTCTTTAAGGCTCAGAGCCCATTTTTCAAATCTGACATATTTCACTTTATGTGATAATAATATCGGAATGCTTAAACCTATCCAAGCGATTCTGAGACTGTTTTCTCGTGAGACATTGGGCTTTATGTTAGTGGTAAAATTGTAATATGAAAAAACATTTTTTTTTTCAAACATTACACATATTTGGTATCGCCGCGTCCGTAACGACCCCACCTATAAAGTGATTATGTTATTTAACCCGCACGGTGAACGCCATAAAAAATAAAATAAAAAACAATGACAGAATTGCTGTTTTCTGTTCATCCTGCCTTCAAAAAAATGTGATAAAAAGTGATCAAAAAGTCGCATGTACTCCAAAAAAGGTAACAAAAAACGCAAAAAAAAAAACAAGCCCTCAGATAGCTGCATCGGCGTAAAAATAAAACAATTATGGATCTTAAAACATGGCGATACAAAACCATATAATTTAGAAGAAAAAGTGTTTTTACTCTGTAAAAGTAGTAAAACATATAAAATCTATATAAATTTGGTATCGCCACATTCGTAATGACCCACTGAATAAATTTATTATGTTATTTATACCACGCAGTAAACTGCGTAAATCTAAGACGCCAAAAAGAGTGGCAAAATGTATGGCTTTTTTTTCCATTGCCCCCACAAAAAAAAGTTACTAAAAGTCAATCAATAAATTACATGTACCCCAAAATGGTGCTATGAAATAATAAAACTTGTCCTGTAAAAAATAAGTACTTATACAGCTATGTCGACACAAAAATAAAAAAAGTTATAGCTCTTGGAAAAATGCAAAAAATAGCTTGGTCATTAAGGTTTAAAATAGGCTGGTCATTAAGGAGTTAAACATCATTGCGTAAATATAATTGATACAGGGTTGTTCTTTCAAACAGCATTACTTAACCCGTTCCCGACATTTGACGTATCCATACGCCAAAGTCAGGTAGGGGAAGTATGGAACGGGTTCACGGAGTGAACCCGCTCCATACGACGCGGGTGTCGGCTGTTTGTTACAGCCGACACTTCAGAGTAACGAGCGGCATCACGCTCGAGCACTATCCCGCTCGTTTAACTCGTTAAATGCTGTGGTTAATAGCGACGGCAGCATTTAAATCGTTAGAAAGAGGGGGCGCCCCCTCTAACAGCTCATCGCGGGGGGGGGGCGATGGTTGCTATGGCTGCCTGGGGGCCTAATGAAGGCCCCCAGGTCCGCCATCTTTGTGCACCTATTAAGCCCTGCCTCCGGCAGGGCTTAATAGTTGCCTGTCAGAATCACGATATACTGCAATACATTAGTATTGCAGTATATTGTGCAAGCGATCTAACGATCGCTGGTTGAAGTCCCCTAGGGGGACTAATAAAAAAAGTAAAAATGAGTTAAATAAAGGGGTTTTTTTGTGTAAAAAAAATAAAATTAAAAGTTTAAAAAACCACACTTTTCCCATTTTCCCCCTAGAGCATAGTAAAAAAATAAAAAAATAAACATAATTGGTATCGCCGCGTCCGTAAAAGTCTGAACTATTACAATATATCATTATTTAACCCGCACGGTGAACGCCGTAAAAAAAAATATTGTAAACACCAGAATCTCTATTTTTTGGTCACCTAATCTCCCATAAAAAATGAAATAAAAAGTGATCAAACCATCGCATGTACACCAACATGCTATTATTAAAAACTACAGCTTATTCCGCAAAAAATAAGCCCTCATACCACTTAATCGACGAAAAATAAAAAAAGTTATGGCTCTCGGAATTTGGCAACCCAAAATAAATGTTATCTTTTACACTTAGGTTTTTACATGTAAAAGTAGTAAAATATAGAAAAAACTATATATATTTGGTATCGTCGTAATCGTATTGACCCACAGTATATGTTTTAATTGCACATTGAATTCCGTAAAAATGGTGCGCAAAAAACCATGGAGGAATCGCTGTTTTTCTCATTTTCTACCCCACAAATAATTTTTTTGCCGTTTGCTAGTACATTATATGGCAAAATAAATGGGGCTACGAAAAACTACAACTCGTCCCGCAAAAATCAAGCCCTCATAGCACTATATCGACGGAAAAATAAAGACGTTATGGCTTCTGGAATGTGGGGAGGAAAAAACGAAAATGAAAATCTGAAAAAGGGCTGCGGCGGGAAGGGGTTAAAAAACATTAAAAAAAACTGCATAATATATACATCATGCTGATAGCTACAAATAAATTTAATAAATAGATCACATGTGACATCTAATGGTAATTATGGGGAACTGCAGCTTTAAATCTCTAGGAATAGACAAGTATCAGATTATTGAATATTATCAGGCTGATTTGAAGTATTAATCCAGTACAGGTGCAATTTTAGCTATTGAATTCTGTTTTTCTTCTGTCTGGTTCTTCATGCTTCACAATTAATTACTTCACTACTGCCCCATATATTTCTATGTGTTCTTCCAATTAACTTGTCTCAAAGGAGGGGAACATGAGTCAGACATCACAATGAATTCATTTTTAAGTCCTCAGAAGAAACCCCTAAGGCTCTGTTCATATCTGTGTTGCTATTTCCATTTTTTTCTGTTGTGACATAGGAACAGTAAATATAACTGTGGTGCCAGATATGTCACATAACGGACACCAACGGCCATATTGACTTTAATGGGTTTTGTTGGGTTTCCATCATGGTGTTCGTCATTTTACCGAGAAAAATATTGCCGCATGTTACGCTATTTTTACCAGCATTTTTGAGTGCATCTTTGAAGCAAATGTGTACAGAGTTTTACTGGAGATAAATATTGTCTTCCAAACCACCTTTCAGAAATTTAAATTACAGATTTTGTTGTGATAAAAACAAAGACAACTATGTAAATTCGGTATGTTATTTTACAAGTGTACCGTTTTTCAATTAGCCTACAAATATATGGTATTAAAGAGGTCGTCTCACATAAATTTCAGAGGGCCACTGCAGGGAAAAAGTAAGGGGCACTACAGCTTCCCCTAGTGATCGCCACAGATGCCTGCTGATGGACTCACTACAATCAACTGGCCAGCTTCACCAAAAAAAAATGGGTTGTCTTCATGATTGTCTGATCCCTTATCACATTTAATCACATGGAGAAAAGATCAGCTGTAACTGCCAGGTAAACTGCAGTGCAAGTCTGGAATAAGGTTGGTAGAGGCCCCTGGTGGCAAAACATTTTGGGGGGCTCCTATCCCAACTCTAGGACCCAGATCCCATATGACCAATGGCGGATTACCATATGGGCGGTTTGGGCGGCCGCCTGGGGCTCGAGGCTCCCAGGGGGCCCATGGCCGCCCGAACCGCACATGTAATGACGGGGTAGGGAGACATACAGGTGAGCCCTAATCTACCCCCCACTCAGCCCCTGCCTACTTGCAATGACCCGTCCTAGTCGACGGGGGAACAACTGGGCGACGGTCCCTACGCTCAGTAAGTGCACGACAGACAAACAGACAAGGGTACAAAACGCTGCGCAGGAGAGTGGTCAGTAAGCCAAGGTCAATAACAAGCAGAGGATCAGTAGTTCAAGTAGCAGCAGCAGAGCCAGGAAACAAGCAGAGCAGAATCACAGGCAAAGGAGGAACAGGAAAGGCAGGTATATATAGACAGTGGGCGGAAGCTAGCTCCATCTGGCCAGGCTGTTAAAGGCTCTCCCACTCCTAAGCCTGCCATCCTGAGTGGTGGAAGATGGAGTCAGTCTCACAGACATAGGAGCAGGTGCAGACTGATTACCCACGAGTGTCGACACAGAAGCTGTGTCTGGCAGATCATTTACAGTACCCCCCCTTTTATGAGGGGCCACCAGACCCTTTCTAGGTGGACCTGGTTTATTGGGGAAACGAAGGTGGAACCTCCTGAGCAATACCCCAGCGTGAACATCCCGGGCGGGTACCCAAGTCCTCTCCTCAGGCCCGTATCCTTTCCAATGGACCAGGTACTGGAGGGAGCCTTGGACCATCCTGCTGTCCACAATCTTGGCCACCTCGAATTCTACCCCCTCAGGGGTGAGAACAGGGACTGGAGGTTTCCTCGAGTGAGCCAAGGACGGGGAGCAGCGTTTAAGGAGGGAGGCATGAAACACGTCGTGTACTAGAAAAGACGGGGGCAACTCCAGTCGGAAGGAGACAGGGTTAAGGACTTCAATGACCTTGTACGGCCCTATAAACCGGGGGTGCAAACTTCTTGGACGGGACTTTAACGTGCAAATTTTTAGAAGATAGCCACACCAGATCCCCGACCACAAACAAGGGGTTAGCAGAACGTCTTCTATTTGCCTGAGTCTTTTGTATGCTCTGGGACGCCTCTAGGTTCTTCTGAACCTGGGCCCAGACTGTGCACAGTTCCTGATGAACGACATCTACCTCGGGATTGTTGGAACTACCAGGTGAAACGGAGGAGAACCGTGGATTAAACCCAAAATTACAGAAAAAGGGGGAGACCCCTGACGAGTTACTGACCCGGTTATTAAGGGAAAATTCGGCGAGGGGAATGAATGAGACCCAATCATGTTGACAGTCAGAGATAAAACACCTTAAATATTGTTCTAGAGACTGATTAGTACTCTCCGTTTGGCCATTAGTTTCAGGATGGAAAGCCGAGGAGAAGGACAGATCAATCTTCAACTTTTTACAGAAGGCTCTCCAAAACAATGAAACAAATTGTACCCCTCTGTCAGAAACAATATTGACAGGAACCCCATGGAGACGCAGGATGTGTTTGACAAACAAGGTAGCTAACGTCTTAGCATTGGGTAGTTTCTTGAGGGGCACAAAGTGGCACATCTTACTGAAGTGGTCTACTACAACCCACACCACCGACTTGCCTTGAGATGGAGGCAAATCAGTGATAAAATCCATGGAGATATGGGTCCAAGGTCTCTGGGGAATGGGCAAAGAACATAGTAAGCCCGCTGGTCGGGACCTGGGAGTCTTGGACTTAGCACAAACCTCACAAGCGGCGACGTAGGCCTTAACGTCTTTAAGCAACCCAGGCCACCAGTAGTTTCTGGCAATGAGGTGCTTGGTACCCAGGATGCCTGGATGGTCAAATAGTGCAGAGTCATGATTTTTCCTAAGTACCCTTAGCCGGAATTGCAGGGGAACAAACAGCTTGTTCTCAGGAAGGTTCCCGGGAGCTGAACCTTGATCAGCCGCAATTTCGGAGACTAAATCAGAATCAATAGAGGAAATGATTATACCTGGAGGCAAAACACAAGCAGGATCTTCCTACGAAGGAGGGCTGGCCATGAAGCTACGCGACAGTGCATCAGCCTTAATATTTTTAGACCCAGCCCTATAGGTGACCAAAAAGTTGAATCTGGTAAAAAATAACGCCCATCGAGCTTGTCCCGGGTTCAGCCTCCGGGCAGATTCTAAGAAAACCAGATTCTTCTGGTCGGTAAGGACCGTTACCTGGTGCCTAGCCCCCTCCAGGAAGTGGCGCCACTCTTCTAATGCCCATTTAATGGCTAAGAGTTCGCGGTTGCCAATATCATAGTTACTCTCAGTGGGCGAAAACTTCCTGGAGAAGTAGGCACAGGGACGGAGATGGGTGAGGGACCTGGTACCCTGGGACAAGACAGCACCCACTCCCACCTCGGAGGCGTCAACCTCCACGATGAATGGCTCCATTTGGTTGGGCTGAACCAGCACTGGGGCCGAGATAAAGCACTTCTTAAGGACCTCAAAAGCCTGGACAGCCTCAGGAGGCCAGTGGAGGAGATCAGCACCTTTGCGAGTGAGATCCGTAAGAGGCTTAGCGATGACTGAGAAGTTAGCAATAAATCTCCTGTAATAATTAGCGAACCCCAGGAAGCACTGTAACGCCTTCAGGGAGGCAGGTTGGACCCATTCCGCCACAGCCTGGACCTTGGCGGGGTCCATGCGGAATTCATGAGGAGTGAGGATTTGACCCAAAAATGGTATCTCCTGCACCCCAAACACACATTTGTCGGTCTTAGCAAACAGTTTGTTTTCCCGAAGGGCCTGGAGCACCTTCCTGACATGCTCAATGTGGGAGGACCAGTCCTTGGGAAAACACAAGTATGTCATCAAGGTACACTACAAGAAATACCCCCAGGTAGTCTCTTAAAATCCCAGTCATGAAATTCTGGAAGACCACGGGAGCATTACACAACCCAAAGGGCATGACGAGGTATTCGACATGACCTTCGGGCGTGTTAAACGAAGTCTTCCACTCATCCCCCTCTTTGATGCGGATAAGGTTATAAGCCCCCCGTAGATTAAACTTAGAGAACCATTGGGCCCCCTGAACCTGATTGAAGATATCAGGAATCAAAGGAAGGGGGTACTGGTTCCTTACAGTGACCTTATTCAAGTTCCGGTAGTCAATGCACGGCCTAAGACCACCATCCTTCTTCCCTACAAAGAAGAAGCCAGCACCTACCGGAGAAGTGGAGGGGCGAATGTAACCCTTGGCCAGGCATTCCTGGATATACTCTCTCATGGCTTCACGTTCGGGACAAGAGAGATGAAATATCCTACCCTTAGGGAGCTTAGCTCCTGGTACCAAATCGATTGCGCAATCGTATTCTCTATGAGGAGGTAACACTTCGGAGGCCTCTTTAGAGAAAACATCAGCGAAGTCCTGAACAAATTCAGGTAGAGTGTTCACCTCCTCAGGGAGAGAAATAGAATTAACAGAAAAACATGACGTCATGCATTCATTACCCCATTTGGTAAGATCCCCAGTATTCCAGTTAAATGTGGGATTATGCAACTGCAACCAGGGAAGGCCTAAAACCAAATCGGACGATAATCCCTGCATCAACAGTACAGAGCACTGCTCCAAATGCATGGAGCCAACAAGGAGTTCAAAAATAGGGGTATGCTGTGTAAAATAACCATTAGCAAGAGGAGTGGAGTCGATACCCACTACCGGGACAGGTTTAGGCAAATCAATCAATGGCATAACTAGAGACATAGCAAATTCCACAGACATAATATTAGCAGAAGACCCTGAATCCACAAAGGCACTGCCGGTAGCAGACCTACCACCAAAAGAGACCTGAAAGGGAAGCAAGATTTTATTAGGTTTCATCTTTACGGGAAATACCTGTGCGCCCAATTGACCTCCCCGATGATCACTTAGGCGCGGAAGTTTTCTGGCTGCTTATTCTTACGCCTAGGACAGTTGTTCACTTGATGCTTGTCATCCCCACAGTAGAAGCAGAGACCATTCTTCCTGCGGAACTCTCTACGTTGTTGGGGGGACACGGAGGCCCCAAGTTGCATAGGTACCTCCGAGTCTTCCGTGGAAGAACGAAGCAACGGAACCTCGGGAGGCATCATGGGGGAGTGTGAGGAGAAAACACAAAAACTTTCAAGTCGTCGTTCCCTGAGACGTCGGTCAAGTCGTACCGCTAAAGCCATAACCTGATCTAGGGAGTCAGAAGAGGGATAGCTAACTAGCAGGTCTTTCAGGGCGTTCGACAGACCCAATCTAAACTGGCACCTCAAGGCAGGGTCATTCCACCGAGAAGCTACACACCACTTCCTAAAGTCAGAACAATACTCCTCAACAGGTCTCTTACCCTGACGTAAGGTCACCAGCTGACTCTCGGCAAAGGCAGTCTTGTCAGTCTCGTCATAAATGAGCCCGAGAGCAGAAAAGAAAAGATCAACGGAGGAAAGTTCAGGGGCGTCAGGAGCCAAGGAGAAGGCCCATTCTTGGGGCCCGTCCTGGAGCCGGGACATAATTATACCCACCCGCTGGCTCTCAGAACCTGAGGAGTGGGGCTTTAAGCGAAAATAGAGCCTACAACTCTCCCGAAAGGAGAAAAAAGTCTTCCGGTCCCCTAAGAACCGGTCAGGCAACTTGAGGTGGGGTTCAAGAGGTGAGGTGGGGGGCACTACCAGGGTAGCATCATGCAGGTTGCCCCTCTGAGCCAGCGCTTGGACCTGTAGGGAGAGGCCCTGCATTTGCTTAGCCAGGGTCTCAAGGGGGTCCATAGTTGTGTCAAGGACCAGGGTAGACTAGGTATATGGGCCTGTGATTATGTAATGATGGGGTAGGGAGACAGACAGATGAGCCCTAATCTACCCGCCACTCAGTCCCTGCCTACTTGCAACGACCCGTCCTAGGCGACGGGGTACAACTGGGCGACGGTCCCTACGCTCAGTAAGTGCACGATAGACAAACAGACAAGGGTACAAAACGCTGAGCAGGAGAGTGGTCAGTAAGCCAAGGTCAATAACAAGCAGAGGATCAGTAGTTCAAGCAGCAGCAGCAGAGCCAGGAAACAAGCAGAGCAGAATCACAGGCAAAGGAGGAACAGGAAAGGCAGGTATAAATAGACAGTGGGCGTAAGCTAGCTCCGTCTGGCCAGGCTGTGATAGGCTCTCCCACTCCTAAGCCTGCCATCCTGAGTGGTGGAAGATGGAGTCAGTCTCACAGACATAGGAGCAGATGCAGACTGATTACCCACGGGCGTCGATACAGAAGCTGTGTCTGGCAGATCCTTTACAGCACAATCTTAAAAAACTATGCAGCGCTCAAGCACTACTAACTGCCACCGTGGACCACGCTGGTCCCGCTTCCAACTGAACCTACATCCGCAGGACGCAGATTCAATTGGGTTGAATGCTGGAGCCTCACTCCAGGATTCACTCTGCCGTGAGCGGCTCGGCGCAGGCAGGCGTGATGTAGTAACGTCATCGTGTCTGTCTGCACCGAGTCACTCACGGGACAGTGCAGAGGAGGAGAAGCATCCCCCACCGTCGTAGGAACGGGGATAGGTACGTAATTATCTTATTTTTTTTTATTAGATACGTACATATGGTGGCATACTGTATAGGACAGCTAAGGGGAACATTATACTGTGTAGAGGCAGCTATGGGGGCATTATACTGTATAGGACAGCTAAGGGGAACATTATACTGTGCAGAGGCAGATGTGGAGGGCATTATACTGTATGGGGCAACTATGGGGGACATTATACTGAGCAATTACAAGAGCTGCAGGTCCAAGGGGGGAGGTGCTGTGTAGCACTATATACAAGGGGGGTGGCGCTATGTGGCACTATATAGAAGGGGGGAGCGCTGTGTATCACTTTATACAGTACAAGATGGGGAGGGCTATGTGATGCTATTTACAGAGGGGGAGGGCTGTGTAGCGCTATTTACAGGGGTCAGTGTGTGGCTATCTACAGGGGTCTGTGTGTAGCGCTATCTACATGGGGTTGTGTGTGGTGCTATCTACAGGGGGCTGTGTGTGGTGCTATCTACAGGGGGCTGTGTGTGGAACTATCTATAGGGGTCTGTGTGTAGCACTATCTACAGGGGGTTGTGTGTGGCACTATCTACAGGGGACTGTGTGTAGCGCTATCTACAGGGGGTTGTGTGTGGCGCTATCTACAGGGGGGGCTGTGTGTGGAACTATCTACAGGGGGCTGTGTGTGGAACTATCTACAGGGGGCTGTGTGTGGCGCTATCTACAGGGGGGCTGTGTGTGGAGCTATCTACAGGGGGGCTGTGTGTGAAGCAATCTACAGGGGGGGGCTGTGTGTGGAGCTATCTACAGGGGGGCTGTGTGTGGAACTATCTACAGGGGGGCTGTGTGAGGAACTATCTACAGGGGGGCTGTGTGTGGAACTATCTACAGGGGGGCTGTGTGTGGCGCTATCTACAGGGGGCTGTGTGTGGAGCTATCTACAGGGGGGCTGTGTGTGGAGCAATCTACAGGGGGGCTGTGTGTGGAGCAATCTACAGGGGGCTGTGTGTGGAGCAATCTACAGGGGGGCTGTGTGTGGCGCAATCTACAGGGGGCTATGTGCGGAGCAATCTACAGGGGCTGTGTGTATGTGGTGCTTTACATTTATATTCAGGGGCGCAGTCTATGGTGCTATAATATTTAGGGGCAGGTATTATTATATTGAGGCACGCAGTGTTTGGTGCTATTATATTTAGGGGTACAGTATGTGGCACCATGATAATTTTATCTTTGTTTATAGGTGTGGGAATGTTGGAAAAGTGAGGAGCAAAAGACATCTTAGTGGCAAATTCTGCAGAAATGGGTCATGGCCGGGAAAAGTCATCATGAAGTCTGGACCGGATGAAGAAGAAAAGAGGCAAAATAAGCTACATCGTCACCTGTGAGTCACTAGATTTATAGACAATCTGTCATCTCACCTGACATGTTTATTATAGGAAATCCTTGTATTTCACAAAAAGTCTTTGTGAAGTCCAGGACTGATAGACAAATAAGTGTTACTATTCCCCTTGTCAGGAGAATGTGTCCCTACACGGTGCGATACTGTCAGCGATGGTTGGAGACTGTCAGTTTGTGGGGACACAGCCTTTTGACAAGGGGAGTAGTAACACCCATTTGTTAATGTCTGGACAAAAAGGAAGTGTTAACTATAGTTACAGGGCGGCAGTGGAGAAGGGGGGCCCAACTTTGGGTAACAGCCCAGGGCCTATGGTCTACTTAATCCGCCACTGCATATGACCCCTTATTTGCAATAACATACAGTAAAGGTGGCTGTGCGTGGACCTATCCACTGACCTCTATGGAAGAAAGCTCAGCCAGCAACTCCCTTAGACTTTATTGCAGAGTGCCTCAGAAGTGGGGACCCAGAGGTGAGCAGTGTATGCACTACCTATATAAATAGTGAAAACCTGCAGCGTAACTAGAAAATGCTGTGCACCATAACAAACTTTTGAAAGGGCCTCCTTTAGATCAGTTACAGTCAGGGTAACCCCTATTTTATTAACCCCTATTTTGTGACACTCGTAGTTTAGACTGTGAAACTGCAGTTCCAGGTATGGGCTAGATCAGTGGTTTCAAACTCGGTCGGGTAAATGGGCCGCACATTAAAAAAAATAGAATTTGACGGGCCGCATTACATTCAAATTTGATACAATACAACATTATTGTTAATCAATTAGTTATTTGAACTACTTTAACAATACTACATTACTATAATAATACCGCTAGTTTTAAACTTACCGGAAATTTGCGCATTTACTCCACGTGTATTTTAACAATCCAGTTTTCCAGTTTACTGTAAGTGTCGCTAAATGCAGTCCGGTGGCTCAGTTGGCAGCGTTTGAGACACAAGAATGTCAAGATTGGGAAAGTGCCACAATGCCCTCTTTGGATAGTGCCACAATGCCCTCTTTAGATAGTGCCACAGTGCCCGCTGTAGATCATGCCACAGTGCCCTCTGTAGATCATGCCACACACACCCCATTGTAGACAGTGACACACACAGACACCCTTGTAGATGATGCCACACACACACACACACACACACCCTGTACACCGCGTTCCAAATTATTATGCAAGTGTTATTTTTCGCTGATTTTCCTAAATAGTCGATGCAAATGACAGTCAGTATAATCTTCAAGCCATCAACCGTTGGAGTATAATCCAAATTTTATTGAACAAATCTCCTAATGATAACAGATTTTTTTTTAGAAGTTAAAAACTCAAAATGCACTGTTTCAAATTATTATGCACAACAGAGATCAAAACATTTTAAAGGTTGTAAAGAGAACTAAAATTGTGATTTGTTGAATTTGCAGCATCAGGAGGTCATATTTACAGAAATCAAAAGCTTTTTCAATTAAAAAAAAAACTTAGCAGGCCAAGTTACATGTTAACATAGGACCCCTTCTTTGATATCACCTTCACAATTCTTGCATCCATTGAATTTGTGAGTATTTGGACAGTTTCTGCTTGAATATCTTTGCAGGATGTCAGAATAGCCTCCCAGAGCTTCTGTTTTGATGTGATCTGCCTCCCGCCCTCATAGATATTTTGCTTGAGGATGCTCCAAAGGTTCTCAATAGGGTTGAGGTCAGGGGAACATGGGGGCCACACCATGAGTTTCTCTCCTTTTATGCCCATAGCAGTCAATGACACAGAGGTATTCCTTGCAGCATGAGATGGTGCATTGTCATGCATGAAGATAATTTTGCTACGGAAGGCACAGTTCTTCTTTTTGTACCACGGAAGAAAGTGGTCAGTCATAAACTCTACATACTTTGCAGAGGTCATTTTCACACCGTCAGGGACACTAAAGGAGCCTACCTGCTCTCTCCCCATGATTTGAGCCCAAAACATGACTCCGCCACCTCCTTGCTAACGTCGCAGCCTTGTTGGGACATGGTGGCCATTCACCAACCATCCACTACTCCATCCATCTGGACCATCCAGGGTTGCACGGCACTCATCAGTAAACAACACGGTTTGAAAATTAGTCTTCATGTATTTCTGAGCCCACTGCATCCGTTTCTGCTTGTGAGCATTGTTTAGGGGTGGCCGAATAATAGCTTTATGCACACTTGCAAACCTCTGGAGGATCCTACACCTTGAGGTTCGCGGGACTCCAGAGGCACCAGTGGCTTCATATACCTATTTGCTGCTTTGCTATGGCATTTTAGCAGCTGCTCTCCTAATCCTATTAATTTGTCTGGCAGAAACCTTCCTCATTATGCCTTTATCTGAACGAACCAGTCTGTGCTCTGAATCAGCCACAAATCTTTTCACAGTACGATGATCACGCTTAAGTTTTCTTGAAATATCCAATGTTTTCATACCTTGTCCAAGGTATTGCACTATTTCACGCTTTTCGGCAGCAGAGAGATACTTTTTCTTTCCCATATTGCTTGAAACCTGTGGCCTGCGTAATAATGTGGAATGTCCTTCTTAAGTAGTTTTCCTTTGTTTGGGCACACCTGGCAAACTAATTATCACAGGTGTCTGAGATTGATTACAATGATCCAAAGAGCCCTAAGACACAATACCATCCATGAGTTTAATTGAAAAACTAATAATTAAATGTTTATTACACTTAAATCCAATGTGCATAATAATTTGGAACACAGTGTAGATAGCTCCATTGGGGCTCCCTCTAGGAGTGGAATCCCCAGTCAGAGCGTTGCCGACGCTTTGGCCGGGGATTCCTCTGCTGGAGGAGCCCCTGACGTCACTGTCCATAGACAGTAACGTCAGGGGAGCCTCCTGGACCGGAATGGAATGTCAGGGGCAACACCAGAGCAGGAGTCCCAGACAGCGCGCTACTAGCACTCTGCCTGGGACTCCTGCTCTGATCCTAACATCACCGTCCATATATGGACAGTGATGTCAGGGGAAACCCCAGAGCCAGAGTCCCAGAGCAGAGCGCTAGTATATGCTATGCTCCGGAACTCTGGGGAAGATCCTGACATCACTGTCCATATATGTACAGTGATATTAGGGGCTTGACAGAGCCGCATTGCCGGGCAGACTGCTAGTTGCGCTCTACCTGGGACTCCAGCTCTGCTCCTGACATCACTGTCCATCAGAGGCGTAGCTAGGTTCTCCAGCACCCAGGGAAAAATTAAGTTATATAAGGGAGTTAACATAACAATAAATTAAAACAAAATAAATAAAGAGGTCAGTGCCAGACTAAAACAGATTGTATAACTGAGCCTAGTGAGACTATATGGTTACATAATGAACAGCCTCCTCTTGTAGATAGTGCAACACACCCCCCCCTTGTAGATAGTACCACACAGCCCCCTTGTATATAGCACCACACAGCCCCCTGTAGATAGTGCAACAGTGTCCTCTATAGTCACCCCCCTTGTAGACACTGCCACACAGCCCCTTGCAGATAGTGCCACACAGCCTCCCTGTAGATAGTGCCACCCAGCCCTCCTGTAGATAGTGCCACCCAGCCCCCCTGTAGACATTGCCACACACACTCCCCTTGTAAATAGTGCCACACATACCCTCCTGTAGAGAGCACTACACCGCCTCCTCTCTGTACATCGCACCATTGGGTCTCCCTAGAAGAGCCACTGATGTCACTGTCCATATACGGATAGTGACGTCAGGGGCTTCTCCAGGAGCGGAATCCTCAGGAAGAGCATTGGCAACGCTTTGGCCGTGGATTCCTCCATACCACCCAACTTTCAAGTATCACATTGAGGGACAACCGATGCGGCACACATAGCAACACAGTATAATGCCCTCTAGCTGCCCTCACACAGTATAATGCCCTCTGGCTGCCCTCACACAGTATAATGCCCTCTGGCTGCCACCATACAGTATAATGCCCCTATAGATGCACCCATACAGTATAAAGCCCACACAGATGGCCCGACACAGTATATTGCCCACACAGATGCAACATACATTATAATGCCCACACCGATGCCCCATGTATTATAATGCCCACACACCCTCCTTGAAGATAGCTTCACCATCCCTGTAGATAGCTCTACCCGTCCTTGTAGATAGCGCCTTTGGGACTCCCTCTAGGACCGGAATCCCCAGCCAGAGCATAGGCTGAGGATTCCGCTCCTAGATGCTACTGTTAACCCCTTAAGGACGCAGCCTTGTTTTGGCCTTAAGGCTCAGAGCCCATTTTTCAAATCTGACATATTTCACTTTATGTGGTAATAACGTCGGAATGCTTAAACCTATCCAAGCGATTCTGAGATTGTTTTCTCGTGACACATTGGGCTTTATGTTAGTGGTAAAATTTGGATGATATATTCAGTGTTTATTGTTGAAAAATTGCAAAATTTAGGGAAAATTTATAAAAAATAGAATTTTTCAGAATTTAAATGCATCTGCTTGTAAAACAGACAGTTATACCACCCAAAATAGTTACTAGTTCACATTTCCCATATGTCTACTTTAGATTGGCATAGTTTTTTGAACATTATTTTATTTTTCTTGGACGTTACAAGGCTTAGAACATAAACAGTAATTTCTCTTTTTTTTAAGAAAATTTCAAAAGCCTTTTTTTTAAGGTACCTCTTCAGTTCTGAAGTGGCTTTGAGGGGCCTATGTATTAGAAACCCTGATAAAACACCCCATTTTAAAAACTAGACCCCTCAAAGTATTCAAAACAGCATTTAGAAAGTTTTTTAACCCTTCAGGCATTTCACAGGAATTAAAGCAAAGTGGAGGTGAAATTTGCAATTTTCATTTTTCTTGCTGAATTTCAATTTTATTAAAAAAAAATTGTGTAACACGGACGGTTTTACCAGAGAAACACTACTAAATATGTATTGTCCAGATTCTGCAGTTTTTAGAAATGTCCCACATCTGGCTCTAGTGCGCTTGTGGACTAAAACACAAGCCCTAGAAGCAAAGAAGCAGCTAGTGCATTTTGAGGCCCCTTTTTTATTAGAATATATTTTAGGCAGCATGCCAGGTTTGAAGAGGTGTTGAGGTGCCAAAACAGTAGGAATCCCCCAATAGTGACCCAATTTTGGAAACTACACCCCTCAAGTAATTAATTTATGGCTGTTGTTATCATTTTGACCACACAGTTTTTTCACAGCACCTATTTTAATTGGGCTGTGAAATTAAAAAAATTACATTTTTTTCTAATAAGATGTAATTTATGATCAAAATTTCCTATTTTCACAGGGAACAAAATACCCCATTTTGTTGCCCAATTTGTCCTGAGTGCGGCAATACCCCATTTGTGGCAATAAACTGCCGTTTGGGCCCATGGGAGGGCTCAGAAGGAAAGGAGCGCTATGTGTTTGTTGGAGTCCAGATTTTGCTGGATTGGTTTTCGGGTGCCATGTCGCATTTGCAGAGTTCCAGAGGTATCAAAGCAATGGAAACCCACCAGAAGTAACCCCATTTTGGAAACTACACCCTTCAAACAATTCATTTATGGGTAATGTGACTATTTAGACCCCATAGTTTCTTTACAGAACTTATTTGAATTGGGCTGGGAATTTAAAAAAAAATAATGTTTTCCAATAATATGTAGTTTTAGATCAAAATTTCTTATTTTCACAACAAATAAAATACTCCATTTTGTTGCCCAATTTGTCCTGAGTGCATTAATACCCCATTTGTGGTGATAAACTGCCATTTGGGCCCATGGGAGGGCTCAGAAAGAAAGGAGCGCTATTTGTTCTTTGGAGTCCAGATTTTGCTGGATTGGCTTTCGGGTGCCATGTCGCATTTGCAGAGCCCCAGAGGTATCAAAGCAATGGAAACCCACCAGAAGTGACCCTATTTTGGAAACTACACCCCTCAAGGAATTCATTCATGGTTGTGGTTATCATTTTGACCCCACAGTTTTTTTACAGCACCTATTTGAATTGGTCTGTGAAATTAAAAAAAATGAAATTTTTTCCAATGAGATGCCATTTTTTATCAAAATGTCTTATTTTCACAGGGAACAAAATACCCCATTTTGTTGCCCAATTTGTCCTTAGTGTGGCAATACCCGATTTGTGGTGATAAACTGCCGTTTGGGCCCATGGGAGGGCTCAGAAGCAAAGGAGTGCTATGTGTTTGTTGGAGTCCAGATTTTGCTGGATTGGTTTTCGGGTGCCATGTCGCATTTGCAGAGCCCCAGAGGTATCAAAGCAATGGAAACCCACCAGAAGTGACCCCATTTTGGAAACTACACCCCTCAAGGAATTCATTTATGGGTGTTGTGACCATTTTGACACCACAGTTTTTTCACAGAACTTATTTGAATTGGGCTGGGAATTAAAACAAAATTATTTTTTCCAATAATATGTAGTTTTGGCTGAAAATTTCTAATTTTCACAAGAAATAAAATACCCCATTCTGTTGCCCAATTTGTCCTGAGTGCGGCAGTACCCCATTTGTGGTGATAAACTGCCGTTTGGGCCCATGGGAGGGCTCAGAAGGAAAGGACCACCATTTGGCCTACTGGGGATTTTTTGGTGCAAAGTCATGTATGCAGTAGCCCCTGAGGTACCAGTACAGTTGAAACCCCCAAAAAGTGACCCCGTTTTAAAAACTACACCCTTGAGGCATTCATCTAGAGGTGTAGTGAGCATTTTGACCGGAGACATACACCCCATAAACTGTAATGTGGGTTCTCACGGGTACGTCAATACCCTACATGTGGCTGTAATCAGCTGCCTAGGCACGCAGCAGGGCTCAGAGGGGAAAGACGAGGGGGGATAAGCTGTGCGGAGTGCATCAGGGTAAGTAAAACTGGGGTAGATTAAAAATCATGGGATGTATGATACATTTTGAAGCACTCTTTCATACGGAGCCTTAGTTTTTCGGGACATGTGTCACATTGATATATTGTGTCCTTCCTTATCCCCCTCTTATAGCAGACTTTGTACCTCTTTTGACTTTTTTCTTTCTTGCCAGTTTGGGGAACTTCTCCTGGAAAGTGTTGCCCTGGTACGATGCGTGTGGCCTCGCCTCCAGAAGTACTGGGTGCCCCCCCCCCCCTTCTTGTTTCATAAAAATTAGTTTCTTGATAACCACCTCTTGAAATTCCAGGAAAGTTCCCGTCTGGCCTGTACATCGATGTAGCACGTACGCGTTGTACAATGCCATCTGTATGATGTGCCCGGCCAGCTTCTTATACCACACCGCATAGCGCTGTAGGGCTTCAGGGCTTGATCTGACAAGTCCACCCCTCTCATGTACCTATAGTAGTCCAGGATGCAGTCTGGTTTGGGGGTCTCTGTACTGGTACCTCGTACAGGTACATGGGTACTAGTGTGACATCTCTCTTGTCCTTGTACTTGAAACACAATATGTTGCTGCTAGATTGTGCCCTGCTCTCACCCCTTCTGAGCGTTTGCCCTGCAGAGTCTTAGGGAGGCCTCTCAGATTTCTTCTAGCAGTGACGCATGCCGCAGGACTTCTGGAAGCGAGGCAGTTGAAGAGTGGGACGCTGGTATAAAAATTATCCAGGTAGAGGTGGTAACCCTGGTCCAGCAGTGGGTGCACCAAATCCCACACAATTTTTGCATTAACTCCCAGTAAGGGGGGGGGACATTCTGGGGGCTGAATACTGGTGTCCTTCCCTTCATATAACCTAAATTTGTAGGTATACCCTGATGCACTCTCGCACAGCTTATACATCTTTACGCCATAGCTTGCCCTCTTACCCGGCAGGTACTGGCGGAATTGAACCCTCCCTTTAAAATGTACCAAGGACTCATCAATAGAAAAACACTTCTTGGGGGTGTATGCTTGGGAAAACCGGGCACTGAAACGGTCTAATAGGGGTCTCCATTTATACAAATGGTCAAAACTGGGGTCATCTCGGGGTGGGCACGGCTCATTATCAGTATAATGTAAGAAGCGAAGTATTGTTTAATTTATTTATTTTTTTAGGTTCCAGTTCAGTTCTGAAGTTGCTTTGAGGGGCCCATATATTAGAAACCCCAATCAAACACCCCATTTTAGAAACTAGACCCCTCAAAGTATTCACAACAGCATTTAGAAAGTTTATGAACCCTTTAGGTGTTTCACAGGAATTTTGAGCAAAGTAGAGGTGAAATCTACTTTTTTTTTTGTCAGAAAATCCTTTTTATACCACTTTTTTTTATAACACAAAAGGTTTTATCAGAGAAACGCAACTCAATATTTATTGCCCAGATTCTGCAGTTTTGAGAAATATCCCACATGTGGCCCTAGTGCGGTAATGGACTGAAGCCCCGGCCTCCGAAGCAAAGGAGCACCTAGCGGATTATGAGACCTCCTTTTTATTAGGCACCATGTCCGGTTTGAAGAGGTCTTGTGGTGCCAAAACAGTGGAAACCCCCCAAAAGTGACCCCATTT
The DNA here is from genome assembly GCF_050947455.1 of Rhinoderma darwinii. Classification (NCBI taxonomy): domain Eukaryota; kingdom Metazoa; phylum Chordata; class Amphibia; order Anura; family Rhinodermatidae; genus Rhinoderma; species Rhinoderma darwinii. Next base: position 136,494,422 of record NC_134691.1, on the reverse strand, counting down.
TGGAAACTAGACCCCTTGAGGAATCCATTGTAGTTTTCATGGGGTGCATGCGGCTTTTTGATCAGTTTTTATTCTATTTTTAAGTGGCGCGGTGACTAAAAAACAGCAATTCTACTATTGTTATTTTATTCTATTTTTTTACAGCGTTCACCGTGCGCTATAAATGACATATTCACTTTATTCTGCGGGGCGATACGATTACGGCGATTACGGCGATTACGGCGATACCAGATGTTTATAGTTTTTTTTTATGTCTTATGGCGTTTGCACAATAAAATACGTTTTGTAAAAAAATACGTTTTGTAAAAAATCATTTACTTTTTGTGTTACCTTATTCTAAGAGCCATAACGTTTTTATTTTTCCATCAATAAAGCCATGCGAGGACTTATTTTTTGCGTAACGAACTGTAGTGTCCATCAATACCATTTTTAGGTACATGCAACTTTTTGATCTCTTTTTATTCCATTTTTTGCGAAGTGAAGTGACCAAAGAATTGTGATTCTGGGACGGTTTATTATTATTTTATTTTACGGCGTTCACCGCGCGGGATAAATAATAAAATAATTTTGTAGTTCAGGCCGTTATGGACGCGGCGATACCAATTATGTATAGTTTATTTGTTTGTTTATATATTTTTATTAATAATAAAGGACTGATAAGGGAACAGGGGGGATTTTTACTTTTATTACTTTTAAATCTTTTATTTTCTTATTTTTACACATCTTTTTGTAACTTTTTTTTAACTTTTTTACTTTGTCCCACTAGGGGACATGAGGGCAGGAGGCCCTGATCGCTATTCTAATACACTGCACTACATGCGTAGTGCAGTGTATTAGAACTGGACATAGCCGGACGCCATTGTTTGGTGTCCGGTTGCCATAGTCATCGTGTAGCAGGCCGGCGATGGCAGCTTAACCCCTAAAAAGCCGTGATCGCTATTGAACATGGCTTTTCAGGGGTTAATCAGCGGGGACACAGCGATCGGTCCCCGCTGTAGGAGCTGTGACAGCTACTGTACGAGACAGCAGCTGTCACAGCTCCTGTATGTGTCGGGAGGACGGCCGAAACGGCCGTTACTCCTGAGACGTACTATTCCGTCATGGAGCGCGAACAGGGCGCTTACCATGACGTAATAGTACGTCAATGAGCGTTAAGGGGTTAATATATGGACAGTTACATAGTTACATAGTTAGTACGGTTGAAAAAAAACATATGTCCATCAAATTCAACCAAGGGATGGGAAAAATTTCTACACATTGACATAGGAGCTGATATTTTTTCATTCTAGGAAATTATCTAAGCCTTTTTTAAAGCCATCTACTGTCCCTGCTGTGACCAGCTCCTGCTGTAGGCTATTCCATACTTTCACAGTTCTCACAGTAAAGAAGACTTGTCGCCTCTGCAGATTGAACCTTTTCTTCTCCAGACGGAGGGAGTGCCCCCATGTTTTTTGAGGAGCTTTTACATGGAACAGGATTTCCCCTTTTTTTTTTGTATGTGCCATTAATATATTTATATCAGTTAATCATGTCCCCCCTTAGTCGTCTCTTTTCAAGACAAAATAGGTTTAATTCTATTAATCTTTCCTCATAAGTTGGATTCTCCAGGTCCCTTATTAGTTTCGTTGCACTTCTTTGTATTTTGTCCAACTCCAGGGCATCCTTTCTATGAACTGGAGCCCAAAACTGAACTGCATATTCTAGATGATGCCGCACTAATGCTTTGTAAAGTGGTAATATTATATCCCTGTCGCGCGAGTCCATGCCTCTTTTAATACATGACAATATCTTGCTGGCCTTTGAAGCAGCTCATTGACATTGCATGCTGTTATTTAGTTTATGATTTAGAAGCAGGGGTGTAGCTAGGGGGGGCAGGCGGGGCATGTGCCCCGGGCGCAACTTAGGAGGGGGCACTAGCGCCACCCCCTCCTGCACTATAATTGTACCAGCGTCTATAGGACACAGGTACAATTAGAAGCAATGAATGGCCGGGTACGTTCCATGCCCGGCCATTCAGCGGCGCGATACTTTGCGCCGCTTGCGTCGTTGAAAGGCGCTGAATGACAGGGAAAGTCATTCTGCCCAGCCAATCAGCGCCTTTCATAGACACTTCGTTCAAACCCAGGAGACCTGCGCAGAAGAGAGCAGGTCTCCATTGCTGCTGGACGGGATTAAGGTGAGTTTAAATAGTTTGTTATTTTATTGTAATAAAAAAGTGTGTGGCTTTATCTACAGGGGGGCTTTATCTACGGGGGGGGCTATATACTGGGATGGGCTATCTATGGAGCACTATATACAGGGGTGGGCTATATCTAGAGTGGGGCTATATACAGGGGTGTGCTATCTATGGAACACTATATAATATGCAGGGGTGGACTATATGTGGAGCACTATATACAGCGGTGGACCTTATGTGGAGCACTATATACAGGTGTGGGCTATATCTACAGTGGGGCTATATACAGGGGTGGGCTATCTATGGAGCACTATATACAGGGGTGGACTATATGTGGAGCATTATATACAGGGGTGGACCATATGTGGAGCACTATATACAGGTGTGGGCTATCTGTAGAGCACTATAGGGGGAGCTATTTGTGGTACACTATATACAGGGGTGGGCTGTATGGGGGCACTATCTACATGGGACTCTATGGGGGGCACTATCTAGAGGGGGCTCTATGGCAGGCACCATCTACGGGGGCACGGTGTGTGGGTGTGGGACACGGTGTATGGTACGCTATTATGATTAGGGGCGTAGTCAGTGGCGGATTAAGTAGACCATGGGCCCTGGGCTGTTACCCAAACTTGGGCCCCCCTTCCTCACCGCCGCCCTGCCGTGCCGTAACTATTTTTGACACTACTTTTTTGGGCAAGCATTAACAGTGTTACGATTTCCCTTGTCACAGGGCTGTGTCCCTACATACTGAGAGTATCACACTGTGCAGGGACACAACCTCCTGACAAGGGGAATTGTCTATCAGTCCTGGACTGCAGAAAGACTTTTTGTGAAATACAAGGATTCCTATAATAAACATGTCAGGAGAGGTGACAGATTCTCTATAAATCTAGTGACTCACAGGTGACGACGTCTCAGATTCTAGTAGTTTTTTTCCTCTTTTCTTCTCCATCCGGTCCAGCGCTCATGACGACTTCTCCCGGCCATGACTCATTTCTGCAGAATTTGCCACTCAGACGTCTCCTCACTTTTCCAACATTTCCACACCTATAAACGAAAATAAAGTTATCATGGTGCCACATAATGTGCCCCTAAATATAATAGCACCAAACACTGCGTGCCTGAATATAATAATACCACACACTGTAAAACACCACATACACACAGCCCCCTGTACATAGTGCCACACACAGCCCCTGTAGATATTACACACCCCCATAGATATCGCCATACACAGCCCCCTCTATATATCACACATCCTCCCCGTAGAGAGCGTTACACACAGCCCCATATAGATAGTGCCATACAGCCCCCTGTAGAGAGCGCCACACAGCCCTCCCCCTCTTGTAAATAGCACCAAAAAGCCCCCCCTATAATGAGCGCCACACACATACCACTGTGGATAGCACTACACAGCCCCCCCTTGTATATAGTGCCACACAGCGCTCCCCCTTGTATATAGTGCCACACAGCGCTCCCCTTGTATATAGTGCCACACAGCGCTCCCCCTTGTATATAGTGGCACACAGCGCTCCCCCTTGTATATAGTGCCACACAGCGCTCCCCCTTGTATATAGTGCCACACAGCGCTCCCCCTTGTATATAGTGCCACACAGCGCTCCCCCTTGTATATAGTGCCACACAGCGCTCCCCCTTGTATATAGTGCCACAAGGTTATGTACATATTTAAAATTTTTATATCATAATTTTATATATATATATATATATATATATATATATATATATATATATATATTACCCAATTACCCTAATATAGACATGTAATATATTACAATTTACGGTAAATAATGACGATTACAAATAAAAGGTCTATTTTAGGGTAAAACTATGTTATTACCAAAAAAAATAGCTGAAACTTAAAAAAGCTAATTTGTTTACTATTATTTTCAAACTTTATGAATAAAAATTGTAAAATAGCAAAAAAGGTGTGTATAAAAACGATAAAAAACGAAACCTGCATTGTCTACGGAAAAAACGTCGCAAAAATCACGTCGTTTTTATTTATTTTTTATAAAAATGTGTGTTTGGTGCAACTTTGTAATTGCGTTTTATTAAAAAATATTTTTACTTTTTGAGATACAGCTGCTTTGTATCCTGTATCCGTCAGGTCAGCAGGACTGACAGGATCAGTGACATGCAGGATCCACCTCAAATCTATCACATTTAAGATTATAATTTAGCGCAGGGCCCGTTTCACTGATCCCGTCAGTCCTGCTGACCTGACGGATACAGGATACAAAGCAGCTGTATCTCAAAAAGTGAAAATATTTTTTAATAAAACGTAATTACAAAGTTGCACCAAACACACATTTTTATAAAAAATAAATAAAAACGACGTGATTTTTGCGACGTTTTTCCGTAGACAATGCAGGTTTCTTTTTTTTTATCGTTTTTATACACACCTTTTTTGCTATTTTAGAATTTTTATTCATAAAGTTTGAAAATAATAGTAAAAAAATAAGCTTTTTTATGTTTCAGCTATTTTTTTTGGTAATAACATAGTTTTACCCTAAAATAGACCTTTTATTTGTGATCGTCATTGTTTACCGTAAATGTTAATATATTACATGTCTATATTAGGGTAATTGGGTCAGCGCTAGCGTTACAACAATGATTGGCGGGGGGGGACGACGGTTTTTATTGGGGTGGGTATTTTATGTGTATTTATTATTTCATTTTTTTTTGCACTTTACTTTCCTATTTTTTTATTACTGTGGTCTGTTCCTCAAAGGTCAAAAAAGACCTTTGGGGAACTTTATATATATTTTTTCTTTCTTTTACACCATGTTTTTCCACTGTAACTGGAGCTGCACAGCAGCCCCAGTTACAGGGGAAATCAGCCCTCTCATAGTGACGATTGTCACTAATAGGGCTGTGCTGGGTCTAGTTAAACCCAGCAGCAGCCTGCCACTAACGGCACCCGGCGATCATGTGACCAGTCACATGATCACCGGGAGGAATAGAGACAGCGCCGCTGCTGCTGTCTCTATTCCTATACACAGCGTTCATTGAACGCTGTGTAAGAAGACATCGGAGAAGACAGAAGCAGCGAAAGCTGCTTCTGTCTTCTCCTCAGGGTCCCCGGCAGTCACTGACAGCCGGAGACCCGACATTCAGCTGCCCGATCGCGCGGGCAGCAAGTTAAAACCTGAGCCGTAGAAAGTCTATGGCTCGGGTTTTAAGGACCCGTCCCTGACCGCTGGCCGTAAAAATACAGCCAGCGGTCGGGAACCAGTTGGGCAGGAGGATAAGCCTGCTGTACTGACCTCAGCGCCGGTGACCGACCGCCCGGCTCTTGTCTTGCAGATTCGGAGTAACAGAACAGCCGTCCGTCGCTGTTCTGTTACTCAATGGCGGCGGCCCGCACTTGTCAGGGAGGCGTGTCCTACCCCTTTCCCGGCCAATTCCCTGCTCCTCCCCTCCTCATCTTTCTTAGTTAGCAGCGCTAGCGCGCTGAATAGGTACCTTTGCAAGATGATGTGCGGTTCGGGCTGCCATGGGCCCCCTGGGAGCCTCGGGCCCCGGGCGGCCGCCCGAATCGCCCATATGATAATCCGCCACTGGGCGTAGTGTATGGTATAATGAGAACTTTATCTTTGTTTATAGGTGTAGAAATGTTGGAAAAGTGAGAAGCTGAAGACATCTGAGCGGCAAACTGCAGAAATGGGCTTTGACCAGGAGAAGTCATCATAGAGGTCTGAACCGGATGGAGAAAAATAACTAGAATCTGAGACCTCACCGGTGAGTCACTTAATGTAAATGTTTATTCTGCCTCTAATCAGCACTGTAGTCACTGTATGATCTGCAGCGAGGTGATGGGTGGTATGATTATGATATGATTTATTTTTTTGTGAAACAGCATCTCCCTGCATATCCTTGCCATTGTTTGGGCCATGCTGGTAGCTGGAAACAAATTAGTGCAAACCTATACGGCAGGGGTTGCACTAAATTGAGCTGTATTTGTGCTGGTGTTGTATATATGCACTGAGCTTGGTTCTGGTGTGGTGTATAGAACTATATTGCTTGTAAAATGTAAAAAAAAATCATGTTACATAAAAATAAATGTGTAAAAGAAAATGACACGTCATTGATTGGTAGAGAAAACAAACATGGCGAGGGGGAAGGAGATGTCGGGAAAGAGGTTGGGGGGGTGCCAAACTGAATCTTTGCCCCGGATGCTGGAGAACCTAGCTACGCCTCTGTTTACAAGTACACTCAGATCCTTCTCAACAAGTGACTCTCCCAGTGTAGGTCCCCCTAGGACATATAATGCATGCAGATTGTTGGTACCCAGATGCATAACTTTACATTCATCTACATTAAACCTCATCTGCCAAATGGATGACCAAACACTCAGTGCGTCCAAATCAGCTTGCAATTTACTAATATCTTCTATAGACTGAAAAATACTACATAGCTTGGTGTCATCTGCAAAAATAGAAATAGTGCCATTAATCCCATCCTCTAGATCATTAATAAATTAGTTGAATAATAGTGGTCCCAGCACAGAACCCTGGGGTACACCACTTATAACCGGGGACCATTCAGAGTAGGAATCATTGACCACAACTCTCTGGATACGGTCCTTGAGCCAATTCTCAATCCGATTACAAACTGTACTTTCTAAACCTATAGTCCTTAGCTCTCTCCAATCTGTTCAATGGGAGTTACGGAAACAGCCGAGCAAGAGCTGCTCGGCTGTTTCCATAACAACCATACAACAGAATAGAGAGAGCTGCGTGCACGCGCGACCCTCTCTCCACTGGTCTCCGCCTGGATTCTGCGGTTAGTTCTAGATATAGCTGTGGGCACCAGAGCTGGGACCTGCATCTATCAGACATTTTTGGCATTTCCTGTGGCTATGCCATAAATATCTGAGATGGGAAAACTCCTTTAATACAATACAGTGAAATCAAGTGACTCACCAGTGACGTCTTCTCAGATTGGAGTCGCTCAGTTTTCCTTTTCTTCTTCATCTGGCCCAGATTGCCCTGACGCATTCTCCCAACTGCAAATCGCCTCTGCAAAATTTGAAACACAAACATCTCTGGCTTCTCGCTTTTGTAGCACCTCCCCAAGCTCTACAAAACCCTCACCATCTATAGTGCCCCAGATGGAAATAATGCCCCCTCGGTGACACACACTATAGTAGTACCCGCTTTAGGGCCCACAATAATAATAGTGCCACACACAGCCCCATGTAGATAGTGCAACACACAGACCCCCTTCTTGTAGATAGTGCCACACACAGCCCCTTCTCCCTGTATAGTGCCACACAGCACTCCCCCATATAGTGCCACACAGCCCCCCGTAGTAGATAGTGCCACACAGCCCTCCCCCTGTATAGTGCCACACAGCCCCCCCTGTATAGTGCCCCACAGCCCCCTCTAGTAGATAGCACCACACAGCGCTCCCCCTGTAGAGTGCAACACACCCCCACTAGTAGATAGCGCCGCACAGCCCCCTCAGTAGACAGCGTCACACATCGCCCCAAAAAAATGTACTTCCCTGTCCCGTTCCCACGACGGATGGAGCGCTCCACCGTCTCAGATGTCATAGATCAGCATGATGCAATGACATCACGCCAGCCTGCGCAGGGACACCGTCCCAGTGGCTTATAGGCTGCAGGCCTAACGTGGCCTGCAGCCTATACTATTCAATTGTATCTGCGGACGCGGATACAAGTGAATGTGGCAGTCTTTAACACCAGGGTCCCCTCTGGTGCTAGCGACACCACCGGGCATGAGGGGGCCCATGCCAGGCGGCATTTATGTGCCAAGCAGCGTGGGTCTCCTCATGCCGTAGGCCCCGTAGCAGCCACTATGGCTGCTATAGTCGGCAAGGGGGCCTAACGCCAGCCCTGCCTACAGAAGGCTGGGGATTCCGCTCCAAGAGGTAGTCCCAATGGCATTATCTACAGGGGGGGTTGCGCTATCTTCAAGCGGGATGTGGCACTATCAACATGGACACTATGGCACTATTTAGGGGCACTATCTACATGGGCACTGTGGTACTATCTACAAGGGCACTGCCACTAAGGGCAGCTTTGGGGCATTATACTATATAAGGACAGCTAGGGGGCATTATACTGTATGGGAACAGCTATGGGGGTACTATGCTGTATGGGGGCATCCTTGGGGGCATTAAGCTGTATGGGGCAGCTATGGGGCATTTTATTGTATGGGGCATTATACTGTATGGGGGCATTATACTGTGTGGGGCAGTTATGGGGGCACTATGTTGCATGGGAGGCAGCTATGGGGCATTAGGCTGTATGGGGGAATTTGTTTGGGCATTTTACTACATGGGGGCATCTGTTTGGGCTTTATATTGTATGGGTGCATCTATGTGAGCATTATAATGTATGGTGGCAGCTAGAGGTCATTATACTGTGTGGGGGCAGCTATTTGGCATTATATTGTGTGGGAAGCACTATTCGAGTATGATACTGTGTGGGCTGAACCGGGTGTGTATAGGCGGGGATTGGGTGGGATTAGAGGCGTAACTTAAAAAAATAATTGCCGCGGCACGCAACAGTTGTCCTTTTTTGTTATACTTGAAAGTTGAGCTATGCAGACACTGAGAAGGCCAGGCTCGCAACCAGCATTTCAATTTATCCCTAAGGTGTTTGATGGGGTTGAGGTCAGGGCCATGTAGACACCAAACTCACCCTACCATACCTTTATGGAACTTGCTTTGTGCACTGGGGCACAGTCATGCTGCAACAGGAAAGAGCATTCCCTTAAATGTCCCCACAAAGTTGGAAACATACGATTTTCTAAAATATCTTTGTATGCTGTAGCATTAACATGAATCTATACTGGAAACAATGGGCCCTAATACTGAATAACAGCCTCAGATCATTATTCCACCTCAGGCCATTATTCCATCTTCACCAATCCAGTAGGTATCATTCTCCTGACATCCAGCGGATGGCGTCCAGAGCTGAAGATATATAAGGAAACGAGGAGGGTAAGTATATGGTCTTAGGACTGATTAATTTAGGGGTCTATCCTGGGGTCTGAATAAATGTACAGGTCTGGTCTAGCAATCTAGTCTGATCAGTACTGTATTCTCTTGTATAGTCTGTAGCGTTATGATACTCTGCAGAGCACATTTGTAAAACTAGTGTCTGACCATTATATGGTCATTGTTTGGCAGTATTATTGATTATATTTTTGTTATTTGTATAGTGGTGGTGTCCACTTGTCTTTCCCCTTTTATTTACTTTCTTGTGTTGACGGTGTGGCTTAGGCTTCATTCACATCTGCGTTGGGGTCCCGGTCTGACGTTCCGTCTGAGGTTTCCGCCAGAACGGGACCCTGAGCAGACATATGCCGCTTTTTCCTGATTCCCTCCCCCTTAAAATTCAATAGGAGCTCTTTTTTATGTTCACCCTGTTAGCAAAATTCCCTTAGAAACTGCCCTGCGCATGAGGATCTTAGGCTGGTGGGATGTCACATCTAGAGGCAGTTTGAGTGATGCATAAGAGGATAGGTATTTAAGAGGCTCTGTCACCAGATTATAAGTGCCCTATCTTCTACATAATCTGATCGGCGCTGTAATGTAGATAACAGTGGTTATTTAGAAAAACAATCATTTTTTAGCAAGTTATGAGCAATTTTATATTTATGCTAATTAGTTTCTTAATTACCAACTGGGCGTGTTTTTACTTTTTACCAACTGGGCATTGTAAAGAGAAGTGTATGACGCTGACCAATCAGTGACCAATCAGCGTCATACACTTCTCATTGTTCCAGCCCATTATAAGGGTATGTTCACACGCAGAGTCAAAAGCGTCTCAAAATGCGGAGCTGTTTTCAAGGGAAAACAACCCCTGATTTTCAGACGTTTTTTTGAGCAACTCGGGTATTTCACTGCGTTTTTCGCGGGGTTTTCGCTGCCTTTACGGTCGTTTTTGGAGCTGTTTTCAATAGAGTCTATGAGAAAACGGCTCCAAAAACGTCCCAAGAAGTGTCCTGCACTTCTTTTGACAAGCCGTCATTTTACGCGGCGTATTTTGACAGCGACACGTAAAATGACAGCTCGTCTGCACAGAACATCGTAAGACCTATTGCAAGCAATGGGCAGATGTTTGCCGACGTATTGGAGCCATCTTTTCAGGCGTAATTCGAGGCGTAAAACGCCTCCATTACGTCTGAAATGAGATCGTGTGCACATACCCTTACAGCGTGATTGTGCAGTGAAAGCAGCTGGGCTGGAACAATGAGAAGAAGTGTATGACGCTGATTGGTCACTGATTGGTCAGCGTCATACGCTCCTCTGTACAACGCCCAGTTGGTCATTAAAGAGGCTCTGTCACCAGATTTTCCAACCCCTATCTCCTATTGCAGCAGATCGGCGCTGCAATGTAGATAAGAGTAACGTTTGTTTTTTTTCAAAAACGAGCATTTTTGGCCAAGTTATGACCATTTTTATATTTATGCAAATTAGGCTTTCTTAAGTACAACTGGGCGTGTTTAAAGTTATGTACAAGTGGGCGTGTATTATGTGCGTACATCTGGGCGTTTTTACTTCTTTTACTAGCTGGGCGTTGTGAATAGAAGTGTATGATGCTGACGAATCAGCATCATCCACTTCTCTTCGTTAACACCCAGCTTCTGGCAGTGCACAGACACACAGCGTGTCTTCGCGAGATCACGCTGTGACGTCACTTCCTGCATCGTGTCGGACGAGCGAGGACACATCGGCACCAGGCGACAGAGGCTACATCGACTTACCTGCAAACGCTGATGCTGCTGCAGAATCAACTGTAGCCTCTGTCGCCTGGTGCCGATGTGTCATAAAATGTGTCATAAAATGGTCATAACTTGGCCAAAAATGCTCGTTTTTTAAATAAAAAACGTTACTCTTATCTACATTGCAGCGCCGATCTGCTGCAATAGGAGATAGGGGTTGCAAAATCTGGCGACAGAGCCTCTTTAAGAAACGAATTAGCATAAATCTAAAATTGCTCATAACTTGCTAAAAAATGATCGTTTTCTAAATAAAAACCACTGCTGTTCTCTACATTACAGCGCCGATCAGATTATGTAGGAGATAGGGCACTTATAATCTGGTGACAGAGCCTCTTTATTATGCTCCAAGTGCTTCAGCACTTGTCAGCCCCGCTCCATGAGTTTGCGTGGTCTGTTGATGTTTGTCTATAGAGATTGCATGGCTGTCTACTTGATTTTATTTACCTGTTTGCAATGGGTGTGGCTGAAACATCTGAAGTCCACTATATAAAAACAATTATACAAAAATCAAAATCACCACTATACAGTGACCATATAGTAGTAGATATCAGTTCTACACAGCACTCTGCAGTGTATTATCATGCTCCAGACGTTACAAGAGAATACTACAGCACTGATCAGATATAGTCACAGGCAGAGTACACAGCAGTCCGACAGAGTGGGTGCTGCTCTTTGCAGTGGCTCTCAACTCTAGATATTAGAGTAGGCGGCTTCACCCATAAGAGACTCAATTTGTTCTTTGTAACAAATAAGATTCTGTATTGTAAATTAACCTCAGATCTCCACTAGGTGGCAGCAATTTACTGACTACGGTTTTAATCTGGTTTTTCAGTCATATTTCTGCTGATATTGGCTGTTAGCCAAACAAAAATAATGAAAAAAATAATTCAATTATTGGAATCAGTTCCGTAACGATTGATAAATGCATTCATTTAATTTTAAAGAATAATCGGACAGGCAGAATGATTGAAAAAAACAAAATAGAATATCAGCATGACCACAACATAAAGTTAATATTAAAGAGGATCTGTCAGCTCTCCTGACATGTCTTTTTTAGTAAATACTTGTATTCCCCATGAAATAACAATTCTAGAATATATTTTCTTAGAAGTCTGCGTTGTGCTGTTCCTTTGTTATTCCTCCTAGAAATGTATGACAACTGGGTGTTACCATTCCCCTTATTAAAATGATGTGTCCCCCTACACAGTCTCACTCTATCAGCCCTGTCTGAACAATGTCAGTCTCTGTAGGGACACACCCCCAACTGGTAACACCTAGTTGTCAATTTATTCATAAATTTGTAGGAGGAATAACAGAGGAATGGCACAACATAGTGTTCAAAGAAAAGATGTTCCAGAGTTGTTATTTCATGGGGAATACATGCGTTGTGAATACAAATATTTATTAAAACAGACATATCAGGAGAGGTGACAGGTATTCTTTAACCTCTTAAGGGGGTTTTACACTAGACGATTATCGGGCAGACGAGCGTTAATATATTACTCGTTGCCGATAATTGCCCTGTGTAAACAACAGGGGAACGATCAGCAGATGAACAAGCAAACGCTGAATCATCTGCTGGTCGTATAGCTTTAAAAAAGTTAAAGATTATCGTTTTCGGCAGCACATCTCCCTGTGTAAACGAGCGATCGGAGTAGCAACTGCATGTCCCCATCCATAGCTCTCTGTGACAGGAGCAAACGAGCGCCGTTCAACAATGTCTCGTTGATTGGCGCTCGCTGCATCGACCGCTTATTGGGCAGTGTAAAAGGGCCTTTATCGAAATGCAAAGTACAAGATAGTGCTGGCAGCTGACACCTGACACCTGCCTGCAACGGCCAGGGTCAGCAATCATGGTCACCAATCAAGGGTCACCAATCATGGCCTTTTAACACCTCAGATGCTGCATTGAAAAGCAACTATGGCATCTGAGTGGTTAGACAGAGAAAGGGGGCCCCCTCTATCTCCTAATAGCCAGCCAATGACAAAATCGTGGGGTGCTTATCGGTTGCTTTTGCAGCCGGAGGCCTATTGATGGCCTCCATGTCTGCTATCAGTATCCTATTATTAAAACTTGCCAGAAGCAAGGCTTAATAGTTAACCCCTTAGTGACCAGCCTATTTTAGGCCCTAATGACCAAGCTATTTTATTCGTTTTTCTATAGTCGCATTCAAAGAGCTATAACTTTTTTATTTTTTCGTCTACATAGCTGTATGAGGACTTGTTTTTTGCGGGATTAGTTGTGCTTTTTAATAGCACCATTTTTGGGTACATATAATTTTTATATTAACTTTTATTAACCTTTTTGCGGGGATTATAAAAAAAACTGAAATTCCGCCGTTGTTCTATGCGTTTTTAAATTGACGCCGTTCACTATGCGACGTAAATAACATGTTACCTTTATTCTATGGGTCAGTACGATTACGGCGATACCACATATGTAGAGGTATTTTTTTATGTTTTATGACTTTTGCACAATAAAAACACTTTTGAACTAAAATTATTTGTTTTTGCATCGTCGCTTTCCAAGAGCCGTAATTTTTTTATTTTTCCATCAATGTAGTGATTTTTTGGGCTTGTTTTCTGCGGGACAAGACGTAGTTTTGAATGGTACTGTTTTGGGGTGCATGGGACTTATTGATTCATTTTTATTATGACTTTTTTGGGGGGCAATGGAAAAAAATTGCAATTTCGCCATGGTTTTTTGCGTTTCTTTTTTTACGGTGTTCACTTTGCGGTTTAAATTACATATTAACTTTATTAATGGAGTCATTACGGTCGCGGCGATACCACATATGTGTACTTTTTTTTTTTTTTTTACACTTTTACTAAATAAAACCACTTTTTATGGAAAAAAATGGTTTTATTTATTTTTTTACTGTACTTTTTATTAATAATCTTTATTTAACTTTGATGACTTATTTTATTACTCCCACTAGGGGACTTTACTGTGCGATCTTCCGATCGCTGCTATAATGCTCTGGTATACTTCGTATACCAGAGCATTATTGCCTGTCAGTGTAAATCTGACAGGCAATCTGTTAGGACGTGCCTCCGGCGCGTCCTAACGGGCATATGTCCAGGGCAGACCTGGGGGCTTTTATCAGGCCCCCGGCTGCCATGACACCCCATCGGAGACCCGCGATTGCATTCGCGGGCCGCCGATGGGTGACAGAGGGAGCTCACTCCCTCTGTAAACAAAGTTAAATGCTGCGGTCGCTATTGACGGCGGCATTTAACGGGTTAAACGGCCGCGATCGAAGTTAACTTCGATCGCAGGCGTTGGAGCAGGAGCTCAGCTGTCATCAGACAGCAGAGCCCCGGCTCCTGCCTGCACGGGAGACCCGTGCAGGACTTAGACTAGGCTGACGTGAAAAGGCGTCAGCCTAGCCTAAAGCCCATTAGTGACCGACGTAAAAAGACGTATTGGTGGTCACTAAGGGGTTAAGCACAAATAAAGGCAATACGCCGCAATGCATAAGTATTGTAGTGTATTGCATGAGCAATCAGACGATTGCATAGCAAAGTCCCCTAAGTGGACAAAAAAAAAGGGTGAAAGAATATTTAATAACAGTTTAAAAAATATAAAAGAAACTTAAAATAACTAAAGGTTAAAGAAGAAAAATTTTGCAATTTTTCACAAAAAATGATGTAAGCTACAAAGTAGTAAACAGAATTGGTATTGCCGTGTCTTTCAAAGTCTGAACTAGTAAAATATCATTGTTTAACCCGCCGAGTGAACACTAAGAAAAAAAAAATTGCAAGCATTGCTGTTTTTTGGTCATCTCGCTTCCAAAAAAAAATCAATAAAAAGAGATCAAAAAGTCAAACAATATGTACCCCGAAAAAAAAACGACCGCTCGCCCTGCAAAAAACAAGCCCTCACTCCGCTCCATTGACAGAAAATGTTTTTTTATGGCTCTCAGAATATGGCGACATAAAACATTTCTTTACAAATTGTTTTTCCTTGTAAAAGTATTAAAACATAAAAAAATATGTATAAATTTAGTATCTCTGTAATCATATTGACCCACAGAATAAAGTTCTGGCATTTATACTGCAAGGTGAATGCTGTAAAAACAAAACCAAAAGAACAATGTTAGAATCCCTGTTTTTTCCCATTCCACCCCACAAATATTTTTTTGGGCAGTTTCCCAGTACATTATATGGTACATTAAATGGTACCATTAAAAACGACAACTCATCCTGAGAAAAAGTAGCTCTCATACGGCTATGTCAATGGAAAAATAAGGTTATGGCACTTGGAATGGAAAGCGAAAATGAAAAAACTAAAGTGTCCGGCAGCCCCATAGAAAATGAATGGGGCGGTGGGCGAGCATGCAGAGTACCGCCCCAATTCACTGTTATAAATGTTGCGCATTTACAGCGCTAAGCTGCTTATTTGAAGAAAAATATGATGTAAGACTAATAGGATAGCTTGGGCCTTATGCATGAAAACTACTCTTACAAAAATTGTCAGTGTTGCCCATAGCAACCAAGCAGGGGCATAAGAATAATAGGGGCAGAGGTCACAGTCACACCTTTCCTAGAGTCTGAGGGGAGCAGAATGGTCTCTGCCCAATATGAGGAGACCAGTCGTATAAATGACATGATATGATAGTTTGGGGGCTCTAGTACAGATTTTGAATTAGGGCCCAGAAGCCTGAAGTCACGCTTCAACCAAGATCAAATTAGTTCTTTTATTTCCAAACCTGCCATTAAAAAATAAATTTGGAATCCGATCTGTTGCTAGGGTTACTTTTAGTTAGAACAGTTTTTATACACAACAACCTTTGTGTCCGGCGACGGGGCTTCAGCCTGAAGAACAAGTCACTACTTTATAATACATTGTTTGATTACCACATTGTTTTACAGTGTTGTGCCCGACATCACAAAGACTCAGAAGCTTCACGAGCCACCCACATACAGAGCTGCTTATACTGCCTAGAGGCGCTAGTGTGTTCATACAAAATACAACATGTTATGTCTGGAGTGTGTTTGCTGGTATTAGCAGATCTATACTACTAGGTGATTATGAAATTAATTCCCTGCTTATCCACATCATTCCTTTCGTATTTCAACACTTTAGTACAGAATGAAGGTCACGTTTCATGGAAACCCCAAATGAACAGTAGTGTTTGTTAAAGGGGTCGTCTCAAAATGACAACCTTGGTTTTAAAAAGGGGCTCCCCATGAGATCAGGGGAACTCTAGCATTATATAAATGGCAGCTCTCTAATACATAGATAGGCCAAGTTCCCCAGAGCTGGAGCCATTCTTTATTAACAGCTGTCTGATCCAGCTAAAAGTGGGAGCTAGTGGCATGCATAGAGGAGAGGGAGTCTAAAAGCAAGAAAAAAAAATGGGCCCCTATTTATGATGCTGGTTTTGTCACTCAAGACAGAATGGCCTGGTGTTTGTTTCCCACTTCATGACCTTTACAAGACCCGCTCATTTGCAAACAATGCAGTTTCTCTGGAGAAGGAAGTTCTATAGTTGATGAAACAACCGGGCTTGGACCCCCTCCTTCCAAGTGCCCCATAAGGGCTGCATTGGATACCTCTATGACATGTAAAGGGGGTTTTACACTGGACAATTATAGGGCAGACGAGTGTTCATATAACGTTCGTCGCCAATAATTTCCCAGTGTAACAGGGGAACGATCAGCAGATGAACGAAAAAACGCTCGATCATCTGCTGGTCGTATCGTTTAAAAAAAAGTGATATATTATCATTGTGGGCAGCACATCTCCCTGTGGGAGACGTGCTGCCGACATGATAATAATGTATTCTCTCGTCCCCATACATAGCTCCGTGTGACAGGACCAAACGAGCGCTGGTCAACGATATCTCGTTGATCGGCGCTCGCTGATCCGGACGCTTTTTGGCCCGTGTAAAAGGGCCTTAAGTTCTTGAAGGGAGGACTCAAGCAGAACACCCCCTTCCCCCCATTTATGGCATCTATATGTCTAAGGGTATGTTCACACGGCCTATTTACGGACGTAATTCGGGCGTTTTAAGCCCCGAATTACGTCCGAAATTACGGCTTGAAAGAGTTGGCAAACATCTGCCCATTGAAAGCAATGGGCTGACGTTTGTCTGTTCACACGAGGCGTATATTTACGCGTCGCTGTCAAAAGACGGGGCGTAAATAGACGCCCGCGCCAAAGAAGTGTCATGTCACTTCTTCAGACTTAAATGGAGCCGTTTTCCATGGATTCCATGGAAAACCAGCTCCAGCTACGTCCGTAATGGGCGCGGCGTTCAAGCGCCTGCACATGCCGTTACGGCTGAAATGACGGGGCTGTTTTCTCCTGGAAACAGCCCCGTAATTTCGGCCGTTACGGACGCTGCTGTGTGAACATACCCTTAATATGGCATGTAAACAGGTGTTATCTTATTAAGAAAATCCCTTTTAAGAGTATAGAGTTATTGTAACCAATGCATAGGCATGCTTAAAGGGACAGTGTCATGATCTTTATTTTGTTTATTAATTTGTGTTTTTATTTAATTAAATATTATATTGACTTTATTTATTTTTTCACACACAATGTTTTTTTTTATTACCACTTTCTTACTTTATTGGGGGCTGCCATGTTTTATTTAATCTGTGTATGTGTCTCTTAGGCCTTATTTACACGAGTGTATTTCACGTCCGTGAAACGCGCGTGAAAATCACACGCGTCGCACGGACCTATGCTAGTCAATGGGGCCATTCAGACATTCCGTGTTTTTCACAGCAAGTCCTATACTTTAGCGTTTTTCGCGCATCACGCACCCATTGAAGTCAATGGGTGCGTGAAAATTACGCGCAGCACACGGACGCACTTCCGTGTGCTGCGCATGATTCGCGTAACAGTTTTTCAGGAAATGAAGGGAAAAATAAAACCACCTCCTTCATTTCATTTTCTAAACCTCAAAACCGCATGTCATAAGGATGCCATATGCGCGAAAATCACGCAGCCACGCACCAAACACTTATGACACACGGAACTGCAATGCGCAAAAAATGCTGCCTTTTTTTGCGCGTGCAAAACGCATACGTTCGTGTGAATTTTGCCTTAACGACACAAACACAGATGTAATACGGCAGCACAGTGCATAAGATATAATGAACGTTTCCCGTTCATTGTATCCTCCTGCTTCTCCTAGCTCACTCTGTACTGCATATGCGCAGAGCGACCCAGCATAGAAGCTGGTTCGTAGGGGGAAAGCCGGTGCCATTATAAAGACTGGCCGCACTGCAGGTAAGGTGTGTGAGGCAAAGAGAATACCATGAAATTACTATATATGTAACAAAAAAGAAAAATTTATTTATTTAAAGTTAATACACCACATGAATGGTTAAAAACACTTAAAATGCCCCTCAATATGCTTTCTTGGTATAAGACATATAGCAAAAAATGTTTGCATCAGACCAGCATATCCTTGTCCTGAACCATGAGGGGAAGAGGGGATTGTAAGCCCCATGCGTATCGCCACAATGTGGCCTCTTCAGGGGTTAATTTATGTATGGGAATGTGGTCATATTATATAGTATTGTCAATAAATGATAGTAATTAGTGCAATAGAATGCACCCTAGGACGCACTTACCCCTCTCAATGCACCAATGGACAATCTGAGTGGCACAAGTCGGCGTCCGCTCATGTGCAGTGCGCATGCGCCAGAGCCAGCACCATGTGCACCTGATGCCGGCCCCGGCGCAATCGCAGTACACCCGGCGGAAGCTCGCTATC
The DNA here is from genome assembly GCF_050947455.1 of Rhinoderma darwinii. Taxonomy (NCBI): domain Eukaryota; kingdom Metazoa; phylum Chordata; class Amphibia; order Anura; family Rhinodermatidae; genus Rhinoderma; species Rhinoderma darwinii. Next base: position 136,475,727 of record NC_134691.1, on the reverse strand, counting down.
GGCGTCAAGAGAAGCGGTGTCTTGCCACACAGAATGCGCATGCGCCAGGACCGTCACCATGGGAACAAGATGCGGATTCTTGCGCATGCGCAGACCAAGAACGGTGAGAGAACGGAAGCGGCTATTGCCGATGACTAATGCGCATGCGTCCGGAAGACGGCGCATGCGCAAGAGGACGGCAAAGCCAAGATGGGCCGGAATTGTGACAAAGAGGAATACACAAATGGAATAAGTATTAGAAAAAATAGTCTGGCGATATGTTTATGTATATCTACAAGATAGCAAGACAAATGGAAATACGAAAAAATAAAGAAGATAACGGAGTGACAATCAATATCAGAGGATTTAGGAATAACAGACATTTGTTCTTATAGATTGTGAGGGAGTAAAAATTCCAATATTTATACATCTTCTTTCACGTGTGTACACAAGGTACACATATAAAAGTGCTAAGTGCATAAGAAAAAACCCTTAGGGTATGTTCACACACAAACTCAAAAACGTCTCAAAATACGGAGCTGTTTTCAAGGGAAAACAGCTCTTGATTTTCAGACATTTTTTAAGCTACTTGCGATTTTCGCTGCGTTTTTTTACGCCCGTTTTTGAAGCTTTTTTCGATAGAGTCAATGAAAAACGGCTTCAAAAACGTCCTAAGAAGTGACCTGCCCCTCTTTTTCACGGCCATTTTTTTACGCGGCCGTTTTGGAAAACGGCCTTAAAAAATGCAGTGAAAAACGCTTCTGCTTCCGATTTTTCAGCCATTTTTCGGGCGTTTACGGCCCGAAAAACGGCCGAAAATAGGCCGTGTTGAACATACCCTTACTAGGAAGGGATTTAAGTGCTTAATGGAAAAATAATGAATTATAGTATGGAAAATCTATATCGATTGTCCTGACTAATAAGAGAGACAATGAAAAAATAGTGACAGAAGATGTATATGCGAATATATGCACATGATACCTCACAGTCTATGATATCTAAATCGGATTTCAATAAGGCACTCTTGTATACATAAATATTGACCAGTGAGTGCATATCACGTACTATTTTGCCCAATTCATATAAAACATATGATATTAACCCACAAAACAGTCAAAAGGGGCCAACTAGAGAGGAGATCCTATAATAGAACAATCACAGGAAAAGAGAACATTTGGTAAACATTTGTATGAAATTATATATGGTAAAACAGGGTAGGGTTATCATCACGTTGCTTAGTATTCTTCAGTTTCAGTTCAATTTTTTTATACATTTTTTTATATTTTTATAAGCACTTACTTAACACCTTAACACAATTTTGCACTTCATGATTTATGTTTCACACGATTCACATGGGTTATTTTTTTGGGGGGTTTTCCACACATTTTTTGCACGCATTATGTAGCACATCACATATTCAATATTAAATAGTTGGTCTATTAAATATTGGCTCTAGTAAACAATCTTTTGTTTTTCACTTATAATTCAATCTATTTATTCTGGAAAACTAAAAATTCTTCATCTCCTAGGTGATACCAATACACTCTACTAACTTGGTCTTTTGTTCCATCCGGGAGATGTGGGATTGGCTGGTCATAACGTTACAGTAACCATCTGAAGAAGAATACTAAGCAACGTGATGATCAGGGGCGTAACTAGGAAAGACTGGGCCCCATAGCAAATTTTGACTGGGGCCCCCCTCCCCTGGGTGTCACACAACCCCCCCCTTGTAGATAGTGCCTTTTTTACAGCCCCCCCCCTGTAGATATCTACAAAGGGGGCTGTATGGCGTTATCTACAGGGGGGGCTGTATGGCGTTATCTACAGAGGGGGCTGTATGGCGTTATCTACAGAGGGGGCTGTATGGTGTTATCTACAGGGGGGGCTGTATGGCGTTATCTACAGGGGGGCTGTATCGCTTTATCTACTGGGGGGGGTCTGTATGGCGTTATCTACAGGGGGGGCTGTATGGCATTATCTACAGAGGGGGCTGTATGGCGCTAACGCCATACAGCCCCCCTGTAGAGAACGCCATACAGCCCCCCCCTGTAGGGAACACCATACAGCCCCCCCTGTAGGGAACGCCATACAGCCCCCCCTGTAGGGAACGCCATACAACCCCCTGTAGGGAACACCATACAGCCCCCCCCTGTAGGGAACGCCATACAGCCCCCCCCCTGTAGGGAACGCCATACAGCGTCCCCCCTCCCAAAAAAGTCTGACCTACAGTGTGTCCTACTAAAAGACATCTAAAAGGTATCTCCCTGCTCTGCCATTAAGCAAAAGACATGCATCCCCTATCCACAGGATATCCACAGGAGAGGGGATACATGTGTGATCGCTGGCATTGATAGGGGGAACGGGGGACCGAAAGTCCCCCGAAGTTCTCCATGACTAACCTCGGACTTCCGGCGTCTGCGCAGCTCAATAAAAATGAAAGGAGCGCTGGTCACGCATGCGCACAAGCGCGACCGGCGCTCCATTCATTTCTACGGAGCTGCTGACACAGACCCCCGAAGTCCGAGGTTTGTGATGGAGAACTGCAGGAGACTTTCGGTCCCCCGTTCTCCTTATCGCTGCCAGCGATCACACATGTATCCCCTATCCTGTGGAGAGGGGATACATGTCTTTTGTTTAATGGCAGAGCGGGGAGATACCTCCCTGCTCTGCCATAGTGTTAAGTGGCGTTGCGCTGTAGCAGCCATAGCGGCTGCTAGCTGAGCCTCCGGCCATGGTGGGGGCCCGTGCCGGTGGGCGATACGGGCCCCCTCATGCCGTGGGCCCCGTAGCAGCCGCTACGGCTGCTATAGCGGTAGTTACGCCACTGGTGATGATAACTCTATCCTGTTTTACCATGATGTCGGGGACAGCTGACCTCCCGGTTCCCGGACACTGCGCTGGGAACTGGTCCGCAACTGTACGTCCTAGCGCGGGAAGCAAGCCCTCTACAGGACGTACAGTTGCGGCGTAGCGCGGGAAGAGTTTAATAACTTAAACAATTTCATATCGACCAATAAACCTAGGAACAAATTTACGAGACGGTACTTTCAGTCGCAGATTTTTAGTAGAAAGCCACACCTTTTGACCCATACAAAGCACAGGACCCACAGTACGTTTTTTGTCTGCATTTTTCTTTTGAATAACTTGGGAGTTCTTCAGGTTCAATAGAACTTGAGCCCAAACTGTGCACAGTTTATTTGATTCAACTTCTACCTCAGAGTTATCACTCGAAGCGGCGGAAAATGAACCAAAACGAGGATGAAAACCATAATTACAGAAAAACGGCGAGGTATCAAGAGAAACATGGTGACGATCATTTATAGCAAATTCCGCTAATGGAAGCTACGAGACCCATTCAGCCTGGTTATCAGCAATATAACACCTAAGATACTGTTCCAAGGTTTGATTAAAGCGCAGTCTCAGGGTGAAATGCAGAAGAAAAAGATAACTGTACTCCAAGTTTCTTACAGAAAGCCCTCCAGAAGTTAGCCACAAATTGTACACCCAGTGCCGCACCTGCCATGAGGCGAGGTGAGCCGACAGCCTCAGGTGGCGCCACCTACCCAAAAATGACGGGCGGCATTTTCAGCCAGGGACGGAATGGACTGGGGGGAGGGGGCATGCAGACTTATCAGGCTTGCCGTATGATGGGCACATGTGTAACACTCCTCGCTGTACGCAGCACACGCCACCAGAGAGGAGCAGGTCTGAAGGAAGAGCGGTCGAGCGAAGAGGAGAAGTGACGAGACGCACGAGGTAAGTTCCTGCCTTAACTCGGTCGGCTGAAGCTGCTGGGACCGGTACCCTGGAGTATACTGCAAGGGGGGTCTGGGCATTTTACTGCATCCAAGGGCTCTATGGGGCTGGAATAATCCACCCTAATGCAACTTTCTAATTACTTTTTATTAAAAATTATTGTTACTTTTTGAGATACAGCTGCTTTGTATCCTGTATACAGAGCAGCTGTATATAGCGCTGAATCCTGTATCCGTCAGGTCAGCGGGACTGACTGATTCAGTGTCAGCGGGTCCTGCAGGATCGAGCTGTTACCGATCACATCTAAGTTCATAACTTAGATCTGATCGATAATATGCGACCTAATGGATTCAGGTCTCAGCGCTATATACAGCTGCTCTGTATACAGGATATAAAGCAGCTGTATCTCAAAAAGTAACAATAATTTTCAATAAAAAGTAATTAAAACTTGCACCAATCACAATGATAGATATCTTTTTTCATATATATATATATATATATATATATATATATATATATATATATATATATATATATATATAAGTTTTTAAAGGTGTACATAGCCTTTAAACTGTAACTAAACTTTTATCATGTCATACTGACATGTCAGAAGTTTTCATCAGTGGGGGACCGAGCACTGAGATCCCCACCGATCGCTAAAACGAAGCAGCAGAAGTGCTCGGGTGAGCTTGTTGTACTTCTGTGTCCCATCGCCTGGTTGTTCGGGTCGTCGCCCCTTTCCGCACTATTTTTATGTGTTCCAACACCTGGTTCATTTTTTCGGCCACTATATTTTTCTTATCACCCTAATACCCTAGGGAGACCAATGTTTTAGTTTAGAAAAAAACACCATGAATATTGTATTACGATCATGGGGTTGTTATTATGATTGCAACTATATATGTTTTTTCACCCTAACTCCTTAACGCCGAAGGACGGATATATCCGTCCTCAGCAGCTGCTAGTTCGCGCAGGAGGACGGATATATCCGTCCTGTGATGGCGCGGGTACTGAGACTGTACCCACGCGATCAGCGGCAGGAGCACGGCTGTTATACACAGCCTGGCTCCTGCTGCAACTGCCGGAATCGAAGCGCGCGCCGATTCCGGCAGTTTAACCCATTAAATGCCGCTGTCAATAGTGACAGCGGCATTTAATGTGTTTGACAGAGGGGGGAGCTCCCTCTGTCACCCGATCGGCGCCCCCGCAAACAAATCGCGGGTCGCCGTCGGGTTTCCATGACAGCCGGGGGTCTAACAAAGACCCCCAGGTCTGTCTTCAGCATCTGCCTGTTAGGCGATGCCGGAGGCATGACCTAATAGATTGCCTGTCAGTTTTACACTGACAGGCAATAATGCTTTGGTATACGAAGTATACCAAAGCATTATATATGCGATCGGAACATCGCATAGTGAAGTCCCCTGGTGGGACTAAAAAAAAAAATGTAAAACAGTTAAATAAAGTTTGTGAAAAAAAATAAAAAATAATTACAGTCAAAGTCAAATAAAACTACTTTTTTGGCCCAAAAAGTGGTTTTATTTAGTAAAACGGTCAAAACAAATAACACATGCACATATATGGTATCCCCGCGATCGTAACAACTTGACCAATAAAATGAACATATTAATTAAACCGCCGGATGAACGGCGTCCAAAGAAAACGCCAAAAACAACGGCAAAATTCTCTCTTTTCTCCCATTCCCCCCATAAAAAATAAAATAAAAGTTAATCTATAAGTCCTATGTACCCCAAAATTGTACTAATAAAAACTACACATTGTCCTGCAAAAATCAAGCCCATGTACGGCCACATCGACGGAAAAATAAAAACGTTACGGCTCTTGGAATGCGGCGATGCAAAAACAAGTAATTTTTTTCTAAAAGGGTTTTTATTGTGCAAACGTAGGAAAACATATAAAACCTTTACATATTTGGTATCCCTGTAATCGTGCCGACCCATAGAATAAAGTTAACATGTTATTTCCGCTGCATAGTAAACGGCGTAAATTTATAACGTGAAAATTAATGCTGGAATAGCTGCTTATTTTCAATTCTCTCCTAAAATAAAGTTAATAAAAGTTAATCAATATGTTATAAGCATCTAAAAATGGTACAATTACAAAATACAACTCGTCCCGCAAAAAAACAAGCCCTTATACGGCTATGTCGACGGAATAAAAAAAGAGTTACGACTCTTGGAATGCGACCGTGAAAAAACAAAAAATAATCCTTGGTCATTAACGTACAAAATGGCCCGGTCATTAAGGGGCTAAGCTATTTTTTAAAGAAATTATTTGTATACATGTTTCATGTTGCCCAAATATATCTAATTGTCTAACATAGTTTTATCTAACAATGTATTCTTATTTTTAAATACCTATTTTGATCGATCGATCGGCACTCACTGTCCATCGCTCGCCTCCCTCCATTGATCGGCTATTGCTGTCTTATAGCTACGTGCGTTCCATCATGCGCTCCAGCGCCTGGTCTTTTTGGTCGCCTCCGGCCACCGTACTTTTCAGGTGACCTAGCAACCAGGGACGCTCATCTAGCGTCTCTGTACTTTAGTTGTTACATCAACTCAATTACGTTTCCTTGCAATTTTATACAGACATGTAGAATCCATTGTCTAGTGTCACGTTATCATACTGCGATCATTGGTAATAAGATGACTTTTATCTGTGTCACAAACCGACTCAAAAACGGCATCACAAGCCGTACCACTTTTACTCCTGTCATTCTCTTTTTTATGTATTTATGTTAATGATAATGTCACAAATGTTTCCCAAACATTATTTATATAGTTATTATGTACTTATGTATTTATTTTAGACATGATATATGTTACTCCTGTAATGTGGTTGACCTTTGACCTGTCCCCTTGGCGTTTTTTCTTCCCTTCTGTGTGTATATAAATGTGCCTGAACCGCACATTCTGTATTGGCCTGATGAAGCACCAGTCCGGTGTTGAAACGCGTAGCCCTTGTTAATTAAACCCTTGCCTTGATGTCCGTCCAAGTCTTTGCATTACTGTTCACCATAGCAGCGCCGGTGGTCCCATCTTTCTCATTTTATCAAGTCTCACCACTAAAAAGTGGACTACATGTAGAAACACAGCACCACCGCGCGCGCACTTTCACTCTTCAGCTCTCGGCAGGCAAGTACAAGACTGTGTGATCTCTCGCGAGAGATCAGTCTTGTTGTCCTTGTCTGCCGAGAGCTAAAAAGTGAGAGCGTGCGTGCGCGCACTGCTCCGATAACATGGAACAGAAGAAGAACAGTTCACACTCTTCTTCTCCTCTTCTGTTCTGTAGTGGTGGCGGAAATGCGCGCACACGCTCTCCTCTCTCCAGATCTTGCTGTGACACCGTCCGTAGCTGATTGGACAGTGTCACGGCGATGTTACACACCCCTTTGCCAGTTACCTCCCCATTGACAGTTCATGGGGTTATTTAAATATCGGGAGCAAAATATTACAGCACCGATATCTAAATAACGAAGGAGGCTAGGAAAAAAATGTAAAGTGCCCCAGAGTTTGTGCTGCCCTGACCATTACATGCTGCACATGTATGGGGAGGTGAAAGGTTCTCTTTAAAGGAAAGGTGTTATAATTTTTTCATTTTTCTTTATTTCATACACTACCATTCAAAAGTTTGGGGTCACCCAAACAATTTTGTGTAGTCCATGAAAACTCACACTTATATTTATCAAATGAGTTGCAAAATGACTAGAAAATATAGTCAAGACATTGACAAGGTTAGAAATAATGATTTTTATTTGAAATAATAATTTTCTCCTTCAAACTTTGCTTTCGTCAAAGAATGCTCCATTTGCAGCAATTACAGCATTGCAGACCTTTGGCATTCTAGCTGTTCATTTGCTGAGGTAATCGGGAGAAATTTCACCCAATGCTTCCAGAAGGCCCTCACACAAGTTGGATTGGCTTGATGGGCACTTCTTGCGTACCATACGGTCAAGCTGCTCCCACAACAGCTCTATGGGGTTGAGATCTGGTGACTGCGCTGGCCACTCCATTACAGATAGAATACCAGCTGCCTGCTTCTTCCCTAAATAGTTCTTGCATAATTTGGAGGTGTGCTTTGGCTCATTGTCCTGTTGTAGGATGAAATTGGCTCCAATCAAGCGCTGTCCACAGGGTATGGCATGGCGTTGCAAAATGGAGTGATAGCCTCCCTTATTCAAAATCCCTTTTACCTTGTACAAATCTCCCACACTACCAGCACCAAAGCAACCCAAGACCATCACATTACATGCCCCATGCTTGACAGATGGCGTCAGGCACTCTTCCAGCATCTTTTCAGTTGTTCTGCATCTCACAAATGTTCTTCTGTGTGATCCAAACACCTCAGACTTTGATTCGTCTGTCCATAACACTTTTTTCCAATCTTCCTCTGTCCAATGTCTGTGTGCTTTTGCCCATATTAATATTTTCCTTTTATTAGCCAGTCTCAGATATGGCTTTTTCTTTGCCACTCTGCCCTGAAGGCCAGCATCCCGGAGTCGCCTCTTCACTGTAGACGTTGACACTGGCATTTTGAGGACCAGTGAGGCGTCTATTTCTCAAACTAGAGACTCTAATGCACTTGTCTTGTTGCTCAGTTGTGCAGCGGGGCCTCCCACTTCTCTTTCTACTCTGGTTAGAGCCTGTTTGTGCTGTCCTCTGAAGGGAGTAGTACACACCGTTGTAGGAAATCTTCAGTTTCTTGGCTATTTCTCACATGGAATAGCCTTCATTTCTAAGAACAAGAATAGACTGTCGAGTTTCACATGAAAGCTCTCTTTTTCTAGCCATTTTGAGAGTTTAATCGAACCCACAAATGTAATGCTCCAGATTCTCAACTAGCTCAAAGGAAGGTCAGTTTTATAGCTCCTCTAAACAGCAAAACTGTTTACAGCGGTGCTAACATAATTGCACAAGGGTTTTCAAGTGTTTTCTAATCATCCATTAGCCTTCTAACACAGTTAGCAAACACAATATACCATTAGAACACTGGAGTGATGGTTGCTGGAAATGGGCCTCTATACACCTATGTAGATATTGCATTAAAAACCAGATGTTTGCAGCTAGAATAGTCATTTAGCACATTAACAATGTATAGAGTGTATTTCTGATTAATTTAATGTTATCTTCATTGAAAAAAACTGTGCTTTTCTTTCAAAAATAAGGAAATTTCCAAGTGACCCTAAACTTTTGAACGGTAGTGTATGTTTTACTTTATGGGTCTAAGTTTTCGAATTATTTTAATATGTTCCCTAAAGTAACTATTTATTCATATGTTTGTACTTCTGTGGGGGCAGCCATCTTTATTTTTATTTTTCATACTTCTAATTTTTGTTTTGCAGTATCCGCTGGACCATTTGGACTACGTCGTAGATTAGTTGGACTACTTCGCTGATTTAAGCTTTTTTTTCTTTTTTTTAATAAAATGGTTAAAGTGGATTGTGTTGAAGAGTTATTTCAATAAAATTTTTCCAAATTTTTTTTATGTCTGTTTTTTGATACTTCATTACCGCCTTAGTAATGGCATCTGTTTGATTGAGAGCGTCTATTACTAAGAAGGGGCTTAGTGTTAGCCAGTAATAAGGCTATCACTAACCCCTATTATTACCCCGGTACCCAACGCCACCAGGAGTACCGGGAAGAGCTGGGTACGATCCAGCACCCGACCATCTGAAGAGAAGGGCGGGCACTGGGGTGGCCGCAGGCTGGTAATATAATGCTCGTAATGGCCAAAAACCGTGGCCCTTCCCACCCTGGTAATGCTAGGCTGCTGCTGCTTTATTGTATCTGTCTGGTTATAAAAAATGGAGGGAATCTCACGTAATTTTTTTTCAATTATTTATTTTTTGAAAATGATGTGGGGTTTCCGCTATTTTTCATGACCAGCCAGATACAATAAAGAAGCTGCAGCCTAGCATTAACAGGATGGGAAGGGCCACGGTTTTTGTCCCTTCCCAGCCTGATAAAACCAGCCTGCGGCTGCCCTGCTGCCTTGCCGTCGCTTCAGATGGTCGGGTACTGGATCGTACTCCCCTCGCAGCAGTGAGAACCAGGGTAATAATAGGGGTTAGTGATAACACTAAGCCCCTTCTTAGTAATGGACGCTCTCAATCAGACAGCAGCCATTACTAAGGCCATAATAAAGTATTAAAAAAACACCTAAGAATTTTTTTTTTTAATTGAAATCTAAACTCCCCCATGCAACCCTCTTTCACCATTTTTTTTTTTTTTTCAAAAGATCATCGAAGTAGTCCAATGGATCTACGACGTAGTCCAAACTGTCCAGCGGAACCTACCAAAAAAAAGTTAGCAGTATAGAAATTAGAAAAACTTAAATTTGCCACAATAGAAACTAGAGGTCAAGGAAAAATAAATCCCCTTCATGTAACTGCTTCCTGTCAACTGAAAAGTCAAAAATGTTTCCCCATGGCGGAGTACAAGAAAGTCTAATTCCCAGGTGAGGCTTTCTTGTACTCCGCCATCAAGAAACGTTTTTCCTCCTGCCGGATGATTTTTCCGTTGACAGGTAGCAGATTTTTTCTGTAGCGGTGTTAGGGTGGCAAACTCGCCAATTGCCCAGTGCCCCCAGAATGGGCCGCTACTCTTGGGCCAGGGCTGTGTGCTTGCCCCCCAGACTAAAATTTACCAGCCAACCCCTCGCCATTGTCTCCCTGCTCCGCCGTTTGCTCTTGTAGGTCACAGCCTGGTTTAGGCCTGAGGCCTACAAGAGATCGGGAGCACGCTGATGACGTGAACTGCCCGGGACGATGATGTCACTGCATCATGCCGTCCACGCCGGGCCACTGAACTCAGTTAAAAATCATAAGTCAATTAGGTAATAAAAAGGGGGCATAGAAGATGTGTTAAACCATTTTCAGTGTTAATGCTGCGTTGTTGATCTATGATACTAAAGTAATACAGTAAGAAGAGTTCTTTAAATCTTTTCTATACATTAAACAGCACTTTACAAATAAACAACAAATGTTTTCCTATTTATTTATTTTTTATATATTGCGTGTTTGTTGTGTAAAGCTAGTAATGACAAAAACTCAGATAGATTTGGGGGGGGGGGTGTCTTTTTATAGTTCGCCTCAGGCAGCAGAGGGGCTAGGTTCACCCCTGTGTACACCCCTATCAGACAATATTTTCCGGAATACCATGCAGACGAACCACTTGATCAACAAATATTTTAGACAGAGATTTGGAATCGGGGAGTTGCGGCAATGGAATGAAATTACACATTTTACTGAAACGGTACACCACAACCCAAATGACAGTTTTCCCTTCAGAGAGAGTCAGAAAGGTGATAAAATCTATAGACAGATGAGACCAAGGTTTCTGTGGCACAGACAATGGAAGTAGTTCACCCATAGGACGAACTCGAGGAGTCTTAGCGCGAGCGCAGACATCACAAGCAAAGACATAGGAAATAACATCACGAGATACATACTGCCACCTGTAGAGACATGAGATTAGTTTTTTAGTACCAGTTATCCCTGGATGACCACACAAAACAAAATCATGTAACTCATTAAGCAAACAAAATCTAAACTGAAGAGGTACAAACAATCTCCCAGCAGGAATGGTTTGCGGAGCGAGTTGCTGACATTCTTTAATCTCATTTGCAAGATCGGGCGATATTGCAGAAACCACTATCCCTTTAGACAAAATAGGTTCAGGCTGAATGTTGGGGACCTGAGAGGAACAGAAACTTTGAGATAAGGCTTCGGTCCTGACATTTTTAGACCCGGGTCTGTAGGTTACAATAAAGTCAAATCTGGTAAAGAACAAGGCCCACCTAGCCTGTCTGGGTTTGAGTCTTTTGGCTGATTCTAAAAAACTTCAGGTTTTTATGGTCAGTCATAAAATTTGATGTCTAGCCTCATCTAGATAGTGGCGCCACTCTTCAAATGCCCACTTAAAGGGACAGTGTCATGATTTATTTATTTTTCATTAATTTATGTGTTTTTATTTAATAAAATATTATATTGATTTTATTTATTTTTTCACACACAATGTTTTTTTTATTAACACTTATTGGAATACGGCAGCACAGTGCATAGGACACAATTAACTGCTCACGTCCATTGCATCTGCCATCTGCCTCTGTACTGCACAAGCGCAGTTCAGAGTGACTCAGCATAGAAGCTGGTTTGTAGGGGGAAATCCGGCGCCATTTTGAAGACTGGCCACACTGCAGTTAAGGTGTGTGTTTCTCTGTCTGTCCCTTTCTCTCTCACACAGTCCCCCCTCTCGTGGCCCCCCTCGCGACCCTCCCCTCGCGGCCCCCTAGCTCGCGACCCTCCCGCACACCAGCTGCAACTGTATGTGTGTCTGTGTGTAGCAGAGCTGTGTGCGCGTGTAGCAGGGCTGTGTGTGCGGGTGCAGCAGAACTGTGTGTGCGGGCGCAGCAAAGCTGTGTGTGTGTGTGGGCGCAGTATAGCTCTGTGTGTGTGCGCGCGTTTTTTAAAAACACTTGCGTAAAAAACTAACGGCTCGCTTTCCCATTGATGTAAATGTAAAGCTTAATCAAGCGTTTGACGCTTTTTTCACGTCTTTTTTTACGCATTTTGTGTGCGCTTTTTGACGCATAATTGGGACTCCCATTGACTATGGGAACATTTGGCACATTTTACGTGCAAGAAATTGACTCGACACTCCTTTATTTACACAACGCGTTTTTAAAAAATACGTGTGTAAAGAAGTGTTGTATGTACTAACAGCGCGCTTTACCAATTATGAAAATGAAAACCGTAATCAAGCATTTTTTTATGCGGTTTTTGGCAAGTAAAATGTCATTCACTTCCCTTTCATCATTCTTAGGGTATGTGCACACACAAAATCAAAAACGTCTGAAAATACGGAGCTGTTTTCAAGGTAAAACTGCTCATGATTTGCAGAAGTTTTTTTAGCAACTCCACGTCGGAACAGAACGCCGTATTTCCCATTGAAATCAATGGGCAGATGTTTGGAGGCGTTCTACTTTTTATGGCCCGAGAAACTGCCAAAATTAAGCCCTGTGAACATACCCTTAGGGCATGTGCACATGTAGTGTTTTCAGCTGTTTTTCGAGCCGTAAATATCTTAAAAAAATGGCTGAAAATCTGCAAACATCTGCCTATTCTTTTCAGTGGGAAATACGGTGTCCCCTCCGACGGGGAATTTTTTTACACCTCATTTTCAAAAAACGGCACGTAAAAAGATCCCCGCGAAAAAGAAGTGCATGTCAATTCTTGGGACCTTTTTGGAGCAGTTTTTCATTGACTCAATAGAAAAACAGCTCCAAAAACAGCCGTGAAAAACGCGAGTTTGATTAAAAAAACGGCTGAAAATCAGGAGCTGTTTTCCCTTTAAGGATATGTGCACACACAAAATAAAAAACGACTGAAAATATGGGAGCTGTTTTTAAGGGAAAACAGCTCCTCATTTTCCGACGGTTTTTATTCAAAGTCACGTTTTTCGCTGCGTTTTTAACGGACGTTTTTGGAGCTGTTTTTCTAAACAGTCAATGAAAAACGGCTCCAAAAACGGCTGAAGAAGCGACATGCACTTCTTTTTCGTAGCTGGTTTTTTACTTCCCCGTTTTGAAAAATGGCCGTGTAAAAAATGCCCCGTCGGAACAGAATGCAGTTTTTCCCATTGAAATCAATGGGCAGATGTTTGGAGGCATTCTGATTTCGATTTTTCAGCCAAAAAAAGCCTGTGTGAACATACCCTGAGTGTGTGAACATACCCTTAGCCTTTTGGTGTGTCCTATAGCTTCTGCAGCTGCCATTTGTACAATCACTCCCAAAATGGCAGCCGGACTATGCTTAGCAATTTGAAGACACCTTTTCCTGGCTTGTTGCCAAAAATAGGGAGGGGGTGAGATTCCCTCCCACATTTACGGCAGCTGTGAGTCAGGTTGCTTTGCCTTATTCACCTTGCTTTTAATTCTGGGAAGTGCTCCCTCTGGTGGCCAACATAGGAAAACATGTCAAATTATTATTAAATTTTTAATACTTTCCACCATGTGGAGGAAAAAAAATTATAATATAGCAAAAAAACTTAAAAAACATAATAGAAATAAGTAACTTACTTAAAAAAAAAAAACGTTTAATTCGCCACACATTCCCTTTAATAGCAAGGAGCTCACAATTACCTATATCATAATTTTCTCAGTGGTGGAAAATTTGTGAGGAAAAAAAAAAGCACATGGATGCAAATTAGTCAATACAGAAGATTCTTGAGAAAACGCAGCTCGACACCTATTTCGGAGGCATCAACCTCAACAATAAAGGGGCTAGAAAGGTCAGGTTGAACAAGTACAGGCATTTCTATAAAACATGGCGCCGCTCTTCAAATGCCCACTTAATAGCAAGAAGCTCATGATTACCTATATCATAATTTTTCTCAGTTATGTGGTAATAACTTTGGAATGCTTTTACCTATCCAAGCGATTCTGAGATTGTTTTCTTGTGACACATTGGACTTTATGTTACTGTCAAAATTTGCTCGATACATTCAGTATTTAATTGGGAACGACACCAAAATTTTGAGAAAAATTGCAAAAATTCGCATTTTTCTAAATTTAAATGTATCTGCTTGTAAGACTGGCAGTTATACCACACAAAAGTGTTGCTAATTAACATCCCCCATATGTCTGCTTTAGATTGGCATCGTTTTTTGAACATCCTTTTATTTTTCTAGGATGTTACAAGGCTTAGAGCTTTAGCAGCATTTTCTCACATTTTCAAGAAAATTTAAAACGGCTATTTTTTCAGGGAACAGTTCAGATGTGAAGTGGCTTTTAGGGCCTTATATATTAGAAACCCCCAATAAGTCTCCCCATTTTCAAAACTTCACCCCTCAAAGTATTCAAAACAGCATTTAGAAAGTTTCTTAACCCTTTAGACTTTTCACAGGAATTAAAGCAAAGTAGAGGTGAAATTTACAGGGTTTAGTCAGAAGCTTGATCAAACACATGCAGCAAGGAAATTCACAAGCAAAGAACACAGAAGCAACCCAGGTTTAAGTACTCCACCCTTACACCTAATAGGAAGAAGTACAGAGAAAAGGGATAGGATGAACAACCAAAACCAGAACCGCCAAGAAGCTAGACTAGTAGTCAAGGTAATCTTAAAGGGATGGACGTTTCCTAACAATAGTTGCATCTGTCTGGCAGCTGTTGGCCCCAGTGGTCAATTTATAGGGTTGGCACTTCTTGTGATGTTACTGACCAATGCCCCCACCTGTGATGACATCACCTGTGATGTCACCACCCATTCTTAGGCCTTAAGTAAGACATGTATGACATCATCACCCCTGTGACTTCATCATCCCTATGATGTCACCACTTGCACTAGGGCCCTCTAGGGGTCCTAAAAGCTTATATCTGTGACAACCAAACTGATGCCGTCATAATAATAGTAATCTTTAATCATATAGCTGCAACATATTAAGCAGCACTTTACAATTTAGAGGGAACATGAAACAGACAATATCAGACATTACATAGTGGCAACGTTAAACTTACAATTCAAACAAGAGGAGTGAGGACCCTGCTCGCAAGAGCTTACAATCTATAAGGAAATAAGGGAGACACAAAGTGTAACAGTGTTTGTTCTGTACAATAGTCCAGCCATTTTTTATACACATGGGGTGGTACACATAAAGCTGCATGTGCCGGTCACCAGCCAGTATCCGTGTATGACGGACATGAAGTGAAGGAGTGTGAGGGAATCTTATTCTGATGACTAATCTAAAAGGGGGGCCATGGAAAGGAGTCAGATTAGGGAATGTTATAGGCCTGTCTAAAAACATCTGTTTTCAGGGCACGGTTAAAACTGTGGATATTGGGAATTAATCTGATTGTCTGGGGTAGCACATTCCAGAGGACTGGTGCAGCACGAGAAAAATCTTGGAGACAAAAGTGAGAGGTTTGGATTATGGAGTATTTTAATCTAAGGTCGCTGGCAGAACGTAGAGCCCGAGTAGGGTGGTAGACAGAGATGAGGGCGGAGATGTAAGGAGGGGCAGCACTGTGGAGAGTTTTGTAGGTAAGAGTAATAAGTTTGAATTTTATTCTGAAGGGGATGGGCAACCAGTGCAGTGACTGGCACAGGGTAGAGGCGTTGGTGTAGCGGTTGATCATAAAGATGAGCCTGGCTGCTGAATTAAGGATAGATTGGAGAGGGGAGAGTTTAGTGAGGGGAAGACCGACTAGTAATGACTTACAGTAGTCAAGACGAGAGTGAAGCAGAGCAACAATGAGAGTTTTGGCTGTTTCCTCAGTAAGAAAAGGGCGGATTCTGGAGATGTTTTTGAGGTGAAAATGACAGGAGCATGAAAGTGATTGAATGTGAGGAGTAAAGGAAAGATCTGAGTCAAAAATAACCCAGAGACAGCGGGTGTGCTGCTTAGGAGTTATGATAGTGCCACACACTGAGATGGACTAAGAACCTCCCTATTATAAGTAGATTTAGCAGTAATGCATATTTATTTATATTTAGTAGTTTAGGTTGCATTGGTGTTCGCAGAGTGCTGTGGCCATTCTTTTTCTGCTACACACTGAGATGGAGACATCTGGTTTAGGGAGGTTAGTAGATGGTGGGAACACAAGGTGCTCAGTTTTAGAAAGATAGAGAGGATATGATGTTAGAGACAGCGGTCAGACAATCACTGGTGTTGTATTAGAGCAGAGCTGATGTCATCGGAAGAGGCATATAATTGGGTGTCATCAACGTAGAGATGGTACTGCAAGCCAAATCTGCTGATGGTTTGTCCAATAGGGGCTGTGTAGAGAGAAAAGAGGAGTAGACCTGGACTGATGCCTGAGGAACCCCCGATAACAAGTGGATAAGGAGAAGAAGTAGAACCAGCAAATGACACACTGAACGAGCGGTCAGAGAGATACGAGGAAAACCAAGAGAGAGAAGTCCTTGAGGCCAATAGAGTGGAGCATGTTAAGTAGGAGTTGGTGGTCTACAGTGTCAAAGGCTGCAGAGAGATCCAGAAGAATCAGGGGAGAGTATTTACCGTCCGATTTAGCCGCCAAGAGATCATTTGAGACTTTAGTAAGGGCAGTTTCTGTGGAGTGTAGAGTGCGGAAACCAGATTGTAAGTGGTCTAGAATGGAGTTGGCAGAGAGATAGCGAATAAGGCAAGAGTAGACCAAGCGTTCCAGGAGTTTGGAGATGAAGGGGAGATTAGAGACTGGTCGGTAGTTAGCAGCACTGGTTGGGTCAAGGGTTGTTTTTTTTCAGTAATGGGTTTATAATGGCATGTTTAAAAGAGGAGGAAAAGATACCAGAGGAAAGAGAGAGGTTAAATATTTTAGTCAGGTGACTAGTGACAGCCGAGGAGAGGGACTGGAGGAGGTGTGAGGGGATAGGATCACTAGGGCAGGTAGTAGGACGATTAGAATAGAGGAGCCTGGAGACTTCTTCTGTTATTGGGTCAAATTCTGAAAGTGAAGAAGAGGGAGTGCGGGAGGGAAGGGGATAGATGTTACTACGGGGCTGGGAGATAATATCATGCCGGATGTTGTAAATTCTAACTTTAAAATAAGTGGCCAGTAGTCTGTCATCAGCAGTGATGTCACAAAGACAATGACGTTGGCACCAATGACATCAAGCCGTAGCATATTCACCCCTATAGGGCCCTGAAAGGGGACGCATCTACTCTTGGGTGAAACCACTACTCAATTTAGAGGAGCAATACCCGTTGTGATGTCGCCTGCCATACCTTCATTTGTGATGTAATCCCTGTGACGTTACCACCCATTCTAGGGCTTAAAGAGGACCTGCCACTAGGTCATATAAGTTGAACTGGTTAACTGATCTGAATAGTGCTGTCTCCCTGATTCCAACTCTGATTTTCCTTTGTTCCTGGACCCCTCCCCCATTCCAGAGAAGTGGCCCACTGTTGTGTTAGGTCCCTATATGCTAATTTGTTGTAGTTAGCCAATGGGGTGGAGCCAGATTCCCTGCCTCTTATGCTGACCAATCAGTACATGGCAGCTAGAGAGTAGTTCATGCACTGTTGGCTAACTACAGCAAATTAGCAACCTCAACAGTGGGCCATATATGTGGAATAGGGGGGGTCCAGAAAAAAAAGCAAAAAAAAAAAGCACTGAAATCAGGCAGACAGCGCTATTCAGCTCAGTAAATCAGTTCAACTTTTATGAGCTAGTAACAGGTCCGTTTTAAAGGCGGTACATCAAACTATGTCACTGCCATTATGACATCATCACCCCTACGATGTCAACACCTGTGATGTCACCACTATTATGACGTAATCACATGCACTGGTACCCTATAGGAAATGCATCAGCACATTGACATCATTAAGGCAGTAAAGTCACCCCAAGGAAGCAATGCACCCAAAAAAATGTGTGAGTGTTTAAAGGGGTTAAGAGATATAAAGAGATTTTCAAAGCAGTTCATGTGGCCCAGGGTGGCAGCACGGGTCCGCAGCAGGAGCTCCAACAGCACCGATGATAATCCGGCCCTACATTTAGAGCTCTCTGCAATTTGTAAAAAATGCTACTAGGTTCAAAACTGCACAAAAAAATTCACAAAGAAAAGTGGTTGAATTTTGTATGAATAGGAATTTAGAAGCAGACATATTGCTGCTGGCTCCCCATTTCCCTCAAAATGTGACAAAAATACCACAAAAACGTGACCAAAATGCTGTGTGTGAATTAGTAACACCTAATATCTGATACTGTCATGCCCATGGCTGCGGGCCGTCAGGCTCACTCACATCCTGACGCCCGCAGCCATGGAATTGTGAGCGCTGGTCCCCATCTCCTTCTCAGGAGACGCCAGCGCTCACTTCCGCTTCTCCCGGCCGGGTCCCTTAGGGTGCTCATGCCCGCTCTTAAAAGGCCAGTGCGCGCACATGAAATTAGTACTAAATTAGCCCATGACACCCTGGACTATAAGAAGGGCCCAGCCTCTTCCTGCAATGCCTGAGCGTTGTTGTCGTTACCCTAGTCTGTCTATGTAAATGGTCTCCTAAGTGTTTTCCAGTTCCCAGTGTTTCCCGTTCCTGCTACCTGTAACCTGCTTCCCGTGCTATCCTGGTCAAGTGCCGTGTTGAGCTGAAGTCGTGCTGTGCTGTATACCATGCCTGTCCTGCTACATCACGCCTGGCGCCTGCCTTCTGCCTAGTCCCAGCCGAGCCTGTCTTGCTACTGTCTGAGCTACCACAGGTACACTATACAAACTCTAGACTCTGACCTGTGTCCTGTTGGCCAGCTACCAAACCGTTAAGGCGGTACGGTCCAGTGGGTCCACGTACCCAACGTGACAGTACGCTCAGGCCATGGACCCGGTTGGTCAATCCAAGACCACAATGACGTCACAAGAGATGCGGACGGATATGCTAGACCTCCGGTCTCAACAGGACCAACTCCTCCAAACCTTGAACATTATTGCACGTTGGCTGGAGGTGCAAGCTGCCGTTCCTCCTACTACACCTCCTGGCAGTACTGATCCTCCGACTACACCTCCTGGCAGTGCTGATCCCTGATTTTTTTTGCCACTTCCTGACCGCTATGATGGTGACGCAAGGGCCTGCCATGGATTTTTGAACCAGTGCCAGATCCACTTTAGCAAGGGTCACTTTCATCATCTCTCTCCTCACTGGCAGGGCCCTTGCATGGGCGAACCTTATCTGGGAGAGACAAGGGCCGGAGACCCGTGACTTCCAGGGGTTCCTCCGGAAATTTCGCATGTTGTTTGAGGAGCCTGGATGAATATCGTCTACAGCCGCCTCCTTGCTGAACCTACGCCAGGGAGACACCTCCGTGGGAGAGTACGCCATCCATTTCCGCACCTTGGTGGGAGAACTGTTGTGGAACAATGAGGCCCTGGTGGCTACATTCTGGCAGGGACTTTCTCCTAAGTTTAAGGACGAGTTTGTCGCCCGAGATCTACCGTCTTCCCTGGATGACCACATCCTTCTGGCCGCCTGGATTGATATAAGGATCCGAGAATGGCTCCAAGAAGCTCGTTGGGAGGGGGGATTCCCTAGTCCGGTTCCTACCTTGCAGCAACCCCTGCTGTCCTCAGATGCTGATCCTCCTAGAGAGTCTCTGAGGACCGACCAGTTTAAGCTATCTACCCAGGAGAGACAACGCTAACGCACTTCGGGACTCTGTCTATATTGTGGCCTCGGAGGCCATCTTGTGCGTTTGTGTCCCCAAAAGCCCCAGAGCCTAGGGTTGGTGGGAGAGACAACCTTGGGTAAAGAAGGACTTTCGTCTAAATTGTCCATTTCCGTGACCATAGTGTCCAGCGAGAGAGCGCATCGGGTCTCAGCGAATCTGGACTCTGGATCCGCTGGTAATTTAATTCGGTAGAAACCTTTTGGATCTTCTCCAATTGCCCACTACCCCTCTGGAGAGGACATTGATGGTTGCATTCGTGAATGGACTACCTCTGCCAGACCCAGTTGTAGCTGTGACCAAACCGTTGAGGCTTCAAGTGGGAGCTCTCCACTCCGAGCTCCTCTTGTTCTTTGTCCTGCCCAAGGCCGTCAACCCCGTGCTCCTGAGTCTGCCTTGACTCCGACTACATGCCCCAGTCCTGGACTGGAATTCTGGAGAGGTTCTCCAGTGGGGCGCCGAGTGTCTCAGCCGTTGCCTGGTGCAGATTCGTTCGGCTTAGCCTCCTCTGCCTCAGTCCTTGGCTGGTCATTATTCTGCATTTTCGAACGTCTTCAGCAAAAAAGAGGCAGAGATGCTGCCCCCACACCAGGCGTATGACTGTCCTATCGACCTAGTTCCTGGTGCATCCCTTCCCCGTGGTAGGGTATATCCTCTCTCCTTGCCAGAGACTCTGTCGATGTTCACCTATGTTAAAGAGAAGAACTTGGAGAGGGGCTTCATATGGAAGTCTTCCTCCCCGGCAGGAGCCGGATTCTTCTTCGTCTAGAAAAATAATGGTTCCCTGCGTCCTTGCATCGACTACCGGAGTCTCAACCAGATAACGGTAAAAAATAGATATTCATTACCATTGATCTCTGAACTGTTTGATCGCATACGTGGTGCCAAGATTTTTTCTAAACTAGACCTGCGTGGGTCATACAACCTAATTCGGATTCGCCGGGGTGACGAATGGAAGACTGCATTTAACACCTGTGACGGACACTATGAATATCTAGTAATGCGCTTCGGCCTGTGTAATGCTCAAGCGGTCTTCCAGGAGTTCGTTAATGATATCTTCCGTGACCTCCTCTATGTTTGTGTTGTGGTCTATCTTGATGACATCTTGATTTTCTTTCCAGATCCAATGACTTATCGGAGACATATCCGTCAAGTTTTGCTGTGCTTAAGGGAGAATCGCCTGTACGCCAAGTTGGAGAAGTGCGTGTTTGAGAAAGATGCTCTACCCTTCCTGGGCTACATCATCTCAAACCGAGGTCTCAAGATGGATCCTGAAAAGGTAAAGTCCGTCCTGGAATGGCCACACCCTCAAGGCTTGAGGGCCATACAGTGCTTCCTGGTATTCGCCAATTTCTGCAGACAGTTCATTCCAAACTTCTCCTCACTGACATCTCCTATCTCTAACCTCACCAATAAAGGCATGAATGCCAAGGTGTGGACTCCAGAAACAGAGGCTGCATTTAATAGCACGAAGAGTGCCTTCAGGTCAGCCTCTATCCTCCATCATCCAGATGTTTCTCGACAGTTCTCGTTGGAGGTGGACACCTCCTCTGTCAGTGCTGGTGCACTCCAGCTCCAGAGAGGCTCCAAGGGCAAGTCAATGGTATGTGGCTATTACTCTAAGCTCTTCTCTTCCGCAGAACGCAACTACTCGATTGGGGATCGGGAGTTACTGGCCATCAAATTGGCTCTGGAGGAGTGGTGACATCTATTAGAGGGCGCAGTTCATCCCATCTTGATATTTACGGACCACAAGAACCTCACTTATCTCCAGACGGCCCAACGACTGAATCCCTGCCAGGCCAGGTGGTCGCTGTTCTTCTGTTCTTTGCCCGGTTCCAGTTAGAGCTCCACTATCATCCGGACGACAAGAATGTGAGGGCCGATGCCCTCTCCAGGTTATTCAAGACAAAGGACACTATGGCGTCTCCACAGAGTATCATTAACCCGTCCTGCATCATCCCTGTCAACCCTTTTGTGCATCTGGCTGACAGAAGAAGAATCCTCCGCTGGGGACACAGTTCCAAATTGGCAGGTCACGCGG
The DNA here is from genome assembly GCF_050947455.1 of Rhinoderma darwinii. Classification (NCBI taxonomy): domain Eukaryota; kingdom Metazoa; phylum Chordata; class Amphibia; order Anura; family Rhinodermatidae; genus Rhinoderma; species Rhinoderma darwinii. The sequence continues at coordinate 136,453,775 of NC_134691.1, read as the reverse complement.
ATGTCCGTAAGACGCGAGACATCACAGACTTTGTCTCCTCCTGCACGGTGTGCGCAGCAAATAAAATTGCCCACTCAACACCGGCGGGCCTACTCCAGCCGTTGCCTATGCCCGATGCCCCCCGGCAACATATTGCTATGGACTTTGTCTTGGAACTGCCTTTCTCTGCTGGTTTCAATACGGTCTGGGTGGTGGTGGACAGATTCTCCAAGATGGCTCATTTCATTCCACTGACCGGCCTACTGTCCATTTCCCAACTGGCCAATCTCTTCGTCTAACTCCTCGGGATGAAGTTGGAGTTTTCCTCTGCCTACCATCCCCAGTCCAATGCTCAAATCGAGAGAATAAACCAGATTATGGAGAATTAGCTACAACTTTATTTCCAGGCAGCACGATGACTGGGTGCAGCTGCTTCCTTGGGCTGAGTTCTCCTACAGCAACCACCGCTAAGAGTCCATTCTTCATTGTCTATGGCCAACACCCTCGAATACCTCTTCCTGTTTCCACTACGTCCCAGGTGCCTGCAGCTGACTCTGCATTCAGGGACTTTCTACAGATCTGGCAGCAGACCCGATCTTCTATTCTGCTGGCGGACGACCGCATGAAGAGAAAGGCAGACACAAGAAGACGAGAGCCTCCCCAGTTTCTTCCATGTACTAAGGTCTGGAATATCCGGCTGCGGGTGCCATTGTACAAGTTTGCTCCCAGGTTCCTTGGACCCTTCGAGATTTTGCAACAAATCAACTCTGTCTCCTACAAACTTCGGCTGCCTCCTACCCTCAAGATCCAGAACTCCATCCATGTCTCCCTGCTGAAGCCGGAGATCTTGAACCGCTACTCCAAGACTTCCACTCCTGCAATGGCTCCCAGTGGTTCATCATAGACTTTTGAGGTTAAGGAGATCCTGGACACCAAGAGAGTGGGTGGAATAACCTTTTATTTTGTGGATTGGAAGGGGTTTGTTCCTGAAGAGATGTCCTGGTAACCAGAAGAGAACCTCAATGCCCCTATTCTCCTGAAGAAGTTTCTCTCTCGTTCTGGGGCGTAAGAGGGGGATACTGTCATGCCCATGGCCGCGGGCCGTCAGGCTCATTTACCTCCTGATGCCCGCAGCCATGGAACTGTGAGCGCTGGTCCCCATCTCCTCAGGAGACGCCAGCGCTCACTTCCGCTTCTCCCGGCCGGGTCCTGTAGGGAAATTAGTACCCTAGTACCCTAGTCTGTCTATGCAAATGTTCTCCTAAGTGTTTTCCAGTTCCTAGTGTTTCCCATTCCTGCTACCTGTAACCTGTATCCCGTGCTATCCTGGTCAAGTGCCATGTTGAGCTGAAGTCGTGCTGTGCTGTATACCACGCATGTCCTGCTACACCATGCCTGGCGCCTGCCTAGTCCCAGCCGAGCCTGTCTTGCTACTGTCTGAGTTACCACATGTACACTATACGAACTATGGACTGTGACCTGTGTCCTGTTGGCCAGCTACCATACCATCAAGGCAGTACGGTCCAGTGGGTCCACGTACCCAACGTGACAGATACTTCAGCACCTAACAGTTTTTTTCACTACAATCACTGTTATACTTTCCTTCTCTATTGTATGTTTTTAAGTTCAGTGTGCCCATATCTGCTGTCCTTTTTACCTACAATTTGGAATGATATATCTACTTATCTATTCTATTCTTAAATCATTCCCTTGTCAGAAAGGTATTTTGTGTCAAACTTGTTTGCCCCACATGTGTTCTTCAACAAATAGGCTGTATATGTTGGATGTTTTATTTGCCCATTACTTGGTGGTAATCAGATGTTTAGAAGGCCATAGCGGCTCCTATGGTTTGGTCGGAATGAGGATAAAAAAAGACTCCTTTGTTGGGCACTCTTGTGCATGTAGTAATTTGTTATTCGCTCTCTGTCAGCGAAAAGAAACTCAAATTTTCTCTACAAGTGGTTCTGGTAGAAAAATATTTTATTCCTGAATAAAAGACATGCAATGCGTTGCGAGGTTGAAACGTCTTGCATGTCTTTTATTCAGAAATAAAATATTTTTCTACCAGAACCACTTGTCGAGAAAGCGAAGAACAAATTACTACCAGCACAAGAGCGCCCAATGAAGGAGTCCTTTTCTCTCCTCATTCCCACCAAATCACTACAGGCAACCGTAGAAGCTTTGCTTTTGAGCCCGCACCTGGTGTCCACTCCAGAGGCTTGCAGATTGTGCACCCCAGAGTCAAATGACTCGATATGCATGAAAGTTGATGAGTTGTGTCTATGAATCTGCAAAACCTGAATAGGTGAATCGCTTTTACATTCGCTATCTGATCATTACTAAGCCCCTATACCCCTATGTTATTACCTTGGAGGAGCGCCGTCTTCTCTTTTTGTTTTTTCCATTTGCAAGCATGGCTGCTATGGAGGTAGTTCCGCCAATGTTGTGGATGATCACACACAATTTCCTGCTTTTGTCTCTTTATGTTCCCGCCTTGTCTCACTGGTGAAGAAACACACAAACTTGCACAGAAATCTCTGCAATTTAAGCTAGCCATACACTAGAGATTTTGGCCTATTTAGAAAATTAGCTGAATGTCACCACCTTTTTGTGATTTGAATGAGCGTGAAAGTCTCCGACCGAAGAAAAATATCTGTGGAAAAGTTGATCTGCCGTGTTGGATTTTTTCCGCCATTGTCAGGTGTAGTCCTGTAAAGTCACTCATGCCAAATGACAGTTTTGCATCCCATCAATAGAAGCCTAGACCAGGCCACAGATCAAGACAAAGATCAATTGGCGATTTGTCGTTTTAACTTACGGCGCTGTCATTCAGAATAACAACAATCACAGACCAACCATGCATGACAAGTCGTTCAGAAAACAGCTGCATGAAATCCCTAATATATGGCTAAGTTTAGCCAATTTTTCTTTTAATAGCTAGCTTTAACTCCTTCCCGCAATTTCACGTACAGTTACGTCATGGGAGCTGGTGTTTTCCCGCAATTCCACGTAACTGTACGTGAAACAGATGGAGCTGGCTCAGGAGCTGAGCCAGCCTCATCACCGTCGGGTGACAGCTGTATGTTACAGCTGATACCCTGAGGTATCGGCCAGGACCGGAGCTAGCATCCGATCCGACCGATTAACCCCTCACATGCTGCGTTCAATAGAGATCGCAGCATGTGAGGCGTTTATAGCCACCGGCACCCCAGTAACGTGATCGCTGGGTTGCCGGTGGCTGCAAAGGCGATCGGAGGGGTAATACTTACCTCCCGGTCTGCCAGTAACGGAATCCTCCTATGCCCCGTCGTCGGGGGGGGCCCAGGAGGCTTCCGGTACCATCGGCAAGATGGCGCCGGCTGAGCTTCCGGCTCAGAAGCTGAGCCGGCGTCATCAGCAGTGGGTGTCTGCTGTATGTTACAGCGGACACCCCCATCTATCGGCAGGAACCTGGAGCTAGCTCCGATTCCTGCCATTAACCCCTTCAATGCAGCGATTCAATGCAGTCGCTGCATCAAAGTGGTTTGTATGCAATCGGCAGCCCTGCCATACGATGGCAAGGCTGGCGACTGTTACAATGGCAACAGGATGCCTAACAATGGCTTCCTATCTGCCATTACGTTAGCCGATTAGGCCCCGCCCAGAGGCGGAGCCTGATCGGCTTGCTGTCAGTGAACAACTGACAGTTCTAATACATTTCACTACATTGGACCATCAAGTACTCTAGTGGGACTAAAGAAAAGTGTAAAAAAAGTGTAAAAAAAAGTAAAAATAAAAGTTGTAAAAAATACAATAAAAGTTTCAAATAATAACACAAAACACAAATCGCCCTTTTTCCCTTATCAAGTCATTTATTATTGAAAAAAATAATAAAGCCATACATATTTGGTATCGCTGCGACCGTAATGACCTTAACTATAAAAATATGATGTTATTTATTCCGCACAGTGAACGCCGTAAAAAAAATAACTAAAAAATACTGACATAATTGCTATTTTTTGGTCACTTTGTCTTCCAAAAATTGAAATAAAAAGTGATCAAAAAGTCGCATGTACCTAAAAATGGTACCTATAAAAACTATAACTCGTCTCGCTAAAAACAAGCCCTCATACAGCTCCGTCGACTAAAAATGTAAAACCGTTATGGCTCTCACAACTTGGCGACAGAAAAAATCCATTCTCTTTACAAAAGTTATTTTATTGTGCAAAAAGTTGTAAAACATAAAAAAGTTCTATAAATTAGGTATCACCGGAATCGGACTGACCCGCAGAATAAAGCTAATATGTAATTTATAATGCGTGGTGAACGCTGTATAAAAAGAACTAAAAAAATATGCCAGAATTGCTGTTTTTTGGTCACCTTGCCTCCCAAAAAAAAAAGGATAACAAGTGATCAAAAAGTCGCATGTACCCCAAAACGGTACCAATAAAAACGACAGCTCGTCCCACAAATAAAAAAACAACCCTCATACCACTACGTCTATGAAAAAATAAAATTAGTCAAGGCACCAATAAGCCAGGAAATAAAAATATGCAGTTGTGCCGGCCCGAGGGGGAACGTTTCTTCTGTTTCAAGTGGCAAATTATCAAGGCCCCTAAAATTAGGGAACCAGGAAGGGGAGGGCCCAAACATATCTGCTGGAAGCGAGGGCGCCCGAATTATACCAGGACAAAACTTTCCCAGCAAAATTCCCCAAACTTCAAAGTGCCGAGTGTGGACCAAAAGGGGAATAAGTAAAGACCATTTATTAGTGCGACACCGGCCATGTGCAGAAAGGATTGTGTCACAGCGTAACACACATCTATGAATTATTTTATTGTTTTTTTTACCCCACTATACCACCTGACTATGCCCCTTATATACTCCGCCCGCCTTACATGTACTCCCACATTATAACGGAAACGCAAGTAAGACTCAAAACAAAACTACTACAAGCAAAATCCACACTCCAAAAGCCAAATGGCGCTCTCTCCCCTCTGAACCCTACAGTGTGCCTTAAGGCAGATACACACGAACGTTGCGTTTTTGCGCGCGCAAACAACGCTGCGTTTTGCGCGCGTGTCAGCAGTGTGTGCAATGCGTATTTTAACCATGTGTGCGTGTAATACGCGCGTAAGACATGCGTTTTTCCCGCGCGTGTAAAAAACGCACGCAGCTGTTCTGTTGACGGCAGCCTCCAAAAAGGCCAAGAATGCAACACCCCTGCTTGATGTGTGCACCTGTGTTAATTCATTTGTGTGCTTTGGGTGCAACCCAGTGTTGCAACCAGTATTTTCGGGAAGTTTGTCTGCCACACTGCATTGATGCCACCTAGCTCTCTGGCCCGTGTCCTATTAGCATGGATGCTATCCCGGAGGTTTGGCCAACGCGGTAGCACCGCGGCCACTACGGCCACACCGGCGGAGATCAGGTAGGATGTGGGTTCACCCAATAGTGGCCCAACGCACCTCTAAAGGGCATTTTCATACCCTCTTTGCTGACCTCCGTCGTCACCCCGAGAAATTTCGCGCCTTTTGCCGCCTGCCTCTGCCTGCCTTTGATATGCTGCTGAAGCTGGTTCGGCCTCTAATAACCTATCAGGACACCAACATGCGACGCTGTATTTCCCCAGAGGAGCGTCTCCTTGTCACCTTACGGTATGTGCTGTTTTGTTATCCAGGTTACACATTCTTTTATGTGCTTAATGTCCTACCTAACATGTTTGCTTTGTGGTTTGCTTGTATGATTTCCTGTAGATTTTTGGCGACTGGCAATAGCTACCATTCCCTTCATTTTGAATTCCTTCTTGGAGTGTCCACTATTTCCGGCATTGTCCCAGCAACCTGTGTGGTCCTGTGGCTGAGATTGAAGAGCAGCGTGATCCCTCAGCCTACGGCCCAACACTGGCTTCGCATAGCGCAGCAGTTTGAAACCGACTTCCCCACTGTATTGGTGCACTCGATGGGAAGCACATCCGTGTGCAGAAACCGCCCCACTCTGGGTCTCGATACTTCAACTACAAGCAGTTTTTTTCCATAGTCTTGCTTGCCTTGTCGGACTGTAATTTCTGCTTTACCATCGTGGACATCGGGTCCTATGGAAGCTCTGCGGATGCCCGCATTTTTCGCTCGTCCAGAATGGGCCATCGTCTAATGTCTAACCAACTTGATGTCCCCGAGCCTAGCATCCTCCCTGGCACCAGCGGTCCACCCGTTCCTTATGTTATGGTTGCAGATTAAGGTTTTGCCCTCAGCAGACACGTCATGCGTCCATATGCGCGGAGGGCCATGGATAACCGTAGGCGCTTTTTCAATCAGCGCCTATGCAGAGCACGGAAAGTCGTGGAATGCGCCTTTGGCATCATGACCAGCAAGTGGAGGGTCCTGATGACAGCAATGCAAATGTCGCCGTCAAATGTGACATGTGTGATCAAAGCCTGTGTTGTGCTGCACAACTTTACCCGCATCCATGATGCCGCTCATGATGGGGAATATATGGTAACATCTGCACCCACCACCAGCCTGGGCCAGGCTGCTCGGCCTGGGCGGCCACCGACATGTGGCCAGCGAGTGCGCCACCAATTTGCGGAGTATTTTGACAGCCAGCCTTGAGATGTAACCTGGCAGAACGCTGCCATTTGAGGTGTGGGGAAGTTACTATTATTTTATCGAATGTCTGTTTATCCCTCTAGTCCTTTTTTGTTTTGGGGGGGGGGGAAGAGGGTTAGGGACTCGCAAAACTTGAGGCCCGTTGACGTGGGTTGCGAGCTTAAAGCTCGGTAGGCGCTTGGAATACCCTTTTTAGACGCCAAGAATTCATGGACATAACATCCTCTTGTGGAGACAATGTATTTCATGCCCTATATGTCTGCGCGCCTTTCTGGGTGAGTAAAGTTAGGTATGGACAAACACTAACTAGACTAATTACACCTCAGTTCCTGGTATTCCAAACCCCTTCCGACCAACGAAGACCTCAACGATGTGGTGGAGAAATGTCATACCGTCCCAACCTCTTACAACATGGCACTTCATAGCGGTAGAGGCTGTAGAAATGGTGCGCAAGGTAACAAAAGGATTGTCCACACGGAAGTGAAATATATAAAACTTTTGCGTTTATGTTTGTGGCACATACACGCCATACCAGCAAAATACACACGCGGGAAAACATACCCGAAAAAATAATGGCACCAACATGATGCATATACAAAAGAAACATGTACGGATTTCTAGCATGTCATGGGTTTGTAACATGTGGCCTTAGAACACACTTGCCCCTACAGATTCTGATAGGCATGGGGCGGCGAGCTGTAACCAGACAGTTCCGCACCACTATGCTGTCACCGGCCCTGAGGAGGATGTTCCTGCACAGCATAGTGGGGGTGATACTGCGGTGGGTAGCCCTGAGGCTGCATGTGAGCCTGTAAACTTGGGCCAGGTAGGGAGTATGGAGGAAAGTGACGGACTGGGCCAGGCATTGGGGCAGGGGAGAGGTATCTTGGGGCAGGAGGGTATTGCGCCATCTGCGAGAAGACGGGGGCAGGTTGGGAGGGCCCTGGCAAATGGGCCCGCGCTGAGGGCATATAGACACTACGCCAGTGCTCTATTGATGTAAAGCACCGGCCTGGACTTAGCGGAGGTGTCGCACTGTCGATTAGCGACAGCATATTGGATTGCAGCCGCACCAACCTATCCACTGGTACCCGCCGCATCAAAGGTGCCATGCTCCGACAAAAAAAATCATGATTGTCCTCATCAGCAGCACGCCGCAGGTACTCCAGAACACGGGCGTCCACCTGTGTACATGCGGGTGGGTTTACAGGGCGTCTGCGGCGGGGTGCTGCATGGCTAGGTGCCACTTGCTCCGGTTGTCCTGCTTCAGGCGCTGAGGCGACTGGACCAGGATCCTCTCTGGTGGCCTCCGGGGTTAGGGCGACCAGGGGAGCGGCGGATTCGGATGTCTGGCTACACTCGGGCCGTGCCTCCTCTTCTGACGCATCCAGAGTGTCGCTAGTTCTAGAATATAGGGGACACGTCAGTTGAGGAACCAAATGTCATGTGCAAACACAAAGCTGCTTTGGCGTATCTGACATTTTTGGAAGGTGACGTGGGCAGAAAGGGACAACAACGAGTACTTACGGTCGCATGTCCATTATTTCCCGCAGGAACAACAGCTGGTCGTAATAAATGTAGCGCCGTTTTCGTGTTCCACCTTCTCCGCTACGGCCGCCGGATCCATATTCTCGACGGAACTGGTCCCTTGAGCTGCGCCACCGTCTCTTTACATCGTCCACTGTATGATTAATAAAGAACACATCATTCAATAAACACACCAGATGTGACTGCGCACACAGACAGTGCATATAAACTACTGTACCACACGTCTACACAAGAACAAACCTAAGTTGATGATACTATATAAAGATGCCACTGAACGGAAACGTTGCCAATGACAGGCATTTATTCAGCAGGGACGCAATAGCCAATATGGATGTCATTATACACATCAATGTCGACACACAGATATCCACTCACCAATTCGTTGGCGGTCACGGGTGCGGCTGTCGGCCCACTCCTGCTCGAATAGCGCCTCTGCTATCTGCTCCCATGCTGCCTCCTTCAATGTGCGGTCATGGTACGACTCCGCATGGGTGTTCCAGACCTCCGGACGCTCCTGAACTAACCTGATGAGCTTCGCCACATCAATCTGCCGAGGCATGCCTGCAAGGTGTTTGTGGTGCTTTTGCAAACGGTTTGGCCTCTTTTTCAAAACCTGCTGTCTAAGCTACTTCCTGCTTTTCAGCTGGTTTCAACTAGTTAGTTCAAACTCCTTAGCATAGAGACAACGTGTAGTGCGTGAAAAACGCGCGTTCGCAGCTGCTGCCACCGTATGACATGCATGATTTTCACGCACCCATTGACTTCAATGGGTGCGTGATGCGCGAAATACGCAGAGTTATTGAACCTGTCGCGTATAGTACGCAGCGAACAAACGCTGCGCAAGAAACACGCACTGTTTGAACTGCCTCATTGACTTCTATAGTGCTGTGCGTGGCGCGCAGAAAAAACGCGGACTGCACGCGCGCAAATCACGCTCGTGTGAATCCCCCCTTAACAGCAGTTTACTTCCACATATATGGCATCGGCATACCTGGGAGAACCCTTTTAACAATTTTTGGGGTGTGTGTCTCCAGTGGCACAAGCTGGGCGCCACATATTGGCATATCCATTGAAAAAACATTTTCACTCTGCAACATCGAGTGCACACCAATTTCTGCCAATCACCTGTGGGGTTAATATGTTCACTACACCCCTAGGTGAATACCTTGAGGGGTGTAGTTTCCAAAATGGGGTCACTTCTGGGGGGTTTCCACTGTTTTGGTCCCACAGGGACTTTGCAAATGCGACATAGCGACCAGAAACAAATCCAGCAAAATCTGTACTCCAAAAGCCAAATGGCGCTCCTTCCCTTCTGAGCCCTACTCTGTGCCCAAACAGCCGTTTATGACCACATATGTGGTATTGCTGTACACAGGAGAAGTTGCTTTACAAGTGTTGCGGTGCTTTTTTTCATTTATTTGTTGAGAATATGAAACATTTTCAGCTAAAATTACGTCTTATTGAAGAAAAAGGTTTTTTTTTATTTTCACTGCCCAATTCTAATAAAATCTATGAAACAGCAGTTTATGACCACAAATGGGGTATTGCCGTACTCCAGAGAAGTTGCTTTACAAATGTTGGGGTTCTTTTATTCCTTTATTTGTTGAGAAAATGAAAAATTTTGAGCTAAAGCTACATCTTATTGTTAAAAAAGGATTTTTTTTATCTTCACTGCCCAATTCTAATAAAATCTATGAAACCCCGGTAGGTTCAAAATGCTCACTACACCCCTAGATGGATTCTTCAAGGGGTGTAGTTTCCTAAATGGAGTCACTTTTTTGGTGTTTTCAGTATTTTGGTCCCTTAGGGGCTTTGCAAATGCGATGTGGTCTCCACAAACCATTCCTGCTAAATTTGAGCTCCAAAAGCCAAATGGCGCTCTTTCCCTTCTAAGCCCTGCCGTGTGTCCAAACAGCCGTTTATGACCACATGTGGGGTATTGTTTTACTCGGGAGAAATTGCTTTACAAAAGTAGTGGTGCATTTTCTCCTTTTAGTCCTTGTGGAAATTAGAAAAAATTAGCTAAACCTACATTTTCTTTAAAAGAATGTAGATTTTCATTTTCACGGCCTACTTCCAATAATTTCTGCAAAAAACCTGCGGGGTCAAAATGCTCACTATACCCCTAGATAATTTCCTCAAGGGGTATAGTTTCCAAAATGGGGTCACTTTTGGGGGATTTCCACTGTTTTGGTGCCGCAAGAGCCTTTCAGACCCAACATGGAGCCTAAAATATTTTCTAATAAAAAGGAGGCCCCAAAATCCTCTAGGTGCTCCTTTGCTTCTGAGGCCTGTGCTTCAGTCAATAAGTGCACTAGGGCCACATGTGGGGTATTTCTAAAAAGTGCAGAATCTGGGCAATAAATATTGAGTTGCGTTTCTCTGGTAAAACTTTCTACGTTACAAAAAAAATAGATGAAAAATGAATTTCTGCAAAAAAAAAAAGAAATGTGAAAATTTCACATCTACTTTGCCTTAATTCCTGTGAAACATCTAAAGGGTTAAGAAACTTTCTAAATGCTGTTTTGAATACTTTGAGGGGTGAAGTTTTTAAAATGGGGTGACTTATCGAGGGTTTCTAATATATAAGGCCCTAAAATCCACTTCACAACTGAACTGGCCCCTGTAAAAATAGCCTTTTGAATGTGAGAAATTGCTGCTAAAGTTCTAAGCCTTGTGATGTCATAGAAAAATAAAAGGATGTTCAAAAAACGATGCTAATCTAAAGTAGACATATGGGTGATGTTAATTAGCAACAATTTTGTGTTGTATTACTATCTGTCGTACAAGCAGATACATATAAATTTAGAAAAATGCTAATTTTTGCAATTTTTTGCTAAATTTTGGTATTTTTCACAATTAAATACTTAACGTATCGAGCAAATTTTGCCAGTAACATAAAGTCCAATGTGTCACGAGAAAACAATCTCAGAATCGCTTGGATAGGTAAAAGCATTCCGAAGTTATTACCACATAAAGTGAAACATGTCAGATTTGAAAAAATTGGCTGTGTCCTGCAGGCCAAAACAGGCTGTGTCTTGAAGGGGTTAATATATCCTCACTATGTCTCTACCCAAGGTATTGACCCTGAGACAATAGCCAGTGTTCTGGATTCTGTTGCTCGCTTCACCATGATATCTGGCAGCTTGAAAAACATTCCAATCAGTGCAAAAATGAATTTCAAGTATCGGTGAATGGTGGTGGAGAAGGGTAACTTCCTTATATATAAACAGGCTTTACCTGTTATGTTATTTTTGGGCTGTATAGTCCTAATATTTCTCATAGCTGAAAGTTTGCTACTATTGTATCCAGTAAAGGCAATAATATGTAAGCTAAACATATCAGCAACTCATATCTCCCTCTTAGGCTTCGTTCACATTTGCGTCAGGACTCCGTTCATGAGTTCCGTCGGACCTTCCCGTCAGGGAAAGCCATGAACGGAAACCAAACGGAAACAAACGGAAACCATAGGTTTCCGTTTGCATCACCATTGATTTCAATGGTCATGGATCAGTTGCAAATGGTTTCCGTTTGTCATTGTTGTGTAAGGGTTCCGTCATTTTGACAGAATGAACAGCGCAGTTGACTACAGTATTGATTGCGTCAAAACAACGTAATCCTTACACAATGGTGACAAACGGAAACCATTTGCACCGGATCCGTCACCATTGAAATCAATGGTGATGCAAACAGAAACCTATGGTTTCCGTTTGTTTCAGTTTAGTTTTTGTTCATGGGTTCCCCTGACGGAAATCTCAGACGGAACCCATGAGCGGAGCCCCAACGCAGATGTGAACAAAGCCTTATCCACATGTACAATTTAGCAAACACTGTTCAGGAATTTGTACAAAAAATATGTAAAGCATGAACAATATGTTCCGACCTATGTGCAGGTTTATAACAATCAAAACTGAGTGGGTTTTGTTACCATAGACGTCGTTTATCAATCACAATTGTTCAGTTGCTAGGATAATTCACAATAGTATTTACATACATGGCCAGTTTACCGCTAATAACAGAGCGGTAATTAGTAAAGGAGCATTGAAGGTATTTACAGTTAATTAGTTATGAGGTGAGAAGAATCTCAAGGTGAAGAATTAGGGCTTATTCAGACGAACGGGATATACGTCCGTGCAACGCGCGTGATTTTCACGCGCGTCGCACGGACCTATATTAGTCTATGGGGCAGTGCAGACAGTTGCGTGATTTTTATGCAGCGTGAGTCCGCTGCGAAAAACTCACGACATGTCCGTTCTTTGTGCGTATTTCGCGCATCACGCACCCATTGAAGTCAAGTCTTAACGTACTGATTTAAATTTTTATTTGATTATATTGCGTAACTCAGTGACAACTGAATTCTAAGGGTATGTTCACACGGCAGCCTCCGTTACGGCTGAAATTACGGAGCTGTTTTCAGGAGAAAACAGCTCCGGAATTTCAGACGTAATGGCAAGTGCAGGCGCTTTTCACTGCGTCCATTACGGACGTAATTGGAGATGTTTTTCCATGGAGTCAAGGGAAAACGGCTCCAATTAATTCTCAAGAAGTGACAGGCACTTCTTTGACGCGGCCGTCTTTTTTACGCGCCGTCTTTTGACGTGTAAAAAAAATGACCGTCGGCACAGTACATCGTAAAACCCATTCAAATGAATGGGCAGATGTGTGCCGACGCTTTGAAGCCGTATTTTCGGATGTAATTCGGGGCTAAAACGCCCGAATTACGTCCGTAAATAGGGTGTGTGAACCCAGCCCAATACATTAAACCCTGTGGTCCTGGCAAAACTGCCACTATGTATCTTCCGTGGAGATCATCATGGCCCTCTTTATGTGGCTGCTATTGTCTACTGATTTGGATGGGCGTTGGATTACTTTGTATACTCTCAAACTTTTGTCTGACTAGCCACACCTCAATTTTCAACAACAGTCCAGAGACTTAAAGAGGCTCTGTCACCAGATTTTGCAACCCCTATCTCCTATTGCAGCAGATCGGCGCTGCAATGTAGATAAGAGTAACGTTTTTGTTTTTTTTAAAAACGAGCATTTTTGGCCAAGTTATGACCATTTTTATATTTATGCAAATTAGGCTTTCTAAAGTACAACTGGGCGTGTTTAAATTAAAAGTACAACTGGGTGTGTATTATTTGTGTACATCGGGGCGTTTTTACTTCTTTTACTAGCTGGGCGTTGGGAATGGGAGTGTATGATGCTGACGAATCAGCATCATCCACTTCTCTTCGTTAACACCCAGCTTCTGGCAGTGCACAGACACAGCGTGTTCTCGAGAGATCACGCTGTGACGTCACTCACTTCCTGCCCCAGGTCCTGCATCGTGTCGGACGAGCGAGGACACATCGGCACCAGAGGCTACAGTTGATTCTGCAGCAGCATCAGCGTTAAAAAATGCTCGTTTTTTTAAAAAAAAAACTCTTATCTACATTGCAGCGCCGATCTGCTGCAATAGGAGATAGGGGTTGCAAAATCTGGTGACAGAGCCTCTTTAACCTGCCTGCCATGCCATACCACCCTGGGCTGCAAGATACAATCTTTTCAGGGAGGATACTAGATTATACCAAGGATGTACAACCTGTGGCCCATGAAGCCATTCTGTGCGGTCTCCCAGCAGCACTATGTGGCTGGCACTGTTATGAAGGGTACCATGTTGCTGGCACTACTGGGAGGCACTGTTAAGAGGGGCATAAACTGTAACTGTGTTATGCCGAGTACAAGCCTGAGGGGGCAGTGCATCACTGGTATTCTCTCTTTGGTGCCCTTTGAATCCTTGCCCTCTCTGCCCTCCCAGGCTCCGCAGGCCCTGCACTACGCATAAAGCAGTGTGTCAGGTTTTTTCAGAGTGCTTCTTCAAAAGGGGTGAAGACGTGGCCATGCATGCATGCTGTTCACTCCATTATAGTTTATGGGAGTTGCGAAATGCCTCTAAAATTGGAACCCCACCTTGCAGACAATGCAGACTTTATGTTAGTGGTAAAATTTGATCTATATATTCAGTGTTTATTTTTGAAAAATAGCAAAATTTAGAGGAAATGTGGAAAAAAAGATAAGTTTTCTGAATTTAAATGTATCTGCTTCACATTTCCCATATGTCTACTATATGTTGGCATCGTTTTTTGAACATTCTTTTATTTTTCTAGGATGTTACAAGGCTTAGAACATAAGCAGCAATTTCTCATATTTTGAAGAAAATTTCAAAAGAATCTTTTTTTTAGGTACCAGCTCGGTTCTGAAGTGTCTTTGAGCGCCTTCTATATTAGAAACCCGCATAAAACACTCCATTTTAAAATCTAGACCCCCAAAGCATTCAAAACAGCATTTAGAAAGTTTCTTAACCCTTAAAGTATTTCACAGGAATTTAAAGAGGCTCTGTCACCAGATTATAAGTGCCCTATCTCCAGTGGTTTTTATTTTGAAAAACAATCATTTTTGAGCAAGTTCTGAGCAATTTTTTATTTAGTTCCTTAAAGGACGAGTGTCGCGAAAAATAAATTTTTTATATCAATTTGCCTTTAGTGTTTTATTAAAAAATGTTTTATTTATTTGTGTGTTTGTGTTTTACTTTTTTTTATTTTTTAACTTTTTCTTGTCTATGGGGGCTGCCATTTTTTTTCCATCTCTGTATGTGTCGATTAACGACACATACAGACATGGAATACGGCACATACAGCCCCATAGTGAATGCAAACGGGGCCCGTTTCATCCACTATGCTGTACGCCGTCTGTGTGGGAACGGCGCATGCGCCACTCCCACACAGTCCAAATTGAAGGTCTTCGGCCGAGCGACGTCCGGCGCCATTTTCTTGTGGACCGGAAGCCGCGGCCGGACAGTAAGATTACTATTTCCGGTCGCGGCTTCCGGACTTGTGCACTTGGAGCGGAGGGAGCAGACGCAGCAGACGGACCGGAGGGAGCGGCGGCGGCAGGAGCAGGTAAGTTAGGTCTGTGTATGTACGTGTTTTAGTGTGTGATTACTACTGTATGTAAACCTACTACACTGTGTGTTAGCTCAAAAAATGGCGACACACAGTATAGGAGGTTTGACCGTTCAATCCCTTCCTTTCTCCTGGCACTAGCCAGGATAAAGGAGGGGGCATTCTGTGAGCTCACTAGAGCGAGTGTGTATTCTCAAATTTTGCAGCATAAAGCAATGTGGTTGCTTTACCACATGCCAATGCTGCAATTTTGGGAATTACTCCATCTAGTGACCAGCACTGGGAAATGTTATAAATTAGAATCAAATTTATAATATTTCCTGACTCGTGAAAAAATTAAAAAAATTAGAACAATGTTTAATCACTTATACGCTAACTGTTTAACTAAAAAAAATTTTACAAAAATTCTAGCGACACATTCCCTTTAAAGACCAACTGGCCGTGTTTTTACTTTTGACCAAGTGGGTGTTGTAAAGAAGTGTATGAGGCTGACCAATCAGTGACCAATCAGTGACCAATCAGCTTCATACACTTCTCATTGTTCCAGCCCAGCTTCTTTCACTGCACAATCACACTGTACATTGTACAGGTCAGAAGAAGCGCGATCTCCAGCGCGAAACAGGCTGTAATCTACAACTAGCTGTCCTCCCTGTAATGCTTTTACCCTCGCCAAGGTGACACAATAAAGTTAAGAAGATTTGCAAATGGGTGAGTGCCGCATTTTCATTTCTTTCATCTATATTATAGCACAATCACACTGTGCTGTGGATCATGCTGGGCTGGAACAATGAGAAGTGTATGAGGCTGATTGGTCACGGATTGGTCAGCCTCATACACTTCTTTACAACACCCACTTGGTCAAAAGTAAAAACACGGCCAGTTTGTCTTTAAGAAACTAATTAGCATAAATGTAAAATTGCTCATAACTTGCTCAAAAATGATCGTTTTTCAAAATAAAAACCACTGCTGTTATATACATTACAGCGCCGATCAGATTATGCAGGAGCTAGGGCATTTATAATCTGGTGACAGAGCCTCTTTAAAGCAAAGTGGAGGTGAAATTTACAAATTTCCTTTTTTTTGTCAGAAAATTCTTGTTATTCAATTTTTTTCTGTAAAATAGACGATTTTACCAGAGAAACGCAACTCAATATTTATTGCCTAAATTCTTCAGTTTTTAGAAATATCCCACATGTGGCCCTAGTATGCTACTGGACTGAAGCACCGGCCTCAAAAGTAAAGGAGCACCTAGTGTATTTTGAGTCCTAGTTTTTATTAGGCACCATGTCCGGTTTGAAGAGGTCTTGCGGTGCCAAAACAGTGGAAACCCCCCAAAAGTGACCCTAGTTGGCAAACTACACCCCTCAAGGAATGTATCGAGGGGTATAGTTAGCATTTAGAAGTCTTCGGCTCTTAATATATCGTTGCCGCAGTCCCTAGTAGTCGACCTGTCGGGGTCCTTCTCCTTTAAGTGGACTAGAGACTCGCTCCAATACTTGGGGGTCCAGCTCTCCAGGGATCTCTCTCGCCATTATGCAGTTAACTATCCTCCTCTCCTTCAACGTGTAAAGAGCGATTTGGATTCCTGGATGAGGGGCACCTTCACGTGGTTCGGCAGATGTGCAATCTTTAAAATGAACATTCTACCGCGGATCTTGTATTTCTTTCAGGCTCTACCGATCCACATCCCCTGTACCTTCTTCCGAACTTTGTTGTCCTTACTCCACCGCTTCATTTGGGTGGGGAAACCGGCTCGTATAGCCCGCTCCACGCTTTTTCGCTCTAAGAGTGAAGGGGGCGTGGGGCTCCCAGACTTTGTCTCCTACCACCAGGCCTCGCACTTGTCGCGCATCCTGGACTGGTTCCGCCACACGGAGGTCAAACAATGGGTGTCGATGGAGCAGTCTTCTATGGCAGTCCCCCTGCAGGCCCTGCCTTGGCTGGGCAGGGATACCTCTCTGTCAGCGCGGACACACCCTACGATAGGGCCCTCTCTGGCGGCTACGTCTAAGGTCTTTCCCCGGAAAGAGATCTCCCCTTCTCCGTCCCCCATGTTCCCAGTCTTGGGTAACCCGGCGTTTCCTCCAGGGCGGGAGGGGGGTCCATTCAGGAGCTGGTTGCGGACAGGCAGGGGTCCAGCCTCTCATTACCTGTATGGAGAGTCCTGGATGACTGGCCCGCAATTGACGTCTTTGATAGACCCTCTCCCCCTCACTCCCTGGCAGGTTACTCAACTGAGACATTTCCTTGTGTCCTTGCCTAACCCTGCGGAACATGCTCGGGAAAAAACCCCATTTGAACTCCTCTGCGTGGGCACCGGCTCGTTGCATCACTCACTATCCAGAATATACTCCCTACTGATCTCCCCATCCACCCTCTCCACACCTGCATATCTGCTCCGGTGGGAGAGGGACTTGGGAATCACACTCACGGCTGAACAAGAAGATAGAGTGTACACTATGTCACATAAATCATCCATGGCCAGCAGGTATCAGGAAGCGGGATTTAAAATTTTAACGCGTTGGTATAGGGTGCCTTCCAGATTGCATGCCATTATTCCGGCGGTCTCCCCGCTGTGTTGGAGATGTGGTGACCAAGTGGGAACGATAATGCATGTTTTTTGGGAGTGCCCGAGGCTGACTGCCTTTTGGTCAGAGGTGTGGCGTATCACCTCCAAATTCACCGACTTCCCGCTCCCGTGCACACCGGTCTTCTTCTTGCTCCATCTGTGCGAGGTTCCGCTGTTCACATATCGTCGCTCTGTGGTCCGCCATCTGGTGAATGCTGCCAGGGCATGCATTCCAGCGCTGTGGAGACAATCCAGTGCGCCGTCGCTCAGCTTGTGGTTTGATACAGGAGATCATGAGGATGGAGGATCTCACGGCATCCATGAGAGGTACCCACGCCAAGTTCCTTAAGACTTGGTATCATTGGGTCAGGTTCCAATCATCACTGGAGTTCAGGAACATCGTAGCCTCTTGATTTGTCTTTACTGCATGGCAAACAACAACGGAGCTCGTCCCTTCCTTTCCTCTCTCTGTCATTCCTCTTCTCTTCTTTTTATTTTTCTTCCCTCTTCTTAAGATATGTTTACCCGTGAGCTTTAGTGCATGTCTGCAGGTCCAGGATGCATGGGGTGTGTCTCATTTATTTATTTCTGATTGTATACTTACCATTCAGAGTGCACACTTATACTGGCCTGCGTGCCGACGTACTATACGGTTGCATATTCTTATGGCATTAACGTGTTATGTTTGTGAAAATTTGAAAATAAAAGAATTTATTAAAAAAAAAAAAAAAGTGACCCCACTTTGGAAACTAGACCCTTTGAGGAATTCATTGTAGTTTTCATGTGGTGCATGCAACTTTTTGATCAGTTTTTATTCTATTTTTTAAGAGGCATTGTGACTAAAAAAACAGCAATTCTACTATTGTTTTTTATTTCCTTTTTTTTTGCAGCGTTCACCATGCGATATAAATGACATATTCACTTTATTCTGCGGGGCGATACGAGTACGGCGATACCTTATGTTTATAGGTTTTTTACGTTTTATGGCGTTTGCACAATAAAACACTTTTTATAAAAAATCAATTACTTTTTGTGTTGCCATATTCTAAGAGCCATGACAATATTTTTCCGTCAAGAAAGCCGTGTGAGGATTTGTTTTTTGCTTAACGAATTGTAGTTTCGATCAGTACCAAATTGAGATTCTGGTATGGTTTATTATTATTTGCTTTTATGGCGTTCACCGCGCGGGATAAAGAACTAAATACTTTTATAGTTCAGGCCGTTACGGACACGGCGATACCAATTATGTATTGTTTATTTATGTATTTTCTTAATAATAAATGACTGATAAGGGAGAAAGGGGGATTTTTACTTTCAAACTTTTCTATTCTTCTATTTTTATACAACTTTTTTTTAAACTTTTTTTAACTTTGTTACTTTGTCCCACTAGGGGACTTGAAGGCAGGAGGTCCTGATCGCTATTCTAATACACTGCACTACATGCGTAGTGCAGTGTATTAGAGCTGTTAGCTACTCGCTGAGAGCAAGAATAGTGGGTCCTGACTTTGTTAGTACCCACTAGGCTTCTGTAGATGGCATAGCCGGAGGCCATTTTTAGGCCTCCGGTTGATATAGCAACGCCCGCGATTATGTAGCGGGACATCGATGGTGCTTTAACCCCTAAGAAGCCGCAATCACTATTGAACACGGCTTCTAAGGGGTTAATCAGCCGGGAACACCGCGATCGGTCCCCGCTGAAGCAGCTGCGGAAACTGCTGTATGAGGCAGCAGTTGTCACAGCTCCTCTATGTGCTGGGAGGACGGCCGAAATGGAGCGCGAACGCATCGCTCATCATGACGGAATAGTACGTCAAGGAGCAGGAAGGGGTTAAAGAACATTCAGTATAGATCTTATTAACCAAATGGTATCTGCAAAACAAATACACCAATATTAAATATAATAAAAATGTAATTTGAATCATATTTAAAACTAAATGCTGATTCCTTGTAGTGTACAGCAGCAGTGGATACTAGACTTAACCGGTTCAGGTCTGGGCAACTTTGAGCTTTCAGGACCAGACACTTTAGCCATTTAGCCATTTTAGCATGCGTTAAACGGCTATAAATTTTATTTGTTGGGCTAGCAACGTGATTTTTGCAATGTTTTTTCGTGGACAATGCAGATTTCTTTTTTTAGAATTATTTGTACACATCCTTTTTGCTATTTTAAATTTTCTAGGCTTATAGTTTGAGAATAATAGTTAAAAAAATATGCTTTTTTTACTTTTCAGCTTATTTTTTTCGGTAATAAGATAGTTTTACCCTAAAATAGACCTTTTATTTGTGATCATCATTGACTACTGTAAATTGTCATATATTACATGTATATTTTAGGGTAAGTGGGTCAGGGCTAGCGTTACCACAATGATTGGCGGGAGGGAACCTTTATTTTGGGTATTTTATGTTTATCTATTATTACGACTTTTTGCACTTTATTTTTATTTTTTATTATTATGGCCTGTTCCCCAAAGGTCAGAAAAGACACTGTAACAGGAGAAATCAGCTCTCTTATTGTGACTGTTGTCACTAATAAGGCTATGCTGGGTCTAGTTAGGCCCAGCAGCAACATGCCAAAAATGGCACCCGGCGACCATGTGACCAGTCACATGATCGCCAGGACCAATAGAGGAAGTGCCGCTGCCTCTATTCATATACACAGCGCTCATTGAGCGCTGTGTACAATAGATCTGAGAAGATAGAATCAGCGAAAGCTGCTTCTATCTTCTCCTCA
Organism: Rhinoderma darwinii; assembly: GCF_050947455.1. NCBI lineage: Eukaryota > Metazoa > Chordata > Amphibia > Anura > Rhinodermatidae > Rhinoderma > Rhinoderma darwinii. The sequence continues at coordinate 136,433,417 of NC_134691.1, read as the reverse complement.
GGGTCCCCGGCAGTCACTAACTGCCGGGGACCCGACATTCAGCTGCCCGATCGCTCGGGCAGCGAGCTCAAATCTGCTCCATAAATACTCTATGGCGCAGGTTTTAAGGACCCCAACCGCCAGATGTTTATATACAGCCGGCAGTCGGGAATCGTTTGAGTGCCACTACAGTCAAAAGTTTAAAAATCAGCTTTTGGTCAGAGTCATGGAGCTCTACAAGTCGCCAAAGTTTCATGTATCTGAATGTTACTCCCCTATTGTCCCCTACTAGGCCGTAGTTGAAGCCTGTGCTGCCATAAAAATAGAGCAGTGCTGTCCTGAGTCGCTTGGAAATCAGTTTAGGAAATATACACAAACAGAATCACATAATTTTACAATGATGACCACCCCCTTCATGATACTAAAGGCCCTTTTACAACGGCTGATAATCGGCCGGTGCAGCGAGCGCTAATCAACGAGACATTGTTGATTGGCGCTCGTTTGCTGCTGTCACACGGAGCTATGGACGGGGACGAGCACTCGTTACTCCGATCGCTTGTCCCCATACGTTATTACCATGTTGGCAGCGCGTCTCCCTGTTTACATGGGGAGATGTGCTGCTGACAACAATAATATTTTACTTTTTTTAAACGATACGATCAGCAGATGATCGAGCGTTTGCTTGTTCATCTGCTGATCACTGCCCTGTGTTCTATGAACGCTTGTCTGCCCGATAATCTCCCAGTGTAAAACCCCCTTAATAGGACACCAGTGATGATAAGGCTGGGACAATGTTATCATGAATAAATCCCTCATTTCCTGTCAGTAAGACTATGGCGCATCGTTTCTAACTGGAAGTTTCATTTTCCCAGACTGGGAGGAGCTTAGTTGTGTGCACCCGCCAACTGATATCTATGTAAGGAGAGATAATTAACGCGTAGCTGATTCAACGTCATGGAGAGCAGCCACTTGATGCTGCTATGTGGAAAATGTGTAGTAACAGCAAACAACATGAAGCACAAAGACTATACAATGTGAAAGTAAGGAACACATGTATAAATACCATATGCTGGCTGATTTTCACTTTTGACCGGAGTGTTCCTTTAAGGGCTCATTCGGACGAGTGTAAAACTCGTCCGTGTGCTGTGCGTGAAACTCAATTAATTTCAATGGAGCCATTCACACATGCAGGAGTTTTCACGCAGCGTGTGTCCGTTGCGTAAAACTCACTGCATGTCCCATATTGGTGCGTTTTTCACGCACCTATGCGCCCATTGCAGTCAATGGGTGCGTGAAAATCACGCACAGCACACGGATGCGCATCAATTCCATTGAAAAATAAAAATATGTGCTTTGTGAGTGCGTGAAAAAACATGCCACTCGCAAAGCACAGATGCAATAACGCAATGCACACGGACCAGATTTACACTGCAAAAACAACACCATATATATAAATATATATGGAATTTTTTATTTTTTTTATTAATTATGGACTGTTTAAAAGCAATATACTTTATGTTCTTTTTGTAAACAGCCTTGATTTCTAGTCCTTGCTCTTAGTATGAACACTTGTGAAAAGGTCTTTGTTTTAGTGTTGTTGCTCAAGGATGCAAAATCAATGTACTACAAACATTCCCAGTCCCATGCATTCTGGACTGTCACCCACGGGTAAGCGAAGTCACTTGGGTACATTCCCTATCCTCTTGTCTTTTGCTTTCTTGTACATATAGTCCGTTTTCTCTCCCTTGTGGGGATCCGTGAACGTGATGGAATATGTGATAAGCAGAATGTGGTCATGTTTTCCCTCATGCTATCTCTGGCCCTGACACTATTTTCTTTTCAGGAAGATTAAACACAATGGAATGTAATTAAGGGGAGCTCCATTGGCATGTCTAGGACTGACCATTATTTCAAGGGTTGGTGCCTATTGAACTTTGCATCTGTCTTTAGTATTAGATATTTAATTTTTTTTTGTGTTTTGTTTATAATGTTCACAGAGTGGAAACAATCCTTCCTTTGTTCTCTGGTCAACTACACAGAGTGCCTGGAACATGTTGTAGTTGTAGAAGGAAAGTTACTTAAATATAAAGAATGTGAAATAGCTTAGCTCCTAGAAAATATATTGTATTTCATTGACTAAAGGAGTTGTTATAAGGTCTCCTGTTTTATAACTCAGTATACGAACATGTCAGATAATTATACATCTAGTCAATAATGTTCCTTTACTTATGAGGATGACTAAGGACATGTTCAAATCATTTTTAATATGTTGCTTTGGTGCTTATGCTAAATCTACATGGCTACATGTACTGGCACAGTGTCTGACCTGATGTGACTTCTGTGTATTTCAAGTCTGAGGCTTGTCACCTACACCACATCACAATGTAAAACACTTATTAGTATTCAATGCAATTTCCATTGACTTTTGTCACAACCTCATCAGTGTACTATCTCATTCCATCATTTGGAATAATTCGTAGACAGATAGTGCGAAAAATACTCCTTTGTGTGGCGCTCTCGTGCAAGATTCTTAACCCCTTAATGACCAGCCTATTTTAGACCTTAATGACCAAGCTATTTTTTACGTTTTTCAATCGTCGCATTCCAAGAGCTATAACTTTTTTATTTTTGCGTCAACATAGCTGTATAAGGTCTTTTTTTTTTGCAGGACAAGTTGTATTTTTTATTAGCACCATTTTGAGGTACATATTATTTATTGATTAACTTTTATTAACTTTTTTTGGGGGGGGGATAGAAAAATATCTAAAATTTTGCCACCCTTTTTTGCGTCCTAAATCTACGCCGTTTACCATGTGGTATAAATAACACAATAACTTTATTCAGCGGGTTGTTACGATTGCAACGATACCAAATTTGTATAGTTTTTGTATGTTTTACTACTTTTACACAGTAAAAACGCTTTTTTTTCAAAATTATTTGTTTTTGTGTCTCCATATTTGAAGAGTTGTAACGTTTTTATTTTTTCGCCGATGCGGTTGTATGAGGGCTTTTTTTTTGCGGGAAGACTTGTAGTTTTTATTGGTACCATTTTGGAGTAGATGAGACTTTTTGATCACTTTTTAATCACATTTTTTTAAAGTCAGGATTCACAGAAAACAGCAATTTTTCTGTCGTTTTTTATTTAATTTTTTACGGCGTTCACCGTGCGGGTTAAATAATGTTATAGATTTATAGTCGGGGTCGTTACGGACGCGGTGATACCAAATATGTGTAACTTTTTTACTTTATTTTGTTTTTTTAATAGTAAAGCAGTTTGTAAGGGGAAAAAGTGGGTTTTTCCTTTTTTTTTCACATTTTTTTTTTATTAACTTTCTTAAACTTTTTTTTTACTTTTTTACTAGTCCCACTAGGGGACTTTAATATGCGATTCTCCGATCGCTATTATAATACACTGCAATACTTTTGAATTGCAGTGTATTACTACCTGTCCATTTAAAACGGACAGGCATCTGCTAGGTCATGCCTGCGGCATGATCTAGCAGGCATTCATTACAGGCAGACCTGGGGGCCTTTATTAGGCCCCCGGCTGCCATCGGAGACACTGACACTCGGCGATCGTATCGCCGGGTGTCAGTGAGATGAGAGGGAGCTCCCACCCTCTCTCCAGAACCACTCAGATGCGGTGCTCGCTATTGAGCACCGCATCTGAGGGGTTAAACGGGTGAGATCGATACTAATATCGATCTCACCCGGCAGAGCAGGGACGCCCCCAGCCCTCAGCTGCCTCTGGCAGCTGAGAGCAGGGAGATTTGACAGCTCCCTGCTCTGTTTACTTATTCCGATGCCGCGACGTAAAAAGTCTATGGCATCGGAATAAGGCCCGTTAGTGACCGACGTAAAAACACTATGGGCCGGTCACTAACGGGTTAAATGATCCACCATAAGTATTCGAAAAAATAGTAACGAAGACCTTAGTTCGAGGTAGTAATGCATAACACTGGTATTTTTATGTATGTATAGGAATAATTCACTATTTTTTGCGAATACTTATGGTGGATCATTTAAGAATATTGCAAGAGAGCACCCCACAAAAGGAGTATTTTTCACACTGTCTACTAATTATTGGACCACGGGGGATGTCTCCATCCACAGAGCCATACACCCAGGGTCAACTCTGGAGGCCTGCCGAGAGTGCCGAATATAGGGGTACAGCATCCCGATCTGCTCTAAAGTTGAGTTGTGCCGACGATCCCGCACAACTCCATCAGGTGAGTCAAACCAAATTCACCTATCTTTTCCACACATTATCCCCGATGGTATTACCTTAGAGGAGCGCCGTTTTCTCTCTCTCTTTGTTTTTCTATTAAGCATCATTTGGAATAAGTAACTCAATCCATAGGGAAAAGGGATAAGCAGGTACCATAAACCTCTGCCACACCTATATCCAAGGGGAACAAAGGATTGGACATGTTAAACTGGCAATAGACTAAAGGGGGTTTTACACTGGGCGATTATCGTGAAGACGAGCGTTCATATAACGCTTGTTGCCGATAATTGCCCTGTATAAACAGGGCAGCGATCAGCAGATAAACTAGCAAATGCTCAATCATCTGCTGATCATATTGTTTTAAAAAAAGTAAAATATTATTGTTGTCGGCAGCACCTCTCCCTGTGTAAACAGGGAGATGCGGTGCCGACATGTGGGGACGAGCGATCAGAGTAACGACCGCTCGTCCCCACCCATAGCTCCGTGTGACAGGAGCCAACGAGTGCCAATCAACGATGTCTCGTTGGTCGGCGCTCACTGCACCGGCCGCTTATTGGCCGGTGTAAAAGGGCCTTAATAACTGTCGGGTGAACATTTTAGCTAACTTTCCTGACTTTTCCATAAACATGAACACTCATATTGTCCAAACATACATGTGTATTTCATTAGGTAACAAAAAATCGAATGTTTATGGCTAGCATAGGACGGTCACATGCTGATGATTGAAAAACAGATGAGAATATAACTCGATGGTTTAAGGGTCAAGGATCTAGATAACAGGGATTAGAAGATGCCAGCACATTACAAGTAGTATTCATCATTCAACAGTGCCACATTGAAAATGTTCCTTTCCAAGATATCAATTTGGCATCTCAGTTATTTTGTAACTTCAAAAAGAACAACACAGACAACTGGCCATCATTGGTGCCTAAGTATGACTCTCCAGCCATTGAATGTGCCTCAAGGGACAAGTAAAAGTCTGTTGTAGTAACAATAATACTTGCACTATTACTTTTAATGATGTGCACACTTTCATTTTTTAGTGTCATCTGCATAGATAGATAATAAACTTTGCAGTAATGCATAACCTGTGTTGTGAGTAATGCTGTATGTCATATGTTGTGTCTTATACATTCCAGCGAAGAAATTTCAAGCATATTTACTTAGAAAATCCAGTTCAGAATGTCACACAGCTAGTTCTATCAATACAATAACTTACCAAAAATTTCAGTCATTGACAGGCTCGTGTCATGACTGCTGCTTCTTAAATAGAAACAAGTGTAAATCTAGGTCACTATGATACATATTGTTATAATATTCCAGTTACATTTTTATTGATAGTAAAAATTTATTTCCCTAATTAAAAAATATGTTTCCAATATCTATGTCATGACCACAGAGTAAAAAGCTTAATATATTTCAAGGGGTTAAACTCTTTGGAGAATGCCGTTTTATAAGAAGAGTCCCAAGGTGAAACGCTGATTACAGGCTGTCCCGTTGAGTCCTCAGTGATAAACTGTAATCTGCATGGGAACCTACAGTATTCAATTCTTCTGCAGCACCACCACAGGGAAAATAAAGCATTACACGGTTCTCATTGAAATCATGTAATGACCGGTCCTCCATAGTGAGAAATGCTCTTTGTAGCAGCTCTCTACCCTGGCTAATAGATGAGGGTCCTGAACGGGAGCCCCCCTTTTATTAATTCAGAATTCCACATATTCCAAAATATCTCTTATGATTCCGATATATAATCCTCCCTACTTGTCAGTAATATTGTGCTGTGTGGGAAAGAAATAGTATGTTTCTCATGAATAAATGTTACACCTTTCTATTAATGTCCACCTACTGCTTATTGCTGAGTATATTCATATTATATTAGTAAAGGTATATATAAGTAATAAAGGTCTGGGGATTCACTTAGTGACCGATTGACAGCTACATTTGCCTATACAGTTCCACACATTGTAATACACTTGGAAACAGTAGTGGACATTACTAAAAGCTAGTACACAGAAATACTGGGCTCATAGCAACCAACCTGAAGTTTGCCTTTAATTACCATTTCTATGGGGCGCCCCTATAAAATTCTTGGGCACCATTATTTTTATGTGTTTCTATTGTTATTTGCTATATAGAGTGTTTCTGTATATCCATGGCCTGGAAGTCTGTGATTCATAAGTATACTGACCAACTTTTCATGGTCTTGCCATGAGTCACTGGATTTGGAAATCTGTCTTACTTTCTCACAGTGCTCAGGAACTATTTTTACTTTTCGGTAGGTGGACGCCCCTTTTATTTCTGATGTCCACCACTTACTTATTACTACATCTGTGCGTGTTCACAACTTTAGAAGCTTAGATGTAAAACAGACGCAGCAAGAGCGCTTCTTCAATTGACAGACAGAATCTCCGTTCTTTTTCCTGCACTGATTTCCTGTAGCCTAAGGCCCTGTTCACACAGAGTTTCTTGGCACTGATTTTTGACACGGAAACCGCGTCGGAATCAGCGCCAAGGACCGCCAGAAATCGCCCTTCTATTGTTTTCAATGGGAGGCAGACACGTTTATTTTCCCAGACGGCTTTAAGCAAGTCAATGGGAGGCAGAAAAAACCTGCGGCGCTTGTTTCCGAGCTTTTTTCACTGCATTTATTTCCCGCGACCTTACATTAGCATCAATGGTCGTGGGCAAAAAATGCAGAGAAAAACACCACGAAAACCGTGGCAAAAAAGAGCAGGCAGGTCAAACTCTGTCCCAATATTCCTGAAGGAATTCTGGGGCAGATTTTTTTCTGGCTGCAAAAAAATTCTGTGTGAAGAGGGTCTAAAACTGAATGATAACATCAAGCAGTGGCGTAGCTATAGGGGTCGCAGCGGTCGCAGTTGCGACCGGGCCCCTAAGCCTGGGGGCCCACGGGCCCCCGTTGCCATGCAGCAAATGAATTTTCTGTGCCGTGATGCCGGCACTTCCTGGTTACGGTCACATGGTACACCTAGTGTACCATGTGACCGTGTTGTCACGTGACACGTCTTCCAGTCAGTGCAGTGGAAGAGCCGCAGGTGAGCTGCAGTCTGTATTGTAATGTGTTGTGTTGTAATGTATTGTAATGTAATGTATTGTAATGTAATGCATTGTAATGTATTGTGTTGTGTTGCTTTGTAATGTATTGTGTTGTATTGTGCTGTTTGCAGTGGAGAGGGAGGGCCGTTAAATTACAGCCCCCCCCCTCCTCTCTCCACCGCAAACTGCACAATACAACACAATACATTATACACTGTGGGTTGCGTCCCCTTGGGGATTCGTGTGAAGACCTCCGGGGGGTCGCGAGTCACTCACCGAGGTCCCGGTTCCATTCAATGCTGGAGCAAGGAGCTGACGTCTCCTTGATCCAGCATTCACTGTGCCTTGAGCGGCTCGACGCAGGCTGGCCGGATGTAGCGACATCTCCGCGCCTGTCTGCTCCGAGTCACTCATAGCACACACCGGAGGAGGCGAAGGATCCTCCACCCGATGTGGGAACGGGGATAGGTAAGTAATTATGCTATTTTTCTATTATTCACATATGGGGGCATTATACTGTATGGGGGGGATGATATTGCGGGGGGGGGGCATTATACTGCATGGGGGGCTGATATTGCAGGGGGGCATTATACTGCATGGGGGGCTGATATGGCATGGGGGCTGATAAGATGGGGGGCATTATACTGCATGGGGGGCATTATACTGTATGGGTAGCTCATATGGGGGGCATTATACTGTATGGGGAGCTCATATGGGGCATTATACTGCATGGGAAGCTCATATGGGGGGCATTATACTGTATGGGGAGCTCATATGGGGGCATTATACTGCATGGGGAGCTCATATGGGGGCATTACACTCTATGGGAAGCTCATATGGGGGACATTATACTGTATGGGTTGCTCATATGGAGGGCATTTTACTGTATGGGGAGCTCATATGGGGGCATTACACTGTATGGGGAGCTCATATGGGGGCATTATACTGTATGGGGAGCTCATATGGGGGCATTATACTGTATGGGAGCTGATATGGAGGGGCATTATACTGTATGGGGCTGATATGGGGGACATTATACTGTATGGGGAGCTGATATGGGAGGCATTATACTGTATGGGGAGCTGATATGGAGGGGCATTATACTGTATGGGGAGCTCATGTGGGGGGCATTATACTGTATGGGAAGCTCATATGGGGGGCATTGTACTGTATGGGGAGCTGATATGGGGGCATTTTACTGTATGGGAGCTGATATGGAGGGGCATTATACTGTATGGGGCTGATATGGGGCATTATACTGTATGGGGCTGATATAGGGGGCATTATACTGTATTACACATTATACTGTGGGGCATTATACTGTATGGAGAGCTCATATGGGGGGCATTATACTGTATGGGGAGCTCATATGGGGGCATTATACTGCATGGGGAGCTAATATGGGGGGCATTATACTATATGAGGAGCTCATATGGGGGCATTATACTGCATGGGGAGCTCATATGGGGGCATTATACTGTATGGGAAGTTCATATGGGGGCATTATACTGTATGGGGAGCTCATATGGAGGGCATTTTACTGTATGGGGAGCTGATATGGGGGCATTACACTGTATGGGGAGCTGATATGGGGGGCATTATACTGTATGGGGAGCTCATATGGGGGCATTATACTGTATGGGAGCTGATATGGAGGAGCATTATACTGTATGGTGCTGATATGGGGGGCATTATACTGTATGGGGCTGATATAGGGGGCATTATACTGTATGGGGAGCTCATATGGGGGGCATTATACTGTATGGGGAGCTCATATGGGGGCATTATGCTGCATGGGGAGCTCATATGGGGGGCATTATACTGTATGGGGAGCTCATATGGGGGCATTATACTGCATGGGGAGCTCATATGGGGGCATTATACTGTATGGGAAGCTCATATGGGGGGCATTATACTGTATGGGGAGCTCATATGGAGGGTATTTTACTGTATGGGGAGCTGATATGGGGGCATTACACTGTATGGGGAGCTCATATGGGGAACATTATACTGTATGGGGAGCTCATATGGGGACATTATACTGTATGGGAGCTGATATGGAGGAGCATTATACTGTATGGTGCTGATATAGGGGGCAATATACTGTATGGGGCTGATATAGGGGGCATTATACTGTATGGGTAGCTCATATGGGGGCATTATACTGTATGGGGAGCTCATATGGGGGGCATTATACGGTATGGGGAGCTCATATGGGGGCATTATACTGCATGGGGAGCTCATATGGGGGGAATTATACTGTATGGGAAGCTCATATGGGGGGCATTATACTGTATGGGGAGCTCATATGGAGGGTATTTTACTGTATGGGGAGCTGATATGGGGGCATTACACTGTATGGGGAGCTCATATGGGGAACATTATACTGTATGGGGAGCTCATATGGGGACATTATACTGTATGGGAGCTGATATGGAGGAGCATTATACTGTATGGTGCTGATATAGGGGGCAATATACTGTATGGGGCTGATATAGGGGGCATTATACTGTATGGGTAGCTCATATGGGGGCATTATACTGTATGGGGAGCTCATATGGGGGGCATTATACGGTATGGGGAGCTCATATGGGGGCATTATACTGCATGGGGAGCTCATATGGGGGCAATTATACTGTATGGGGAGCTCATATGGGGGCATTATACTGCATGGGGAGCTCATATGGGGGCATTATACTGTATGGGAAGCTCATATGGGGGGCATTATACTGTATGGGGAACTCATATGGAGGGCATTTTACTGTATGGGGAGCTCATATGGGGGCATTACACTGTATGGGGAGCTCATATGGTGGCATTATACTGTATGGGGAGCTCATATGGGGGCATTATACTGTATGGGGAGGTCATATGGGGGCATTATACTGTATGGGGAGCTGATATGGAGGGGCATTATAGTGTATGGGGAGCTCATATGGGGGGCATTATACTGTATGGGAAGCTCATATGGGGGGCATTGTACTGTATGGGGAGCTGATATGGGGGGCATTTTACTGTATGGGAGCTGATATGGAGGGGCATTATACTGTATGGGGCTGATATGGGGGCATTATACTGCATGGGGCTGATATGAAGGGGCATTATACTGTATGGGGAGCTCATATGGGAGGCATTATACTGTATGGGGAGCTGATATGGAGGGCCATTATACTGTATGGGGAGCTCATATGGGGGGCATTATACTGTATGGGAAACTCATATGGGGGTCATTGTATTGTATGGGGAGCTGATATGGGGGGAATTTTACTGTATGGGGAGCTGATATGGGGGCATTATACTGTATGGGTGCTGATATGGGGGGCACTATAATGTATGGGGCAGCTATGTGGGGCATTATACTGTGGGGGCTGATATGGGGAGCATTATACGGTATGGGGCTGTTATTGGGGGCATTATACGTTATTGGGCATTATACTGTGTGGGGGCAGCTATGGGAGCATTATACTGTGTGGGGGCATTATACTATGGGGGCTGTTGGGCAAGGCGTCTGGGCATAGGCGCGCGCAAGGGTCTGATGATGGTGGTGTTGGGGAGGGGTAAGGGGGCCCAAGCTGAATTCTTGCACCCGCGCCCATGAGCCTTTAGCTACGCCCCTGACATCAAGCTTTCTTTCCGTTGCATAAGATGATCAGCACTGTGGGCAGCTGGAAAAACTCACAGTAGTCCTGCAGCAACTAAAGCTGTCCATATATTAGCGGCGGAGAGATGAACGACAAAATGCAGATAGGTCTCCGCATAGATCTGTGAATAGCCAGAAGAGAATATTATTGAGGTGTCAACAATAGTAGCGCATACATTTTGGCACCGATCCTTCTTACATTAAGCCCTAATTCACACGAGCGTGTTTGGTCCGTGATATACGGACCGTATTTCAGCAGTATTTCCGGACCGAACACACTGCAGGGAGCCGGGCTCCTAGCTTCATAGTTATCTATGACGCTAGGAGTCTCTGCCTTGCTGCGGGAAAACTGTTCTGTACTGTAATCATGTTTTTAGTACGGGACAGTTTTCCCGCAGCGAGGCAGGGACTCCTAGCGTCATAGATAACTATGACGATAAGAGCCCGGCTCCCTGCAGCGTGCTCGGTCCGGGAAATACTGCCAAAATACGGTCCATATATCACGGACCGAACATGCTCGTGTGAATGAGGCCTCAGGAAGATTTCCACACATCAGATAAAGTTTTTGTCCTTGGTCAGAATCTTGTGTCATGTGTCACGAGAAGTCGCTGATGATAGCAAGAGATGGTCTAAATCTGACATTATAGATGATTAAAATCACAAGTGTATAGCCAGATTACAACTGACCATAGACAGGAGCATTTTCCTCAATCAAACCAGCATTCCCAAATTTTTCACATTCAGTCCAATAGTTGTTAAAGTGGAATACATTTGACATACATTAAGTGATATTTGTATGATGAAAATTATTTTCTACATGGGAAACCTTCCCAATGTTGTATATATCATTCATGTCCATGAAAAATGTAAAAACATATACTATACGTATTCTGACCAATCAAACAAATTTTCATGTTGGAAAAGGTTCAGGGATAATAAAAAATAAAGATGACTTTTACAACACGCTGGGGAGTCACAGGTTGCACACCATTGATGTAAAGATATAAAGTCAATCCATAAGCACATACACACATCTACGTACATAAATAATGTATGTTAGCATTGAAAGCACACATTGAATAATATATAGGCACGCATTGTTAGTACCTCAGTGAACTAACTAGCAACTGAGCATGCTGGACAATGTAGTTAAAGAGGCTCTGTCACCAGATTATAAGTGCCCTATCGCCTACATAATCAAATCGGCACTGTAATGTAGATAACAGTGGTTTTTATTTTGAAAAACAATCATTTTTGAGCAAGTTATGAGCAATTTTAGATTTAGTTTCTTAAAGACCAACTGGGCGTGTTTTTACTTTTGACCAACTGGGTGTTGTAAAGAAGTGTATGAGGCTGACCAATGAGTGACCAATCAGCTTCATACACTTCTCATTGTTCCAGGCCAGCATGATCCACAGCACAGTGGGATTGTGCAGTGAAAGAAGCTGGGCTGGAACAATGAGACGTGTATGGGGCTGATTGGTCACTGATTGGTCAGCCTCATACACTTCTTTACAACACCCACCTGGTCAAAAGTAAAAACACGCCCAGTTGGTCTTTAAAGAGGCTCTGTCACCAGATTTTCAAACGTCACTTCCTGCCCCAGGTCCTGCATCGTGTCGGACGAGCGAGGACATATCGGCAGAATCAACTGTAGCCTCTGTCGCCTGGTGCCGATGTGTCCTCGATCAGATTATGTAGGAGATAGGGCACTTATAATCTGGTGACAGAGCCTCTTTAAAGAGGCTCTGTCACCACATTATAAGTGGCCCATCTTATACATAATGTGATCGGCGCTGTAATGTAGATTACAGCAGTGGTTTTTATTTAGAAAAATTATCAATTTTGACGGAGTTATGACCTATTTTAGATTTATGTTAATGACTTTCTTAATGCCCAACTGGGCGTTTTTTTTTAGCTTTTGACCAAGTGGGCGTTGTGGAGAGAAGTGTATGACGCTGACCAATCAGCGTCATACACATCTCTTCATTCATTTACACAGCACATATTGATCTTGCTAGATCATGATGTGCAGTCAGATACTCACACATTAACGTTACTGAAGTGTCTTGAGAGTGAATAGACATCACCTCCAGCCAGGACGCGGTCTATCCACAATCCCGACACTTTGGTAACGTTTGTGTGGGACTTAATGAAAGCAAGCGTGATCTCGCGAGATCACGCTGTAAATGACAGCTTACAGCTGTGTGGCGCTATCTACTGGGGGCTGTGTGATACTATCTACAAGGGAGGGGGCTGTCTGGCACTATCTACAAGGGAGGGGGCTGTGTTGTACAATCTGCAAGGGGGGGTTGCATGGCACTATATACAAGGGGGGCTATATGCCACTATACTGGGGGGCTGTGTGGCACTATATACAAGGAGGGCTGTGGGCACTTAATACAAGTGGGGCTGTGTGGCACTACTAAGGGGGGCTTTGTGGCAGAATCCACAGGGGTCTGTGTGTGGCGCTATCTATAGGGGCTGTGGGGCCCTACCTACTAGGGGGACTGTGTGGCACTATCTACAAGGGAGGGGTGTTGTGTGGCACTATATACAAGGGGGGCTGTCCAAAAAAGAGAACGTGAAGCAGCACTCAAATAAAGTGAATTTATTCATCCAACATGGAACCACAACGTTTCACCTCCCCTATGAAGGCATTTTACACTTGAAAATCCCTTTGTTATGGCAGGAAGGAGGTGAAGGGAACAAGTGAGCCCTAATCTACCCACCGCCCTGTCCCTGCCTAGTTGCAACGACCCGCCCTAGGCGACGGGGTAAAACTTGGCGGCGGTCCCTACGCTGACTAAGTGCAAGGGGATACAAACAGGGAACAAGCAAGGGAAGGGGCAGTAGCCCACGGAACACCGTGAGGAAACGGAGTGGTGAACGAGCAAGTCAGGATCAGGATGTAGTGGAGTATACAAACGCAGAGCACGGAGCAGGAAGCAAGCCAGAGGCAGAGCGAAGCAGGATAAGCGGGAACTGAAGCAAGGCAGAAGCACGGCAGAAGCAGGCTGGAGCAAGGCAGCAGTGGGGCCAGGAATCCAAGAAGAATCACAAGCAATGAGGAAGAGAAAACGGCAGGTATAAATGGACAGGGGGCGGAGCTAACTCCAACTGACCTTAAGGCGCAAGTTCCTAGACGACAACCACACCAGATCCCCGACGACAAACCGGGGGTTAGCAGAACGTCTTCTATCAGCCTGAATCTTTTGTACGCTCTGGGACGCCTCTAGGTTCTTCTGAACCTGGGCCCAGACTGTGCACAGTTCCCGATGAACGTCCTCTACCTCGGGATTATTGGAACAACCAGGAGAAACGGAGGAGAACCTTGGATTAAACCCGAAATTACAGAAAAACGGGGAGACCCCTGACGAGTTACTGACCCGGTTATTCAGGGAAAATTCGGCGAGGGGAAGGAATGAGACCCAATCAAATTGACAGTCAGAGATGAAACACCTTAAATATTGTTCCAGGGATTGATTAGTCCTTTCCGTTTGGCCATTAGTTTCGGGATGGAAGACAGAGGAGAAGGACAGATCAATCTCCAACTTTTTACAAAAAGCTCTCCAAAATAAGGAAACAAATTGTACCCCTCTGTCAGAAACGATATTGACTGGGGCCCCATGGAGACGCAGAATGTGTTTAACAAACAAAGAAGCTAACGTCTTGGCGTTAGGTAGTTTCTTAAGGGGCACAAAGTGGCACATCTTGCTGAAGTGGTCTACTACCACCCACACCACCGACTTGCCCTGAGATGGAGGCAAATCGGTGATAAAATCCATGGAGATATGGGTCCAAGGTCTCTGGGGAATGGGCAAAGAATGTAGTAAGCCCGCAGGTCAGGACCTAGGGGTCTTGGACCTAGCACAAACCTCACAAGCGGCGACGTAAGCCCTAACGTCTTTAGGCAACCCAGGCCACCAATAGTTTCTGGTAATGAGGTGTTTGGTACCCAAGATGCCAGGATGACCAGATAGTGCGGAGTCATGGTTTTCCCTGAGTACCCTTAGCCGGTATTGCAGGGGGACAAACAGCTTGTCCCCAGGGAGGTTCCCGGGAGCTGAACCTTGATCAGCCGCAATGTCAGAGGCTAAATCAGAATCAGTGGCAGAAACGATTATACCAGGGGGAAAAATACAAGCAGGATCCTTCTCAGAAGAAGGATTGGCCATGAAACTACGTGACAGTGCATCAGCCTTAATATTTTTGGACCCAGCCCTATAGGTAACCAAGAAGTTATATCTGGTAAAGAATAGCGCCCATCGAGCTTGTCTAGGATTAAGCCTCTGGGCAGATTCTAGGAAAACCAGATTCTTGTGGTCAGTAAGGACCGTTACCTGGTGTCTGGCCCCCTCCAGGAAGTGACGCCACTCTTCAAAAGCCCATTTAATGGCTAAAAGTTTGCGGTTGCCAATATCATAGTTACTCTCCGTGGGCGAAACCTTCCTAGAGAAGTAAGCACAGGGGCGGAGATGGGTGAGGGAGCTGGTACCCTGGGACAAGACGGCCCCCACTCCCACCTCGGACGCGTCAACCTCCACAATAAATGGCTCCCTTTGGTTGGGCTGAACCAGCACGGGGGCCGAGATAAAGCACTTCTTGAGGGTCTCAAAAGCCTGGACGGCCTCAGGAGGCCAGTGGAGGACATCAGCACCCTTGCGAGTGAGGTCCGTAAGAGGCTTAGCGACGACCGAGAAGTTGGCAATAAATCTCCTGTAATAGTTAGCGAACCCCAAAAAACACTGTAGCGCCTTCAGGGAGGCAGGTTGGACCCATTCCGCCACAGAATGAACCTTGGCAGGGTCCATGCGGAATTCATGAGGAGTGAGGATTTGCCCCAAAAATGGTATCTCCTGTACCCCAAACACACATTTTTCGGTTTTCGCAAACAGATTATTTTCCCGGAGGACCTGGAGGACCTTCCTGACATGCTCCACGTGGGAGGACCAGTCCTTGGAAAACACCAGTATGTCATCAAGGTACACTACAAGAAAATTTCCCAGGTAATCTCTCAGAATTTCATTAATAAAATTCTGGAAGACGGCAGGGGCATTACACAACCCAAAGGGCATGACCAGGTATTCGTAATGACCTTCGGGCGTGTTGAACGCAGTCTTCCACTCATCCCCCTCTTTGATGCGGATAAGGTTATATGCCCCCCGTAGATCGAACTTAGAGAACCATTGGGCCCCCTGAACCTGATTAAAAAGATCCGGAATCAAAGGAAGGGGATACTGGTTCCTTACTGTGACCTTATTCAAGTTCCGATAGTCAATGCACGGCCTAAGACCACCATCCTTCTTCCCCACGAAGAAGAAGCCAGCACCTACAGGAGAAGTCGAGGGGCGAATGAAACCCTTGGCCAGGCATTCTTGGATATACTCCCTCATAGCTTCACGTTCAGGACATGAAAGATTAAATATCCTACCCTTAGGAAGCTTAGCACCAGGTACCAAATCGATGGCGCAATCGTACTCTCTATGAGGGGGCAACACCTCGGAGGCCTCCTTAGAAAGCACATCAGCGAAGTCCTGAACAAACTCAGGTAGCGTGTTTACCTCCTCACGGGGAGAAATAGAGTTAACCGAAAGACATGACGTCAGGCATTCACTACCCCATTTGGTGAGATCCCCAGTATTCCAATCAAACGTGGGATTATGCAGCTGCAACCAGGGAAGACCTAATACCAGATCGGACGATAATCCCTGCATCACCAGTACAGAGCACTGCTCCAAATGCATGGAGCCAACAAGGAGTTCAAAAACAGGAGTATGCTGAGTAAAATAACCATTAGCAAGAGGAGTGGAGTCGATACCCACTACCGGGACAGGATAAGGCAAATCAATAAAAGGCATTTTTAGAGACATAGCAAATTCCACAGACATGATATTAGCAGATGAGCCAGAATCCACGAAGGCACTGCCAGTGGCAGACCGGCCAGCAAACGAGACCTGAAAGGGAAGCAAAATTTTATTGTGTTTCATATTAACGGGAAATACCTGTGCGCCCAAGTGACCTCCCCGATGATCACTTAGGCGCGGAAGTTTTCCGGCTGCTTATTCTTGCGCCTGGGACAGGTGTTCAGTAGATGCTTGTCATCCCCACAATAGAAGCAGAGACCATTCTTCCTGCGGAACTCTCTACGTTGTCGAGGGGACATGGAGGCCCCGAGTTGCATAGGTACCTCCGAGTCTTCCGTGGAAGAGCGAGGAGACGGGACCTCGGGGGGAATCGCAGGGAAGTCAGAGGAGAAAACATTGAAACGTTCAAGCTGACGTTCCCTGAGACGTCGGTCAAGTCGTACTGCTAGGGCCATAACCTGGTCTAGGGAGTCAGAAGAGGGGTAGCTAACAAGCAGATCCTTCAGGGCGTCAGATAATCCTAACCTAAACTGGCACCTTAGGGCCGGGTCGTTCCACCGAGAAGCTACGCACCACTTTCTAAAATCAGAACAGTATTCCTCAACAGGTCTCCTACCCTGACGTAAGGTCACCAGCTGACTCTCGGCTAAGGCAGTCCTGTCAGTCTCGTCGTAAATGAGTCCGAGGGCAGAGAAAAAACGATCAACGGAGGAAAGTTCAGGGGCGTCAGGAGCCAAGGAGAAGGCCCACTCTTGGGGCCCTTCCTGGAGTCGGGATATAATGATACCCACCCGCTGGTTCTCGGAACCTGAGGAGTGAGGTTTTAGACGGAAGTAAAGTCTGCAACTCTCCCGGAAGGAGAGAAAAGTCTTACGGTCCCCTGAGAACCGGTCAGGTAACTTGAGGTCGGGTTCTAGAGGTGAGGTGAGGGGTACTACTATGGCAGCATCAGACTGGTTGACCCTCTGAGCCAGGGCCTGGACCTGTAGGGAGAGGCCCTGCATCTGCTGGGTCAGGGTCTCAAGGGGGTCCATGATAGCGTCAGCGTAGGAGAAATGGTAGACTAGGTATGGGCTTGTGATTATGTTATGGCAGGAAGGAGGTGAAGGGAACAAGTGAGCCCTAATCTACCCACCGCCCTGTCCCTGCCTACTTGCAACGACCCGCCCTAGGCGACGGGGTACAACTTGGCGGCGGTCCCTACGCTGACTAAGTGCAAGGGGATACAAACAGGGAACAAGCAAGGGAAGGGGCAGTAGCCCACGGAACACCGTGAGGAAACGGAGTGGTGAACGAGCCAGTCAGGATCAGGATGTAGTGGAGTATACAAACGCAGAGCACGGAGCAGGAAGCAAGCCAGGGGCAGAGCGAAGCAGGATAAGCGGGAACTGAAGCAAGGCAGAAGCATGGCAGAAGCAGGTTGGAGCAAGGCAGCAGTGGGGCCAGGAATGCAAGAAGAATCACAAGCAATGAGGAAGAGAAAACGGCAGGTATAAATGGACAGGGGGCGGAGCTAACTCCGACTGACCAGGCCGCGATAGGCTCTCCCACTCCTGAGCCTGCCACCCTGATTGGTGGGAGCCGGTGTCAGTCTAAGAGGTCTGGCCTCAGGTGTCGACGGATTAATCCTGGGAGTATCCACAGAAGTAGTGCCTGGCAGATCCTTTACACCCTTCATAGAGGAGGTGAAACGTTGCGGTTCCATGTTGGATGAATAATTTCACTTAATTTGAGTGCTGCTTCACGTTCTCTTTTTTGGATATCTAACACATAAGGAGAGGTCACTCCTTTATTTTTGAAGCTTTGCACCAGCATAGTCAGGCATTTGTTCACAGTGCTGCTCCAATCCTCTGCTTTTTTCTACAAGGGGGTCTGTGTGGCACTATATACAAGAAGGGCTGTATGGCACTGTACAGGGGACCTGTGTGGCACTAAACACAAGGAGGGCTGTGTGGCACTACTAAGGTGGGCTGTGTGGCACTATCTACTAGGCGGGGCTGTGTGTGGCAGAATCTACAGGGATCTGTGTGTGGTGCTATCTACAGGGAGCTGTGTGGCACTATCTACTAGGGTGGACTGTGTAGCACTATATACAGAGGAGGGGGCTGCGTGGCACTTTATAAAGGGGGTTTATGGCGCTATCTACAGGGGGGCTGTATGCCACTATCTACAAGAAGGAGGTGGCAGGCGTTATCTACATGTGGGGTGTGACACTGTCTACAGGGGGGGCTGTATGGCACAATCTACAGGGGGCACTATCTACAGGGGGCACTATCTATAAGGGGGGCTACGTGTGGCACCTAGGGGGGACCCAGTCAAAGTTTGGTATGTGGCCCAGTCTTTCCTAATTACGCCCCTAGTCACTGTCCATATATGGACTGTGGCATTAGGGGTTACTCCTGGAGGGAATCCCCAGCCACAGCGTGCTCTGGCCGGGGATCACGCTTCTAGAGGGAGATACAGTGGCGCTATCTATGGGGGAAGGGGGGTAGCATTCTATACAGGGGGACATGGGTGGCACTAAATTCCGCTCCTGCTCCCCGGCCAGAGCATCGGCAATGCTCTGGCTGGGGATTACCACGCCGGGTGCTGCATTATCTATAGGGGGGGTGTAGCACTATACACAGAGAGCACTGTGGCACTATATACAGAGGGCACCTTGGCATTATCTACAGGGGGTGTGGCACTATATACAGGGGGTTGTGTGGCACTATCTAAAGAGGGCACTGCGGCATTATCTACAGGGGGGTGTGACACTATACACTATATACAGAGATCAGTGTGGCACTATCTACAGAGGGAACAGTGGCATTATCTGCTGGGGTGTGGCATTATCTACAGAGTGCACTGTTTCATTATCTACACATGAAATTCATCTGTTTTTAAAATTTCATCGAAAATGGAAACACGGAGAAGGAACGGATACAAAACAGATGTAAAACTGCCATCAAAAACGGACCTAGACGGACGTTTTAACAGCCAACACCCGGACTTTTAAAAACAACAGCAACCCCAGCATCGTGTGGGGTGGGTAGGAGATGTGAGGTGGGATTGGGTAGCTGTAAAGGCGCCAAAAACTAGCTACTCCCTAAAGTTAGGGCTAGTGCTTGGCGTCTTTGCAGGCTCACAAGACTGCTTCGAAGATCTGAGGGGAGGTCAGCGGACAGCAGCTGCCTTCTGGGCTCCCTCTGTCAGCGCCGCCCTTGGCGCTGCACTGAATATGACACACATAACATTACAATGTGTGTGTCAGACTTCAGTGTATCGCCAAGGCCGGAGCAGAGAAGGAGAGCCCTGACAAATACTTCAACTGTCCCGGATTCAGCTGGACACTCCCGGAATCCGGGCTGTGACCCGCTGTCCTGGGTGGCCGGGGGTATGTTCTGCTGTCAACCTAATTTTGAAGTAGGGAACCATCAGCTACCTGTTTCAGAATTAGTTCATAGCGGAGGAGCAAACGGAGCTCCTCCGCTCGCCGAGGACTCCCCAGGCACAGCGCTATTATAAGACAGATATATATGGACAGTAACGTCAGTGGCTACTCCTGGAGCGGAATCCCCTGCCAGAGCCGGCAACGGGGATTCCGCTCAAGGAGTAGCCACTCAAGTCACTGTCCATATATGGACAGTACCATTAAGGGCTTCCCCGAGAACTGCGCTTAAAGTAGCGCTGTGCCCGGGGAGTCCTTAGCAAGCGGAGGAGCTCCCTCTGCTCCTTCGCTCTGAACTCATTTTGAAGCAGGGAACTGATTGTTCCCTGCTTCAGAATTAGTGGCTACTCCTTGAGCGGACTCCCCTTTGCCGATTATCTGGCCGGGGATTCTGCTCCTAGAGGAAACCCCTGAGGTCACTGTCCATATATGGACATTGACGTCAGTCGCTCCTCCTGGAGCGGAATCCCCGGCCACAGTCGGCAATAGGGATTCCGCTCAACGAATAGCCACTGACGTCACTGTCCATATATGGACAGTGACATCAGGGCTTCCCTCTAGGAGAGGAATCCCCAATGGCGCTATCTACAGGGGGGGGTGCTATCTTACAGGGGGGTGTGACACTATCTACATGGGCACAGTGGCACTATATAGGGGCACTATCTACACTGGACACTGTGGTGCTATGTACATGGGCACTATCTACATGTGCACTCTGTTACTATCCACAAGGGCACTAGCACTAGGGGCAGCAAAGGGGGCAATATAACGTATGGGAGCAGCTATGGGGGCATTATTTTGTATGGGGGAATTTGTTTGGGCATTATACTGCATGGGGCATCTGTATGGGTTTTATACTACATGGGAGAATCTGTGTGGGCATTATACTGTATGGGGGCATCTGTGTCATCTTTATACTGTATGTGTGCATCTATGGGGCAGTATACTGTATGGTGACAGCTATGGGGCTTTATACTGTGTGGGGGCAGCTATTTGGTATTATACTGTGTGGGAGGCACTATGGGAGCATGATATTGTGTGGGCTGAATCGGGTGTGTATGGGCGGGGATTGGGTGGGATTAGAGGCGTGGCTTAAAAGAAAAAAATGTTGCGATGAGCTGCGCGCACCGCTTTGGTTGTCCCTCTTTGTGATACTTGAAAGTTGGGAGGTATGCCTGACATGGTACACAACATGTATCCAATCTATCACAAACTATGCACCACTGTGATAAAATTGCCACATTTTCAGACCCTAGACTACCTTCTTCGTGGAACATTGTGGTAAAAACTGATGTTAAAAATGGATGGTAAAAACTGATGACAACTAACCACAGTCGACTGCGCTATTGAAGAACGGAAACTTTATACAACGGTGACAAATGGAAACCATTAGCAACGGAGGCATTACCATTTAAATCAATGGTAATACAAACGGAACCTATGTGTTCCGTTT
Organism: Rhinoderma darwinii; assembly: GCF_050947455.1. NCBI lineage: Eukaryota > Metazoa > Chordata > Amphibia > Anura > Rhinodermatidae > Rhinoderma > Rhinoderma darwinii. Next base: position 136,411,760 of record NC_134691.1, on the reverse strand, counting down.
GCCTTTCCGTTGAGGGGTTCTTCCGACGGAAAGGTCAGACAGAACCCCTCAACAAAAACCGATGTTGATGTGAACACAGCCTTAGCCACGTCCCTTTTCTAGACATTTTCAAAACTGTTGAGGAGGCGCAACAAGTAATATATTTAGCGAATGTCATGTGTGCCACTTTTTGGGCTCAATTTGAGCCAGAATTCTAGCACAATTGCCTTAGTAAAACTCCCCCTTTGTTCTTATGTATCAGTATTGCAAGGTCAAGGACGGCTACAAAGAGTACCTTCAGCTTGTTCCAAGTGAATATGACTTGGGAAGTGAGAGATTGTGTTTAAAGAGGCTCTGTCACCAGATTATAAGTTCCCTATATTGTACATGATGTGATCGGCGCTGTAATGTAGATTACAGCAGTATTTTTTATTTTTTTTAAAACGATCATTTTTGACGGAGTTAGGACCTATATTAGCTTTATGCTAATGAGTTTCTCAATGGACAACTGGGGTTTTTTACTTTTTGACCAAGTGGGCGTTGTACAGAGGAGTGTATGACGCTGACCAATCAGCGTCATACACTTCTCTCCATTCATTTACACTGCAGATAGCAATATAGCTATATCGCTATGTGCAGCCACATAAACACACTATAACGTTACTGCAGTGTCTTGACAATAAATATACATTACCTCCACCAGGACGTGATGTATATTCAGAATCCTGACCACTTCTCTGTGAGTTACAGCATAGCAGGCGTAGTCTCGCGAGATTACGCTGTAAGCTGTCATTTACAGCGAGATCTGGCTGTGCTGTGCTGTAAATCACAGAGACGCTACAGAAGTGGTCAGGATTCTGAATACACATCACGTCCTGGCTGGAGGTAATGTATATTCATTGTCATGACACTGCAGTAATGTTATAGTGTATTTATGTGGCTGCACATAGCGATATAGCTATATCGCTATGTGCAGTGTAAATGAATGGGGAGAAGTGTATGATGCTGATTGGTCACTGATTGGTCAGCGTCATACACTCCTCTGTACAACGCCCACTTGGCCAAAAAGTAAAACACGCCCAGTTGTCTATTGAGAAACTCATTAGCATAAAACGAATATAGGTCATAACATCGTAAAAAATTATTGTTTTTCTAAATAAAAAACACTGCTGTAATCTACATTACAGCGCCGATCACATCATGTACAATATAGGCCACTTAGAATGTGGTGACAGAGCCTCTTTAACTTCAGTCACTTCTGATTTTCAGGAGTCATTTACCTGCTTGTTACATGCTAGATGTGACATGTGTAATGCTTCCGGTCATAACAAATATCCCAGAAAAACCCCAGCGGATTACACTTTTCATCTATAGGACCTCCCTTCCCATAGACTGGTTTTGATCAAAATTAAGCTGTTGGCCTCAAGAATTGGGTGAATGGTGGTTTTCCCCAAGTTTATTTACGGAATAACTTTGGATAAAAGGACCTAAGAAGGAGTTTACTTACCGTAACAACAGGGAATAATACACATGGTCTTCCATACCAAGTAGTCAGCAGACGAGATTGTATCTAAGACACGGTCAGCGATATTGGGCACAAAACTGTCTAACAAAGGTGTAATGGAGTGTAGGGTTATCAGTCAAGGCAGGCCGAGCCGGATTCAGGGGTCAAGGGGGAGAAGAACACAGAAGAGGCCACACATTTACGGGCACTCTCATTTTTTTTCTATGGGAGAAATGGAAACATCTGTTGGTGCATAGAAATTTTTAAATTAGCTAATAATATTTATGACAGTTTTCATATTTGTCATGCGAAAAAACAATAGTCTAACTTGTCACATATGCTGTAACTAAATTAAGGTAATGCATGATGCTATGCATATGCTCCATTGTAAAATACACATGGCTCTATTTAATTTGCCAGCCAGGTCATCTGCATAGAGGTATAGAGGGCGAGAAGGGCACAATACTCCCTGCTATAAGTGACTGACAATGCGGCCCAGCTACAACAGAGAGAATAGGGCCCATCAGGGAGCCCACTTCATCTGGAACAGTGGAGTTGATCACTATGTCTTCATTGTCAGCCCCCTCTCAGCGATGACACACCAATGTTTGCAGTGCATGCTAGTCACTACTACCAGAGTGTGCATGAGTTAAATTTATGACCTGACTGTTATGGGGGCACAATGGCTTGCTATTTTACAAAGCACGGTAGATTGAGGGCACTGTTACTGTTATGGGTGATCAGTTGCTGTCACTGTGGTTGTCACTGTTATAAGGATACTATAGTACCTAAAATATTGTCATGGTGTATATACAGTACCATGCTACATTTAGCTGTGTATAATCCTAGCTCCAGAAGTTATATATATATATATATATATATATATATATATATATATATATATATACATATATTTTTGAGCCAACACTTGGGCACCAGCGAACATACCCTGATGTCAGACCTCACTAAGTGTAACATCGGCGAATCACAATGATCACCAAGCACGCTAACATCCAAAATCTCCTTCTACTGTTGGACAACAGGGAACATCCCCCACTATATACCAGAGGAAACAACATCCAGGGAGCAGAGTTCCCATCCTCATCTCCACGGAACATTCATTTTTTTATACACTTGGAGTTAGTGGCAGAAAACGTCCGAAAATGCCTCCCATTGATTTCAATGGGAGGCGGAGGCGTTGGCGTTTTTTTCTCGCGGGAAAAAGAAGCGACATGCCCTATCTTCGGGCGTTTACGTCTCTGACCTCCCATTGACATCACTAGGAGACAGAGAAAGCGTATTTCGCGGTGGTTTTTGCCATGAATGGCCGTGGGCGAAAAATGCAGCGAAAATCGGCGTGCAGCCAGATTTTCTGCCTGCAAAAAATTCTGTGTGAACCCAGCCTTAAGTAGATATCTATTATGAGAATAACTCACAATACTAGTAGTGTTTTTTAAATAAAGGAGCAAGATTTTAGCTGAGCTCCCGCAGGCTGTTAAGAACTCGGCCCGGCGGACGAGATACCGGAGCTGCACAGCGCGGATTTCGGGCAGGAGCAGAGGAGCCGGTCTGCTGAGTCGCGGGAGCGACATAAGGGCACTGGAAGTCGGCCCAGAGAGTGGGCACAGAGACGCCGCGCGCGGTGGTGAGGCTGGACCCCGCCATCTTGGAGAGCGGACCACGTGGCGCTTCCACTGCAGGCGGGAGATCGCAGAGCACGGGCGGCCCTCGGACCTAAACGCCTGCTTCCCGGCCCATAGCAGGGCTTGGATGTGAGGACGCTGCCGCACCGGAGAGGACCCCGAGGAGAGAAGGGAGTCGGTGGGCAAGCCGATCCGGACCGGCACAGATAAGTCAAACGCGGGGGGGGGAGGAGGCACATATCTCCCTATCCCCTTGCTAGTAGACCCTGCTACACAGCGAATACACCCTGCAGGCTGCTGAGGACCCCATAACACCCCACATAACACAGGACTGCTCTATATCCCTGCACCCACTTCCCACTGAGAGGGGACAAAGTCTGCGTGGCAAATCATACCCTGAAACGCTGTATGGACGCCTAATTTACATCTTTCTGCTGACATAGCCACTATCTCACCTACTGCCTAGACATCCTGAGCGGTGGGAATAACCATAGAAAATCCCTCCTGGGACGTGTATTTGGTCTTCTGAGGGACCCTCTCCTGCTTTTGATGATCTTCATGCCGCTGTATATGTGAGTTGAGCGGCCCTCCCCCACAGTGCACTTATCCCGTATATAAAAGCTCTCGGCCCGCCTGGCCTTTACCATCTGCTGGATGGACAAGTACTTGCATAAATCTGGGCAAGCTAGAGCCACCCGATCCTCCTCGACGGCGCTTCCTTCTACCGCGACAGCCTCCACGATGCAGTCTACACAGCGGAAAAATGGAAAGGGCTCATCAAAGGGCCTGGCCGTGGCGGCCGCACAATCACACCAGGAGACGCCTTCCGGCGAGTCAGTGTCTGGAGACATAACACCACCAAATCTTTCAGGGCCTCCGAGTCCGTCTTCCCAAGTATCGTTAATGCACACCCAGGCCGCTGAAGTGGCACAAGAGGTATCCCGCCTCATCATCCCTATCTTTGACAAAAGATTGGACCTTCTACAATCCTCTATTAACACGGTGCTGGCTCAGGTGACCGCAAACTCCCAGAAGCTGGGGGACTTGGAGACCAGAACCATGTCCTGTGAGACGGAGGTGACTCGTCTGGAGGGTCTAACCACCCATCAAGATGCCCTTATTCACACACTGCAAGAAAAACTAGATGATTTGGAAAATCGAGAAAGGCGCAATAATCTGCGATTCGTTGGTATCCCGGAGGATGTTACGGCGGAAACACTTGCCAAGTATTTGTCTACTGATCTGCCCAGGGCTCTTGGAGTTCAAACGCCGGAAGATCCCCTGTCCATTGAGCGGGCCCACCGCCTGGGACAGAGGAGAGACCAGGGTGGAGGGGGCAGGCCGAGGGCTGTCATAGCCCGCTACCATAACTGGACAGTTAAAGAAAGGATCCTCAGGGCGTACAGACAGGCCCCAGAGCTTCGGGTTCAAGGCCACAAAATCCTAATGTTTCAGGACTTTTCCATTCAAGTGTCCCAGAAGCGCAAAGCTTTCACACCAATCTGTAAACATCTCCATGACCACAATATCCGTTTTCAGCTGCTATATCCGGCAAAATTACGTGTGGTGGAGAATGGTCGGGCCCGGCTGTACGACTCCCCGGAGGAAGCTGCCAGAAGATATCCTCCAGCGGTGGCGGACTGATATGTATTCATTATACTGTGGCGGAGACTGTTCACTTTCTGGCCTATTGGCTTCTTGTTGGTTAAATGGGTCGTGAGATCCTTGGTTTGCTCTATGGAAGCTATCTGTGTTTTTTCGCCTGTAGATGGGGGAGGGTTTATAGTACCCACCTTACTCAATGTAATGTATTTACTGGTATGATGATGTTATTTTGTTTTTTGGTTAGGTTTTCATGCTTGCCGCCTCTCTCTTTTAGGTTACCTGTAGCCTCTTGTGACCGGAAACGGTCCCCCCGTTCTTGTATGCTGACTACACTTCGCGCTCGCTGGGACGGGAAGTGGCGTCGTAATAGCGTTTGGATCATATTGACAGAAGTCATACGTCTAGACACAGGATGAGTACCCTAATAAGCACATCACATGAGTCCCATACACCCCCCACCCTACACATAGTGTCATGGAATGTGGCAGGTCTGAATACCCCTGAAAAACGGCGCAAAGTGCTCACACATATAAAGCGCCAACGCGCAGATATCATCTGTTTGCAGGAAACTCACTGGAGAACGGACCACTATGTTCCTATCCGGGCATCCTGGTTAGATGCGCCAGTGGTCTCCACGTACTCCACCAAGACACGTGGGGTCGCTGTATATTTCAGGAAAGGCCTGCCATACTCCATCCAAGATAGGTATTCTGACCCTGATGGCCGTTTTGTGTACATCCGACTTATTGTAGCTGACAAATCGTACTCTCTTCTTAACATTTACGCCCCCAACCTGACGACTGACGGTTTTTATCCTAAACTACTGGAATTCTTGTTGCAAAGGGAATGCTCGGACCTGATTGTGGCTGGAGACTATAATTTAGCTTCTTACACTCCCCTCGATAAATCGGGTGGAGACCATGCTGACTCCCCTCCCAGTTCGCAGATGGCCTTCTTCATGGAACATCTCTCCTTATGTGACCCCTGGAGACTCCATAATCCACAAGTGAGAGATTATACTTTCTACTCTGCAGTACACGACTCTTTTTCCAGAATCGATTACATAATGCTCACTACAGACTTGTTCTCAAGAGTGACACGGACTGATATCCGACCCATCGCCATATCAGATCACGCCCTTGTGTCCCTAACCTTAGAGGGGCTGCCCCCTATGCCCCGGACGAATCTGTGGAGATTCCCATCGTACCTTTATGAGTCAGAGGACTTCAGAAGCTATCTAAAAACACACTGGAATAACTATATCCATGATCACATCCAGCAGCTAGATGACGTAGCCTTGATATGGTTGGCCTCTAAAGCAGTGATGAGGGGGCATATAATAAGTTATGTAAACTTAAAACGTAAGAAAACACAGACACAACTTCTCGATTTACAATCTAATCTCCTTAGAGCACAATCCATACACGCGGGCAACCCCACCCCTGACTCTAAAAAAGAATTCTTAGATGCGCAGGGCCTACTGAACACTTTCTTACAGGGGCACGCAATGTGGCAGGTGAAGACCTCCCAAAACAAATTTTACAGGTGGGGGAACAGGGTAGGATCCCTATTGGCATATCTCACGCGACCCCCACGCAACACGGGCCGTGTGCTTTTGGCAAGGGACACACGCTCAGGGGATCTACACTCGGAAACTGAGAAAATTGAAGCAATATTTGCGGAGTACTATGAAGACCTCTACAGGGCAGCTCCCACTGATATGTCAAAAGTGAAGGCCTTTTTGGAAACTCTTTCCATGCCTAGGGTCTCTGAGGAACAAAACACGCTTTTAGAGGCGGACATCTCGGAAGAGGAAGTCCGCCTAGCTATCTCCTCTTCACACAACCACAAATCCCCAGGGCCAGACGGTTTTCCGATTGAGTACTACAAGATGCTATCCCCAGACATAGTCCCACATCTAACTCGCTTACTCAACGACATTTACCGCAACAACCTGGTAGTAGACTCGTTTTTTGACTCTCGAACCATAATTATCCCTAAACCAAATAAGGACCCAGTCTTACCCCAGTCCTACAGACCTATCTCCCTGCTCAATCAGGACTACAAACTCCTGTCTAAAATTTTAGCTAATCGTATACAGACATTCCTTCCCGCAATCGCCCACCCTTCCCAGATGGGGTTCGTCTCTGGCAGATACTCCTCTAAAAGCATTCGGGCGGTGATTGCTGCGACAGTGCGGGCACAGGAGGCTGACCAACTTCCGACCATGCTACTCAGTCTAGATGCTGAAAAGGCTTTTGATAAGGTCTCTTGGCCCTTTTTAAACGAAACGCTGCGGGGTAGGAATTTTGGTCAGACCTTTCTGACGTACCTGCACTCCTTACAGACGCAGGCCACTACGAACCTCTTTATTAACGGACACCTTTCTCAAACGATAGATTTATTCAGGGGCACAAAACAGGGTTGTCCCCTCTCCCCTATCCTATTCAACATGTCATTAGACCCCCTATTATACCACATTTCCATGTCATCCACGTTCAGAGGTGTACATCTGGGGAGATACGAATTGAAGATGACGGCATATGCGGATGATCTTCTTCTTGTGCTCAAGGACCCCAGGCACACTTTGTCCCGGGCCCTGGAGGAACTACAAACGCTGGGGAAACTTTCCGGCTACACCCTGAACGTGGATAAAAGTGAAGCCCTAATTCTAAAAGGCCCTTGCACGCCCCTATGGTCATCGCAGTTCTCCCTGAAATGGTGCATTTCCTCGATAAAATACCTGGGAGTTGAGATCACTAGAGCGCCTTCTACCCTTTATAACTGCAATATTTCGAAATATCTTGTAGCCTTAGAATCCACATTGAAATCTTGGCAACACTTCTCTCTCTCATTCATGGGCAGGGCAAATTTACTGAAAATGGTGGAATTCCCTAAACTTCTTTATCTTTTTCAATCCCTGCCTGTGTATTTGAGACCGAAGGATGAAAAGCTTATAAATAAACTCTACAGGGAATTTATCTGGGCGGGGGGCCGGCCGAGAATCCCGTTTCATGTTTTACAACAACACAGGTCTAACGGCGGTCTGAACTTCCCCAACATTAGGACTTATAATCTGGCGGCGTTGGCCAGGGTGATATCGGACTGGGCACAAGGCACCTCATACTACACTACCCCTCAGGTGGATCAGTCTATTACCCCGGGGATATCCCTTATAAACCTTCTACATCTCCCATATGACATGTTGCCTACTGACTCTAGGGTCAACCCGCTCATAATTACAATTTGGAGGACCTGGCATAAGATCCGCCACATGCTACACCTAGACACCCAATTCTCTCCAGCACTGACCCTGGTCAGGAACCTGCGGTTTCAGCAGGGTACCTCACACCGTATTTTTACCTCCTGGCATGATAATGGTATTAATTCCTTGGGGGCCCTCTTGCATCCCACGCTCCATACAATGTTCTCCCTACAGGACTTACAAATTAAATACCCACACATCTCTCTCCCCTTTTTTAACTATATACAGGCCCAGAGTTATGCGCAGGTGGTGCTGGGTCACATTTCACCTGAGGAATGGACTTCCCCTTTTAAATCACTGATACTAGAGCCAGGAACACATCTTGCGAGAATATCTAGATTGTACAAATTTCTCCATCCCTCCATAGAATATAGTACCCCTGACTCAGGCCTAGCGAAATGGGAGGCGGACGATGCGACTTTAACCCCTACAGTTATACTACAGGCCACAATCTTTGCGCACAAATTCTTGCCCTCAGCAAGATATGTGGAAATGTGGCTCAAGGTGACCCATCGAGCATATATTACACCCCAAAGGGGCCACAGGATGGGACTGTATGAGACCTCGGACTGTTTTAAATGTGGTGAGACGGAGGCAAACTTGTACCACTGCCTATGGGCGTGCCCTCGTATCCGGGAGTTCTGGGAGAGGGTTGGAGACTTTGCAAAGACCAACATGACGGGTCAGTTTGCTTTGACCTCCCAATGGGCAATACTGGGGTATGTGGAAACAGGCACACAGGATCATACCCGACACGAACTTCGCATCCTACATTTATTGGCAGCAGCAGGCAGGAAGGCAATACTGCAAGTGTGGAACCACACCCAGGCCCCACAACTTCAGGTTTTCCTGGAAAAATTATCCTTTATGATGAAGATGGATTGGGTGGAGGCTTCACACCAGAAGGAAAAAAGGGTTAAGACTTTCTTTCAGATCTGGGAGGGCTTTATTTCTCTACTACCCCAAGGAGTAAAAGATAAAACACATACCTGCTTCCAACCCACTACATGGTATCAGAGGAGGAGGCTGGCTGGGGATATTCTGCAGTAGGACTTCCATACATGCCTGAGATAGGGTGTAGAAGGGGGGAGTGTAGACAGCGGGGGACAGGAAATGGATGCAACAGACTTCTAAAAGGAGGACTGGGGGGATGTCACGTGGTAAACAGGAGAGGCGGCGGGCAATGAAGGTTTTATTTTCTGATAGTATGTTGGTTTCTATGTTTGGTTATGTGTCCGAGCAGTATGGCCCACGGTTGTGTGGCCGAGAAGGGGGCTAAAGTGCACGATTGTTCACTCGCTGAGACGAGATAAGCACAATGGAGACATGGTAATGACATGTATAAACTCTCGTTCTGTATAAAGGCACAGAGAATGTATTATTTATTTTATTTTTTTTCTTATCTGCCTGACTTGCAAGTCAGTATATGTTTTTCAAGTGCACTAAGTCGCCTGAGATGACTTTATGTTGTTATTTTGTTGTTTATACGGAAAATTAATAAAAACAAATTTAAAAAAAAAATAAAATAAAGGAGCAAGCTATTGTGAGTAGGTACAATTTTGAAAAACAGGTGCTAGAGTGAGGGTCAACACAAAGCTTTTGAACAAGGGCCTTCAGTTGCACTTATGGAACATACGTGACTGGCAATGTTATGGGACATTTGTGGCTGGCAGTGTTATGGGCCATAAGTGGCTGGCAGTGTTATGGGACAACCGAGGCAGGCAGTGTGTATGGGTATGGGACATCTGTAGCTGGTATTGCTATGTACATCTGTGACTCGCAGTGTTATGGGACATCTGTGGCTGGCAATGTTATGGGGCATCTGTGGATGGCAGTATTATGGGACATCTGTGGATGGCAATGTTATGGGACACCTGTGGCTGGCAGTGCTATGATGCATCTGTGGCTGGCAGTGTTAAGGACGTCTGTGTCTGGCAGTGTTATGGGACATCTGTGACTGGCAGTGTTATGGGGTATCTGTGACTGCCAGTGTTATTGTATGTCTGTGGCTGCTAGTGTTATGGGGCATCTGTGGCTGGCAGTGTTATGGTACATCTGGGGCTGGCACGGTTATGGGACCTCTGTGGCTGGCAGTGTTATGGGACATCTGTTGCTGAATTGTGAGTTATGGGACATCTGTTTCTGCTACCTTCTTCTGATGGTGAGTGACGTCAAAGCAAAGCGGAGAGTAGCAGCAGTAGGCTACCTCTACCACTCTCCACTCTGGCGGCATTGTGGCACAAAGTATAAGGGGGTTGTGTGGCACTATGTTCAAGTGGGGAGGGGGGTTGTGTGGCACTATGTACAAGGGGGAAGAGTGGTTGTGTGGCACTATGTACAAGGGGGAGGGGGTTGTGTGGCGCTATGTACAAAAGGGGGCTGTGTGTGGCGCTATCTATAGAGGGGCTGTGTGTGGAGCTATCTACAGGGGGCTGTGTGTGGAGCTATCTACAGGGGGCTGTGTGTGGAGCTATCTGCATGGGGGCTGTGTGTGGAGCTATCTGCATGGGGGCTGTGTGTGGAGCTATCTACAAGGGGTTGTGTGTGGCGTTATCTACAGGGGGGCTGTGCGTGGCGCTATCTACAGGGTGGCTGTGTGTGGCGCTATCTACAGGGGGCTGTGTGTGGAGCTATCTACAGGGGGCTGTGTGTGGAGCTATCTACAGGGAGGCTGTGTGTGGCACTATCTACGGGGGGGGCTGTGTGGGGTATTATCTACAGGGGGACTGTATGTGGCTCTATCTACAGGGGGCTGTGTGTGGCACTATCTACGGGGGGCTGTGTGGGGTATTATCTGCAGGGGGCTGTGTGGGGTATTATCTACAGGGGGCTGTCTGTGGAGCTATCTACACAGGGGCTGTGTCGGGAGCTATCTACAGGGGGCTGTGTGTGGAGCTATCTACAGGGGGCTGTGTGTGGCGCTATGTACAGGGGGCTGTGTGTTGAGCGATCTACAAGGGGGCTCTGGTGGATGATTTTTCCATTGACCGGTAGCAGAGTTTCGAGTTACACAACTGGAAAAAAAATCCCCATCATGTAACTCTGCTACCTGTCAATTGAAAAGTCATCCACCACAGGGTCTCCCTCTTGTCATTCTTTGTTCTTAGCCTTTTGGTTTGTCCTGCAGCTGCTGCCGCCGTGATGAGCAAATTTTATACCCAAGATAGGAAAAGTAACATAAAGACGATATAACCTGATCCATAATATTGGTGATATCTATAGTTTTTTTTTTGTAAGTCTAGAGATCCGAAGTGAGAACATGATCTTGTTATTTGAAGAAGGATCTGGCCATGATTTGATGTGTTTATGCGGGATATTGGTCGTGGTTAGGGGCGTGGCTTAAAAATGTCCCTCTTTTCCGAATTCAAAAGTTGGGAGGTATGCATATGTGCCTGGAATCTGTGGTTGTCAAATTGTTGCGGGGGTCGGAGGCTGGTACAATGTTAAGTGGGCGTCTGGGTCTGGTACACTATTATGAGGCATCTGTGGCTAGTATTAAGGTGCTAGTACTTATGGGGGCATCTATAATTTGCATAACATGGAGGTATTTGTGATTGTCAATGTGATATAGAGGCATCTATTATAGGGCAGTTGTTGCTGGAACCCTATTATCGGGTATTTATTATGCTGGAAGTTTGGGGCCACATTATAAACCATAGATATATCTGAATGTACGTTGCATACTGTGAGAGATAATAAACGATAGCACAGCTGCTATGTAAAATGATTTGTCGTGTTTAATTCCATTATTCTGAATTATCCTTGTACTACTGTGAGGCTCAGCCCTGTGATTTATGAGAATCATTACGATTTGCTTCCAGTGACAGCTTCAAGCTTGCAGCAACAGTAGCCGCCAAGATGGCGCTGCAGCTCCTGTGAAGGAGACAGAGCGGTGCTGGACTGTTCGGCCTCTTGTGGATCTCACAGCTCTGTGCTCATTCCAAACAGGAGCAGCAGCGGCGCTGTTACCAGAGTAGGCGCTCGTGACTGGGAGAACTGCGGGGCTGTGGGAGCGGAACGCTGGGACTGGATACACAATACATCAGCCAGAGGGACACCGAGCAGCTGCGTGTGTCTGTGGGGATCCGGCTTGTGCTGCGGATAGCCGGGGAAGCTCGGGACCTGTGCCCCCCACACTACAGTCTGGGGATAACTTGGCTGGGTGGCGTTGGGGAGGGGGGGCGAGCAGTGAAGATGAATCGAAGTTTTAGTAAGTCCCAGACTCTGCGCTATGTGGCGAGCAGCGCCGTGGAGGTGAAGAGCAAGGTGAGGCTTGTGTCCCCCGTCCAGGTCGTATCCACACCCCTCCTAGCTGCCATGTATTGTCCTGCTAATGAATGGAGCTCTGCATAGAGGCTGAGGGATGGGGACGGTTGGGGAGCCCGTCCGTCCTATGGTGGTCACACACTCACATCCAGCTCTTTTGTTTCTTGTGTGGCGCTCACTTGGGGAATGTGAAGAATGTGCTGGGAACCTCGTGTATGAGCTCCAGCTAGAGGTCCATGTAGCCAGGGAATGTATCCTATGTTGGGCAGCTCAGGACATGTCACCTGGACTTGTCATGTGTGAATGAGCCCCGGCTCCTGGCTTGGCTGGAATTGCTGCTTGAGAGTGATACATTGTATCCGTTTTGTGTTTATTTTGCTTTTTGTTGCAGTTGTTTACATTAAGCGATTGCTTGAATGCAGATAATGAGTATTTATAGACATTTGTGGAAACTGATGTGTATACATACAATATAAAGCACTCTCAGGCCAGATATTACTAGGTTGGTACATTGCCTTGATATGTGTAAACAGGAGGATTGGCATCATAACCATATCCCTAATTTGACTCACTTATGCCAACTACTGTGTAGAAACAGGCCTCAAAGGGGGTCCTTGTCCTAGATGAGTGTCTGTTCCTGCATAGGAATCTATGGAAATCAACATCCACTTTAATTGATATGCCTAAAAAATGCCAAGCCATATAGAAAATATCAGATCCTGTAAGGGGTTTAAATGACTGTGACATGAGCACCGTGCTTTGGAGTCGCCTCGTGACATGACTAGTTGTGTTACTTGAGTGTTTACTATTTAAAGAACAGGAATTGTCATTTCATTCTGAGAACTGCCCTAGGATTGTGTGTTTTCATGGATTGCAGGGGAGGGGGTGTTCTTTGGGAATGCCTGGCGTTAACAGCATGCACATGTTGTGGTCTGGAGATGTATGCTATAGGCTGGCAGCTGAGAACACTTGGAAGGACACTGGTGAGCTATGCATGGAAAGGCCTCCTAAGACTGCAGCACCGCTCAGGCCCCTTTACCAGATCATTTCTATCCGCAGTACAAGGAGAGGGCTCGGTTTTCCGCAACACAAATGCGTTCATCTACCTTTGCGATTGTAAAACAATTTAATGTGAGCTTTCCACCGATCATAAAGTGGCATTTTCTGAAAAGCAGCAGCCTCCTTCCACACCTCTGTGAGTCAGCGCAGGTTCAGTGTATACTCATCACTTAAGCTTTCATCTCCTGTCCTGTCCCAACTTGCAGCTGGAGCTCGGAGCAGTTTTCTAGGCTCTTGCTTTCTTTATTGGTAAAGCAGAGTGATGTTTCCCATCATTAAATCAGTGTGCGTGATAGGACAGGCGTGACATCATGCATAACAAATCATACTATGCGTGATGTGTTTTCCTGTCATTGATAGACAAAGACCTTCCAACCAGAAGAATCATCCTCTACTATCTACCAAAAGCGTTAACTGGAATTCTGGTGTCTGCTTGGGCACCAAAATGGGCATTCAGTTCTATGTCCTTGCAGAAATGTTGTATGGCATATACACTGCTGTAGACGGCTGTGTGCGGTTGTAAATTCCCATTACTTTTATTATTGAAAAATGACTATAAATAGGGAACATGAGCGTAGCCATGAACCTCTTTCAGAGAATATACGCTTGTTAAGTCTCCAAGATTTTTCTTGATACTTTTCCATCCAGTCCCCTATGACTTCCCACCGTATTTCACATTTTCACAATATTGTTTGTGGTGTTTCATTTCTCCCTAGAATAATAACCCATTTGATTCAGAAGTCTTCCTAGGCCTTATGTAACTACATGGTTATATTATGAAAAGTAGGTTATTACATTGAGAAAGGGATGGCCTTTTTGTTATGTGGTGTCAGGTTTATGTGGATAAAGGTTGTTTTTTTTCACTCTGTTTGGTTCTTCAGGCACATCAATGGCATGTTTCTGATTTCTTTGGTAATATCCATCTTATTGGGTCCTTTCCACTTTTGTTTCATTGTTCATTTGTTTTGATTGCACTTTACTTTTTTGTTGCCTCTCCTAATTGGAAACCGCTGCAAAACATGTTGGAGCTTTATAAAAAAAAAAAAACTATTTTTGTCTTCTTGCAGCTGTGTATGATGGTAATGATCAAGTATATGACAAATCTTTTTACCTCTGTTGCAATATGCATGCAAGTGACTGCTGAGACCTTACTGCGGGGCTAACAGGTAGAGCGTGCAGCTACAAATTTTCTGCTGGAGTTCTTTTGGGGTGTTTTCTGTTGATGTCGGTGAAAGTTCAGATTGATGTCCAAGTCACATTGGGGCATATTTATAAATGTCATTGTGCTATTTTTCTAGTGCAATGAAGTTCCAGCTGAATGTCCTCTATCAAAGCTATGTTTTTTTTTTTCCCTGCCACTTAAAGTATAGGGAAAAGATGGTGTCTTTCAAGTTCATTGCCATATAACATAGTTACAAAAACCGTGTCATTGAGCTATGACGTGTAAGACCTTGTTACAGCTCAGTATCTGCGCTGTATTCATCAACACGGTTTTAGTACTGGTGCACCAGTATTCGTAAAGATGTCCCATTGGCTCCTGGACTTGGACAATGGCGACGGTTGTAATACTGTGAACCGGCGCTACAAGTGTGTAGGCAATTTACAGTGTGTGCAGCAAAGGAAATGAAGTGGAAGCAGCGCTCATATGAGCACCTCGTCCCCTTCAAAACAGCTGATTGGCGGGAGTCTGCCCCCAACTGATCAGATATTGATGGCCTGTCCTGAGCGTAGGCCGTCAATTTTTTGGGTTCTGGACAAATCCTTTAAGCCTCGTGCGTGTTGGTGTATTATGGCTCTGTTCAACTCATACACTTCTTTGGGCCATATTGTAGCTCCATTGTTGTCAATTGCTCATGTCTCAATTTCGAAAAAAATAGATAAAAAAGTGACATGCATTTTCGGGCGGCGTATTACTAAGAATTTCTTCTAGGAGAGAATACCTCTGCATTACATCATTGTATGGTGCACAAGAAACTGCGGCACATTTTATGAGGTCTTACAATTTTACTATTTTTCTAAATTCTTAGTGGATTACTTCTAAATAGATTATTTACCAATGTTCTATATGTTTTCTGTATTCCCCACAGATGCACAAACAACACATTGCAGGGATGGTTTCTGAATAATGTCCTGCAATATGAACAATGAAGAAAAGCCAGTTTAATACATTCATTTTACCCTGAAAGGCACTCTCTAAACTATCCCCACATATGGTATTTTCCAACAATAAGGATTTTCTTGAGCTGGCGGAAGAACAGCACAAGGGCTGAAGGTTACCCATCCCTAATCTGGAGAGCATTATTGTCTTCTGTAGAGTGTAAACCTGCTCCATAGTGTTCTATTTAGAGATTATCGAGCAGGTTACATTTTATTAACTTGTGCATTGTTAGGGCCTGTTCACATCACTGTTGCCCTTCTGTTGAGGGATTCCCTTGGAGGTTTCCGTCAGCCATTGCCCCGCTCCTGACAAGTGGGTGCGTGCATTCAGAATGAGGTGATGTGACCCTCGCTGCACTGCAAAACACCCCCATGTTCTCTGTCTTCAGTGCCGGCGCTGCCGCTTATTAGTGCAGCGCTGGTCGCATCACCTCATGCTGACTGCGCCCATACACTTGTTGTCAGGAGCGGAGTATTGCACAGCCGCAAACCCGCTCTAACGGCAGAGATCAGAGAAATCTCTGACCTCTGCCGGTATTCCCTTGAATGTTGCGATCAAAGCTGACCGCAGCATTCAAGGGGAAAATTAGAAGGGGGGGGCCCTTTGGATTGCGCCACGGGGAATCCCTGTGACGTGATTGAGAGACATACCATATATGGGCAGACAGCCCAGAGTCCATTCAAGGACCCCAGGACTGTCTGACCATATTTCTTGTTGTTAGGGCATACTTCGGTATGGCCTAACTAGTGCCTGTGTACTATCAGTACACAGGCTAATGGACTGGTATATAGATATATGCCTGTACATTAAAGTTTAAAAATAACAAAAATTTAACAGTAAAAATTAAAATAAGTCTCAATACATAAAATATACACACTTTCGGTATTGTCATGACCCTAACAAATATATAGCTTCATTTATTATGTTTACGCTGTTAAAAAAGAAAATAAAAACTACTTTCTTTCTGAGGCACGAGGTATTATGAATTTTGAACCTCCATGTGCCTCACATTAATACTAATTAACCCCATCATGTACCTCACGCATTACCCAATGTTGTCCATTATGACTGGGAGGAATATGATGGGGTTAATTACTATTATCGTGAGGCACATGGAGGTTCAAAATTCAGCACACCACATGACTCACATAACATAATTTTTTTTTTCTTTTGTTGCCAATATCGTTTTGGTATTAGAGTATCGCAATACTACACAAAGTATCGGTATCGAAGTCCAAATTCTGGTAGTTTTTCCCACATTTCTTTTCCGTGTACGCTGCATATTGACATCCGTGTGCTTTGCGTGTGGCATGCGTTTATCACGTCCGTGCAAGCACTTTATTTTTTTGTTACATTTATTTCTCTGCTTTTTTATGTATTTTATTTGTGAAACACATACTTCACACTGATGTCGTCCGTGTGCGGTCCTTGGTTTTCATGCACCCATAGACTTCAATGGGCGACTAGGTGGGTGAAAACGCACCAATATAGAACATGCAGTGAGTTTCACGCAACGGATACACGATGCGTGAAAAACAACGCATGTGTGAATAGCCCCATTAAATTGCCTGGGTCCATGTGATGTGAGTGATTTTAAAGAGTCTCTGTCACCACATTATAAGTGGCCTATCTTGTACATGATGTGATCGGCGCTGTAATGTAGATTACAGCAGTGTTTTTTTATTTAGAAAAATGATCATTTTTGACGGAGTTATGACCTATATTAGTTTTATGCTAATGAGTGTCTCATTGGACAACTGGGCGTGTTTTACTATATGACCAAGTGGGCGTTGTACAGAGGAGTGTATGACGCTGACCAATCGGTGACTAATGAGCGTCATACACTTCTCTCCATTCATTTACACAGCACCAGCGAAATAGCTATATCACTATGTGCAGCCACATAAACATACTATAATGCTACTCATGTGTCATGACAATGAATATACATTACCTCCAGCCAGGACGTGATGTGTATTCATTCTCCTGACCACTTCTGTAGCGCGTCTCCTATTTACAACATAGCAGGTGTAGTCTCGCGAGATTACGCTGTAAGCGGTCATTCACAGCGAGATCTTTCTTTGCTGTGCTGTAAATCACCGAGACGCTACAGAAGTGGTCAGGAGAATGAATAGACATCACGTCCTGGCTGGAGGTAATGTATATTCATTGTCATGACACATGAGTAGCGTTATAGTATGTTTATGTAAATGCAATTAGCGATATAGCTATATCGCTATCTGCAGCGTAAATGAATGGGGAGAAGTGTATGACGCTGATTGGTCAACGTCATACACTCCTCTGTACAACGCCCACTTGTTCATTGAGAAACTCATTAGCATAAAGCTAAAATAGGTCATAACTCTGTCAAAAATGATCATTTTTCGAACTAAAAAACACTGCTGTAATCTACATTACAGCGCCGATCAGATCATGTACAATATAGGCCACTTATAATGTGGTGACAGAGCCTCTTTAATGCACAGCACAAGGACGAGTAGTACGCTCGTCTGAATGAGCCCTTAGAAACACTATTTGCCGTCCCGAAAACCACTAGATTTGTCTTTCATTGCTTGCCGGGACTTGCAGTTTTGCACGCTGTGAAGAGAGCCACCGGATGCCAACACCCGTACTTGTCTAAGCAACATCTTACATTTCAACTACTCCAATTAAATATGATGCATTTCAGTTCTTGTAGATTTGCAATACTGAATTCAATTTCCTGTGTCTGATTCTCTTTTAGAGAATTAAAGTGAAAACTCGGCCAATTGATTCGCCCATGGTATGCGGTTTGGTGATTTAGTGTTATAGACATAAGGACTGTTAATGGTCGTCACTTGCAGTCTGATCATTAATGATTATTGTCAGGTCTATGAACATGTTGTCGGAACCTGAACCTTTTAAAACATGCGTTTTTCTAGTCCTATAGAGAAACGCCATACCCTCACCATGCAGAGTTTTATAAAAAAAAAAAACAAAAAAAAAAAAACCCACCAAAAACATATGCTTTTTTGTAGCCTTTTCAATAATTCACTATAGACTTTAAAATAACAGCTGGCGTAGCAATTTTGACCACAAAAAATAACACTGAAAAACGCCAAATAAAATTCCACGGAAAATTCAGCAAAATGCTGTGTGTGAATCCATCCTGAGGGTATGTTCATATCGTCCGATTTGTTTCAGAAATTTCTGCGAGTGAAATTCCATTCCATACATCTGAATGAGGTGGTTTTTGCAGCATGTGCATGGATTTCTGCACCCCCGTTCAGATGAGTGGAACAGTCACAGACATTGCTGCAACCAATCTGCCATGTGTGAAATATACCCTGATTGTTTGTGCTAAGCTGAAGCCATGAAAATAGTGTCGTGGGGAAAACCAATCCCTTTATACGTGGAGTATTTTCTCAGGTTCTTGAATGCTGACAAATACTTCTTTCCAGCCTTAAGGCATGTAATAAATCTTAGATGGTAATATGTCTAACCTGATTATTCACTGCAGAGCTGAGGAAGGTTTAGAATGTGAATGTTTGGTGTGACTAGGTTTAGACAGAAAAAAATGACTGTCAAAAAAAAACCAAAACTCTTACGTTATAATTTGGATAATAGGACAATTAAAACTAAAACCTGCTCTGTCGCCCTTTGAAATCTCCCCCCTTCCTTTCCACCCCGGAACATATATGCCATGTTCTTACGGTATTATAACAATATTTTGTGGGGTCAGATTATTATGCAATGTTTTACCTCTCCTTCTGTTATTCTAGGAAGGCTTTCCGCCACATTTTAAACCATGGCTGCAGAGACTTGCTTCAATTCAACCAGAAGCGCATTATTGAGGTCGGCCGTCAATGTTTGGTGAAACTTTAAGGGCATGTTCACACAGGGCGGATACGCTGTGTAAAGCTACACCGCGTATCCAGCCTGGACGCCACAGGGAATTCTGACGGAAAATCCGCACCAAATTTTGTTGCAGTTTATTTTGCCCAGAATGACTACTGCGGAAAACCGCACATAAAAAAAAAAAAAAAGTCTAAGCTTGGCCATGGCAACGCATCCCATCTTACGTCCTGCAGCCCGGGCTCCTGGGATGACATTTCATCCCATGCGATTGCTGCAGCAGTCACATGGGATGAAACGTCATCCCTGGAGACTGGGCTTGATACAGGAATAGAGATATCTGGGTAAGTATAGACTTTTTTCGCATTCGTGGTTTTTTTGCGGCGTAATCGCAGCTTTTTTCACAAATCGCGACTTCTGCTTTTTGTTGCGGCTTTACTGCCCCGTTGAATTCAATAGGGAACACCCACAACAGAAAACCAGCGATTCCGCAGCATGGATTGACATGCTGCAGATTAACAAGACCCGTACCACAGGTCACTAATGAACGTTTTTTTTTTACGCAGCGCGTGGATGAGATTTGTTCAGATCTCATCCACTTTGCTGGTACTGTAATACGCTGCCAACTTTCCACATTTAAATCTCTCTTGCGGAAAATCTGCAGTGTTTATGCTACGTGTGAACCAGGCTTTATAGTCAGTATACCAATTCATCCCTAAACTTTTATATTGTATTTGAACTAGGTAGGCCAGTCACCTTCTCCCACACCAAATTTTTTTTATTTAGACCAAATTCTGTGCACTGGGGTTTTGGCATGCTAAAACGGAGGGGACCTTCAAGCTGTTGTCCGTGTACAATTCTCTAGAATGACCTTGTATACTATATAATGTAAGATTTCCTTGACTGCTAGGAATAGACCCTGATCAACTCATTTAGTCAACAGCCAAAAACTATTCTCCTCCGTCATACGTAACAGTTAGCATTGTACATTTATCTTGGAATTGGTCTACTAGAGTCATCCATTGGACCGCCAGATGTTGAAACGAGATTTCTAACTCCAGAACATATTTCCACTGCTCCAGTCTAGGCCGTTCTAGTTAACGCTTTGCGCTGCTTATGGTGTTTTCAGGTATAAATCTATTCTGCTGGGGAAAATCAATCCATGTATCTCCCGACTATTCGTTTTGTTTCCAGTAGTAGTTCAGAACTCAGTAGTAAGTGTTGCAGCTGAAAACTATCGAGGTTTACCTGCTACAAACTTCAACACTTGACTTTGTATTTTGACTCCCTGCTTTGTGACTTTTTGTATTTTGACTCCCTGCTTTGTGACTTTGTATTTTGACTCCCTTCTTTGTGACTTTGTATTTTGACTCTCTGCTTTGTGGCTGAGCTGTTGTTACTCCTAGCCATTGCTACCTCACAATAACCGTTGCCTTGGTAACTCGAGATGGTTAGAAATGTGATTGCATGTCCCTTTCTCCTACTATTGTTGTATGGAGACATAGCTGTATTCTTGATATCGGGGCCGCCTTCAGAAACTTCTGGGCCCCATTCAGTCAAGGTGTTGGGTCAGGGTGAAACGCAAACTGACAGTGATTCTGTGGTGGGGCAGGACAGATACGGGAGATAGTCAGCGGACAAGGGAGAGAAGCTAAATGGGAGGACTCTGTGGGAGTGGGGCCAGGGAGATACGCACCCGGGCAGGGGGGAGAGACTGGTGGGCAGGGCCTCTGTGAAGGCCAAGGTGGAAACACTAGGTGTGCAGAGGAGCAAAAAAATAATAAAAAAAAATCCTTGCACTCAAGCTGTTGCATTTACACAGTGGAGTCACTCGCCAAGTTCCAGTGCTGGCTGCTGCTTCTCGCTCCTGTAGGCTCTTACATCTTTCGTGGCACACCTGAATGAAGTCTCCACCTTCTCCTCACACATGGCACCCATGTCACCTGTGTAGATATCAGACCAGATGACCAAATTCATTCTGATGCCGACCAGATCTATAAACTAATTTAGAACCCTGACCAGACCCCCTAAATTAATACACACCCCAATCAGACCCCTAAATTAATTTGGACCCCTAATTTTTGGATTTGTTTCCCTTGGACCAGGGTTATTAAGGCCTCATGCACAAGACCGTGATTTTTCGGGTCCGCCGGCCGCGAAGTGTCACCCGTGAGCCTCTCGCAAATCGCGGGCCGTGCACATGGCCACGTCCATTATTTTCTATGAGCCTGTACGGTCCGTGCATGGCCCAGGAGCCTGGATCGCAGAAAGAACGGACATGTCTTATAACGGCTGTGTTCTGTGGTCCAGGCTCATAAAAAATAATGGACGTGCATGAGGCCATACTGTGGGCACTCCCCTGAGGTTAGGAGATATATTGTTTGGTCTTGAGGCTGGTTGTGCTGCCGATATCCGTGCTGTTTTATTTTTAGTTTTTTTTTGTGTTTTTAAAAAAAAAATAACCGCTAGATTTTACCCATGTGATGGGTCTTTCTTACTTTTGGCTTACAGTGTATGCATGTCTCCACACTTTGTGCTGGCTAACCTGATAGTTATTTATTTTTAAAGTTCTCAACTAGGGTATCATGAATTCCTCTTAAACTAAAAGAACTTTCTGACCGATGGACAGTGACTTCCTTCTCAGTAGGCAGCAATGTTCAAACTTTGAAGGAGCTTTTATTTTATGCCCTGTTCATAGATGAATGTTTAACTAAATAAAGAAATGATAAAATATGAGCGTGTTTTGATCTATTGTCAGAGGTAGACTTGGAGATATTTCAAATAACTTTGAGGCAAATTGTTGAAGTTAAACAGTGGAAAAGTCCAGCAGGATATTGGCATATAAATAAAGCGCTATGGGCGTCAGGAAGACCTCATGTAGACTTCTGAATTAATGTTCTGTGCCTCATAATTTAATTATATAGAGCTGTGCTTCACTCTCAACCCGACTAAATGTAGCAGATTCTTTCACATCTGATAGAAGTAGAGGGGTTGCTTTTATTTGATTATTTTCAGAAAAATTACATACAGAAATATAGAGGCTAGAAAGAATAACTGCTGAAGCAGTTTCTATATTTTCTGTTAAACTTCACATGCAATCTTAGGATCAATATTTTTGTATGTTTTTCCAACAGGATCTAGTTTAGTCAGCCTTACGGTAAAGCTGGACGTTCACATACGGTGACGGGATCTTCCAACAATTTAATGTATATGGTGGCAGCCCGACTGTCCCCTGACATCTGAGAGGATGATTTATGGCTAGTTTAAGGCCTTATTAGGACACTATAAGATATAGATATAGATAGATATATATATATATATTTATCTATATCTATATATATATCTATCTATGTGTGTATATAGCCAAATATTGGATTGGATCGCTTCATGGGAATGCATGAAAACATTTCCTAATTGTTTTCCTGCCTTAGCAATGATGGGATCCTTTCCTGTTTTGGGTAATAAATATATAACTCTCACACAACTTCATACCAACACAGTTTAGATATACTACAAAGTTTTAGGCCAATAAACATTGAGTCACTGTAGGAACTATTCATTGTATTCATAACATGCATAAATCTATTTCCAGATCGCATTGGACTAAGTTAAATGTGAATTCTGAGGAAGCTTTGCCTCGTAGTCACTGTTCGCTAATTCAGGAAGTTCAACTTAGAAAGTCGGATGGAGTTTTCCATTCTGACACTAGAATAAACTGTTCTTCAGTCTTGCAAATCATCTGGGTCTGGTCTTCCCAAAGCAGTACTCTATTTTCTCCTAGCAAGCTGAAGAATTTGTGAACTGAAACAGGTCTTCTGGTCTAATAGATTTTCTAATTTAGTCATTTTAATTTAATGCTTCATTAAATTCTCTTTCCGTGTGCAGAGAGGTATCCAGACTGTAATAGACCCGCATTTACTGGTAAGGACTACTTTTAATTGATAATAAATTGAAACTAAAAATATCCTATTAAACAAGTAACTTCATATTGTGCTCCAATATTGTCCTAAATCCAACGTGTGTACTTCACCCTCCTGCCCTGGTTCAGTTCACGCCCCATTATTGTGATTAGCCAGGCTTAAGTCAACTTTGCTACCCTGAGGAGTTCTAAAATACTTCAGAATGAAATGCGTTGGGAAGACGGGGCATATTAAAGGTACCTTTGGGACAGGTTCCCGTACAGGGCCCATGTAGTTACAATTACCCTATTACTGAAGAAGGACTGAACGAGTTTGAATAATAGGGCCATTTTTTTTTATAATGGGCACACCACCCTTGTGAAGAAAAGAATGTCCCAACCACAAAACATCCCCGCTTCCCATTCGTGGCATACCTTGTGAAAAGAACGTCGGAACCATGGTTGGAAGTAGAAGTATCTGCACTGGTTTTGGGACAATATTGAAGCTCAATATGAAATGACTTATTTATTTGGGACATTTATATGATGAAATGTTGTATATTTTTAGTCTAAAATTATCATCATTTAAAATGTACGTTTTTAAATGGCTCTTCACTTTCCAGTGTTGTTTATATGCGGCAAAGCCTTTTTTCCAATTGTTTGTAGGGGTGAAGCCAGATTTTTTACCATTATTTGATAACTGCTAATCAATGCAATCATAAACTGGCTGAATTGCACGATTATAGCTTTTTCAGGATTGTTGCCCATTAATTGACAGATTTTTTTCTTTAAAAAAAATCATCTAGTGTCATAATGGGAACTTTATGTTACAAATGGGCGATCTACAGCTAATCAGATTCTATAAAAGAGCACCCGAAGGGGGGTTTACATTTTGTCGGACAACTTTTTTATGTGCATGATTGTATATGTTTGTGACGCTATCATTCAAAAGTATTGCGCATCTGACATCCGTTTTCAATCTCGTGTCTATGGCCATCGGTAACATGAGAACATTGAAAAGACCACAGTTGTCCCTGTTCTTGTGTGACTTGTTCTGCAAGGTCGTCGACTTCTTACAGGCCAAATCAATTTGCAGCCAGTGAGCTAATGGTATGCACAAAGAAAGATTGTTTAGACTTGAAAAAGCGTTCCTTCCTCCAGCACGTGTGCCCTCCTATTAGATGCACTGTGTTTTATCTGGCGGTTCTAACAGAAATGTTTGTTTCAACAACCTCTAAATTACAGACTTTATCAACTATTTAATCTTCAGTTCACCCTGCCCTCTGTGACATAAGGAACAACATTTTAATGATCTTCTCCTCCGTCGCCAGCATAACTCCTAAAATGTGCCCTGTCATTCGTTACCTTTTCATTTTTAGACCGATTGCTCTCTTAAAATAGAGGACAGGAAACTGGTCTACATCACACACCGAGCAGAAGCTATATATAGGAGAGGCCGAGATGAATAATAGGACGTTTTGTTTGTAATATACGCTTGTCAGACCTGTAGGTAGAACTCCAAGACCATTATTACAGTATGAAAACAGTTGTGACTAATCTTCTTGTATATGTCATCTAAGGTGTACTCCAAGAAGTAGAGATGTGCGTGATCATAGTATAAACTTCTATATGTAGAGATGTGAGGTTGTCAGTGAGAAATTAATGTTTTATGCCCACACTAGCTTATTTTTTCAGGATAAATATTTATTCCATTTGGTAAATGTTTGCCTTAGGTAAGTCGACTACACTGTTTCCGCGAAAAAAAACTTTCCGGAACGGAAACCAACTGATACATTACCATTGAAATCAATGGCAATGCAGACGGTAGCTATGGTTTTCTTTTGGCTTTCCGTTCGTCCGACAAAGGTCGAACGGAACCTGACGCTGATGTGAACATAGCCTTAATCGTGTTGCTATTTTTTATGTTATTTTGGCCGGGAACTTTCCCGACACAAGTCCAAGGCACAGGGCGAAGGCAGTGTGAACAGAGTGTAACTTTTAATAGTTAACTATTGCATGGTTTAAACACTGGTATTTGTAAATGTCTAGTCTTTGCTGCTTCTCCTGGGTAATTTTAAGCTAAAAATCCATCATCCTGTTATCTACACATCACGTTCTGTTCTTCTAGTCTTTCATGTGCTAGTCTTTTGGTTTTGTACTGGTCTATGAAGTAGAGAGGAAAGGTAGACATCAATGAAGGCTTCAGCAAATATTACTATAGACCTTAGATAATTGCCAGCTAAAGGTTGTGTGCAGATATCCCACCTGAGTTTACCCCCTATTACTATGCATCTTTTTTTGATGGCGGGAAGAAAGATCTGCAACAGAATAAAACTGGTGACGCTGATCTGAGGCTGCAGGGACAAAATGAACGGCCAGGATTTATGAGGACCATAGAGAATATAGCTGAGCTGGATCTGCTGAAGAAAGCCTAATGCCTGTGAGCAGCTTAAATCTATTTTGCAGCCAAGCCCCATTCAAATAGGTACAACAAACCTGCATCATGGACAAGCAATTGTGTGCGTTATCTGCCCATCCATGAATAGGTCTCAAATGCATCCAGTAGCTGCCCTTACTACATTTGCTTGATTTTTGTCCATTTAAAGCCAACATTACTAACTAGGGTTATTATTGAGAAATTGCCTTGTTAACAATATATACATTTAACCAGGGGCGAACACAGGCAGCTGAGGGCCCCTGTGCAAGAACACTATATGGGCCCTTTGCTCTCCAATATTTCATCATAAATCACCCCCTTATGTCCCCAACAATTCATCAGTAATTGTTAGCCTTAAAGAGGCTCTGTCACCAGATTTTGCAACCCCTATCTCCTTTTGCAGCAGATCGGCGCTGCAATCCAGATAAGAGTAACGTTTTTAGTTTTTTTTTTTAAACGAGCATTTTTGGCCAAGTTATGACCATTTTTATATTTATGTAAATGAGGCTTTCTAAAGTACAACTGAGCGTGTTTAAAGTAAAAGTACAACTGGGAGTGTATTGTGTGTGTACATCTGGGCGTTTTTACTTCTTTTACTAGCTGGGCGTTGTGAATGGAAGTGTATGATGCTGACGAATCAGCATCATCCACTTCTCTTCGTTACCAACCAGCTTCTGGCAGTGCACAGACACACAGCGTGTTCTCGAGAGATCACGCTGTGACGTCATTTCCTGCACCAGGTCCTGCATCGTGTCGGACGAGCGAGGACACATCGGCACCAGGCGACAGAGGCTACATCGACTTACCTGCAAACGCCGATGCTGCTGCAGAATCAAATGTAGCCTCTGGTGCCGATGTGTCCTCGCTCGTCCGACACGATGCAGGACCTGGCGTCACAGCGTGATCTCTCGAGAACACGCTGTGTCTGAACTGCCAGAAGCTGGGTAGTAACGAAGAGAAGTGGATGATGCTGATTCGTCAGTATCATACACTTCCATTCACAACGCCCAGCTAGTAAAAGAAGTAAAAACGCCCAGATGTACATACACAATACACACCCAGTTGTACTTTAGAAAGCCTCATTTGCATAAATATAAAAATGGTCATAACTTGGCCAAAAATGCTCGTTTAAAAAAACCAAAAAAAAACGTTCCTCTTATCTACATTGCAGCGCCGATCTGCTGCAATAGCAGATAGGGGTTGCAAAATCTGGTGACAGAGCCTCTTTAAAATTCATCAACTCAGGCATTTACATGCAATCTAACAGACAGAAGAGGGTTGCCTTAAGGTGACAGTGGGCCCCCTTACCTACTGCGCCAATGGTAGGTCTGCCCCTACATTTAACATGGTATGTTTGGAGTGATTATTGGTGTACAATACAGTATTCTAGATATTCATAATTCACAAAATATAAATACCCATATACATGTTAGAAGGCTACATTAGTTTGTGAGGATGGAGGACATAAACTGGGACCTCCATTGATTCCCCCTGTGTTGCTTTTTACTTCCTATCATTTTGCGGGGGGTTTTTGTTAACCCCTTACCGACATGCACCTTATATATACGGTGCAGTCGGGAAGTGGTTCCCACAAACCGAAGTACAGTTACGTAATGGTGCTGTCTCTGAAGCGGAGCACGAACAATCACTGCCGGATATCAGCTGTATACTACAGCTGATACCCTCCTGTACGGCCAGGACCAGAACTAGCCTCCGATCCGGCAGATTAACCCCTCAGATGCCACACTCCATAGCGACCGCAGCATCTGAGGGGTTTTCAGCGAATCGCAATCCCCGCAACGCGATTGCGGGAGTTCCGATGATTGATATGGCAACTGGAGGCCTAACAATGGGCTCCTGGTCTGTCAAGTACCGAAGCCTGTTAGGACCCGCCTTTGGCAAGTCCTAATAGACTTGCTGATCTTGTCACACTGACCGCTCTAATACATTGCACTACGTAGGTAGTGTAATGTATTCGTATAGCGGTCAGTGTTGCAAGCCTTCATCTCCCCTAGTGGGGCGAAAAAAAAAAGTTTATAAAAATAAAGTCTTATTATTGGAAAAAATAAAAAAACTATACGTAATTTGTATTGCCGCGTCCGTAACGACCCAAACTATAAAACTATTACATAATTTATCCCACACAGTGAACGCCGTAAGAAAAGAATATGAAAAACAACCCCAGAATCGCTGTTTTTAGGTCATATCTCCTCCCAAAAAATTTAATAAGTCACATTTACCCCAAAATAGTACCAATAAAAGCGAAAGCCCGTCCCGCAAAAAAATGCCCTGACACCGCTTTCTTGCTGCACAAAAAATAATGTTTTGGGTCTTAGGGTATGTTCACACGGAGTCAAAAACGGCTGAAAATTACGGAGCTGTTTTCAGAAAAAACAGTCTCTAATCTTCAGCCGTTTTTTAAGCTGAAACTGTTTTTTTTAGGCCTTTTTTTTCCTATACGTTTTTGGATCAGGTTTTCCATTGACACAATGAAAACCGCTCCAAAAGCGACTCAAGAACTGACATGCTAGTTTTTTTTAAAATGGCGGCGTAAAAAACGCCCAGTCTGAAATCAATGGGAAAAATTGCGTTTCGTACAATGAGCAGATGATTGTAGGCGTTTAGCTATCATTTTTTCAGGTGTATTTTGGGGGGGTTTACGCACCAAAAAATACGTCTGAAAACACAGCGTATGAACAAACTGTAAGAATATGGCGACGCAGAAAACAAATGTTTGTTTGTTTTTTAAAAAAAAGTGATTTTATTGTGCAAAAGCTGCAATACATTCGATTTATGGCGCAAGGTGAAAGCCCCAATAATTTTATCTCCAGAATTGCTTGTTTTTTGGTCATTTCCTCTTCCAAAAAATTAAATCAAAGGTGATCAAATAGTTGCACGTGTCCAAAAATGGTACTAATGAAATCTACAGCTTGTCTTGCAAAAAAAGAAGCTTGCACACTGCTCCATCAAAAAAAAAAAGTTATGGCATTAGTAAGGCGGTGATGAAAAAATATCCCGATGTGCAGGCCTGAGGGGAACATTGCTTCAACTTTAAGAAGTGGTTATCAAGGCCCTAGTATCTGAGAGCAAGGCGGGAAGGGACAGAGCACATCTGCTGAAAGCGAGGGTGTCCGTATTATACCAGGGCAATACTTTCCCAGCAAAATTTCCCAAACTACAAAGGAGGAAAAGTCCCAAAAAGGTACAGAGTGTTACAAAAGGGGGATAAGAAAGGACACCGTTTATCGGTGTGACACTGGCATGTGCATAACTGTGATTGCTTCACAGCATACTACAATCTATTGATAATTTTATTATTTACCCCATTATTATACCCTCTTATTATGCCCTGATGTACTCCGCACAGATTACATATGCACCCACATTATAAACTAAAATACCAATAAAACTCCAAACAAAGCTACTACCAAGCAAAATCAACGCCCCAAGTGGCGGTCCTTCCCTTCTAAGCCATACAGTGTGCCCAAACAGCAGTTTACATCAACATGTATGGTGTTGTCATACCCAGGAGAACCCGCTTAATTTATGGGGTACCATTCTACAGTGGCACAAGCTGAGCACAACATATTGTGTGGTGAAACGGCATATCAGTGGAAAAATTGCAATTTTCACTTTGCATCATTACAGTGTATTCAAGTTTAGGGGTATAGTTTCTAAAATGGGGGTCACTTTGTGTTTTTTGTTTTTGGTACATCAGGGGTTTTGCAAAAGCGACATGGCAAACCATTCCTGCAAAATCTACATTCCAAAAGCCAAATAGCGCTCCTTCCCTTCTGAACCCAGCCATGTGTCCAAACAGGAGTTTATGACCACAAATGGGGTATTGCCATACTTGGGAAGAAATTGTTTTATAAATGTTGGGGGGCTTTTCCTCTCATTTTTTGTGAAATTAAAACATTTTAGGCAAAACTACATCTTATTGGAAAAAAAATGTTTTTTAACTTTCGCTGGCCAATTATAATCAATTCAGAAAAAAAAAACTTGGTGTCAAAATGCTCACTATATCTAGATGAATTCCTCAAGGGTTGTAGTTTCCCAAATGGAGTCACTTTTTAGGGGTTTCAACTGTACTGGTACCTCAGGGACTCTGCAAATGTGACCTGGCGCCCAGAAACCAATCCAGCAAAATCAGCGCTCCAAAAGCCAAATAGCGCTCCTACCCTTCTGAACCCTGCCATGTGTCCAAGCAGCAGTTTGACACCATATGGGGTATTTCCATACTCTTAAGAAATTGGTTTACAAATGTTGGGGTGCTTTTTTCCTTGTGGGAATGATTTTATTTTTAGCTAAATCTACATCTTATTCGGGAAAAAATAATTTCTCATTTTCGTGTCCCAATTCTAATAAAATCCATGAAACACCTGTAGGGTGTAGTTTCCAAAATGGTGTCCTTTTTTGGGGTTTTTCCTATGTTTTGGCACCACTAGACCTCTTTAAAACCTGACTTGGTGCCTAAAATATATTCTGATAAAAGGAAGGCCCCAAAATCCTCTAGGTTCTCCTTCATTTCTGAGGCCTGTGTTGCAGTCTAGTAGTACACTAGGGACACATATTGGATATTTCTATACTTTAGAATCGGGGGGGGGGGGGGGAATAAATATTGAGTTGTTTTCTCTGTTAAAACTTGCTGTGTTACAGAAAAAAAGGATTAAGGCTGAGTTCGCACGGGGCGGATACACTGCGTAATAGCACGCAGCGTATGTGCTTTGTGCGCCGCATGCAATTCCAAAGCGACAAAGCGCACCAAACTGTGGTGCAATTTTTCACCCGGAATGTCCACTGCGAAAAACTGCAGCACTTAGCCGGCCGGCCTCCTGGGATAACGTTGCATCCATGTGACCTCTGCAACAGCCTGTGATTGGCTGCAGTGGCGGTCACATGCGATGAAGCGTCACCCCAGGAGGATGAAACACAGACTCCTAGGTAAGTTTTAATATAATTTTTGTTTTCTGAGGTGCGTTTTTTGCGGCGGGATCGCTGCGAACCCGCTGCAAAAAAAACGGAAAATTTTTATTTGATGCAGGATTTACATTCCCATTGAATTCAATGGGGCAATCCCGCAACAAGTAAGCAGCATTTACGTAAATACAATTGACATGCTGCGGAATAAAACTCTGCACCGCAGGTCAATTTCTGAGCGTTTTTTCCTCTCAGTATTTACGCAGCGTGTGGCTGACATTTGTTTTATCTCATCCACTTTGCTGCTACTGTATTTTCGACAATGAAATCCGCTGCGGAAAATCCACAGTATTTACGCAACGTGTGAACTGGCCCTAAATTTGAATATCTGCAAAAAAAATAATTACCGGTATATCTTGAAATAACCTTTTACTTTGCTTTCATTCCTGTGAAATGGCTAAAGGGTTAAGAAACTTTCTAAATGCTGTTTTGCATACTTTGAGGGGTGCAGTTTTTAAAATGGGGTGATTTATGTGGGTTTCTAATATATAGACCCTTCAAAGCCACTTCAGAACTAAACTTGTCCGGCAGGGCTTCGTTGTAGGCTGTCAGTATAATGATATACTGCAATACATTAGTATTGCAGTTTATAGTGCAAGCGATCAAACGATCGCTGGTTCAAGTTCCTTAGGGGGACTATTAAAAAAAAAGTTTAAATACAGTTAAAGTTGTTTTTTTATATATATAATGTTAAAAAAATATATTTTCCCTCTAACTGGTATTGCCGCATCAGTAAAAGTCCCAACTATTACAATATAACATTATTTAACCTGCACGGTGAAAGCCGTAAACAAAACTAAAAATTAAAAACACCAGAAAGTGATCAGAAACTCTTATGTCCCCCAAAATGGTACCAATAGAAACTACAGCTCACCCCACATAAAATAATCCCTCCTACCAGTCAGTCAATGTAAAAATAAAAATGTTATGGCTATCAGAATATGGTGACGAAACACAAATTTTATTTTTAACAACCATTTTTTTCCTTGTAACACATTTAAAAAAAACCTATATAAATTTGGTACCACCGTAATCGTATTGACCCGCAGAATAAAGTTAATGTGCTTTTTTTACTGCACGGTAAACACCGCAAAAACGAACCAACCCCCCCCCCCCCCTTAAAAATTGAGCAATCGCAGTCCCCTCCCCCCCCCCCATTCCACCCCATAAAGAAAATTTTGCCAGTTCCCCACTACATTATATGGTACAATAAATGGTGTCGTGAAGATCTACAACTCGTACCCGCAAAAAACAAGCCCTCATGTGTTTATATCGATGGAAAAATAAAAAAGTTATGGTTTCTGGAAGGTGGGGATGAAAAAACTAAAGTGAAAATCTGAATAATGGCTGCGGCGGGAAGGGGTTAGCTTGCTTTAATATTTCTACAAGGATAATTTCGAACAGTGGTGCTGTCTGAGGGTTTTGCAAATCTGAGAACAAAAGTTCAGAAATAACAGAGTAAGGCCTCATGCACACGACCGTATTTTTTCCCACCCGTAAATACTGGCGTAAATACGGGTCCGGTGTCACACGTATTCCACCCGTTTTGCACCAGTATTTACGAACCCGTGCTCGTAAATATGGGTCCGGTGTCACACGTATTCCACCCGTATTTACGAGCACGTTTTTGGCAGCAAAATAGCACTGCACTAATCGGCAGCCCCTTCTCTCTATCAGTGCAGGATAGAGAGAAGGGACAGCCTTTTCTGTAATAAAAGTTAAAGAAATTCATACTTACCCGGCCGTTGTCTTGGTGACGCGTCCCTCTCTTCACATCCAGCCCGACATCCCTGGATGACGCGGCAGTCCATGTGACCGCTGCAGCCTGTGATTGACCTGTGATTGGCTGCAGCGGTCACATGGCCTGAAACGTCATCCAGGACGTCGGCCCGGATGTCGAG
The DNA here is from genome assembly GCF_050947455.1 of Rhinoderma darwinii. Lineage (NCBI taxonomy): Eukaryota > Metazoa > Chordata > Amphibia > Anura > Rhinodermatidae > Rhinoderma > Rhinoderma darwinii. The sequence continues at coordinate 136,379,231 of NC_134691.1, read as the reverse complement.
AGGGACGCGTCACCAAGGCAACGGGCGGGAGACCGGACTGGAGAAGCAGGAAGTTGTCGGTAAGTATGAACGTCTTTTATTTTTATTTTTTACAGGATAGGGGATACATGTCTTTTGTTTATGGCAGAGCGGGGAGATACCTCCCCGCTCTGCCATAGTTTTCATTGTAGTCCCGGCGGTAGTTACGCCACTGGGCTGTGGCCTGCAGACCGGGTAGTCCCCTGACCTCGCCTCACCTCGCAACGCTCCCGTAATCACGGGTGAACACACGGAGCCACCCATGATTACGGGAGCCCCATAGACTTCTATGGGATGCCCGTGCCGTTATTACGGCATGAAATAGGGCATGTTCTATCTTTTTTAACGGCACGGGTACCTTCCCGTGAGCAAACGGGAAGGTACCCGTGGCTAACAGAAGCCTATGAGCCCGTTATTGCGGGTCGTAATAACGACCCGCAATAACGGGTGTTTTTACGGTCGTGTGCATGAGGCCTAAGGCCTCATGCACACGACCGTATTTTTTCCCACCCGTAAATACTGGCGTAAATACGGGTCCGGTGTCACACGTATTCGACCTGTTTTGCACCAGTATTTACGAACCCGTGCCCGTAAATATGGGTCCGGTGTCACCCGTATTCCACCCGTATTTACGGGCACGTTTTTGGCGGCAAAATAGCACTGCACTAATCGGCAGCCCCTTCTCTCTATCAGTGCAGGATAGAGAGAAGGGACAGCCCTTTCTGTAATAAAAGTTAAAGAAATTCATACTTATCCGGCCGTTGTCTTGGTGACGCGTCCCACTCCACATCAAGCCCGACATCCCTGGATGACGCGGCAGTCCATGTGACCGCTGCAGCCTGTGATTGACCTGTGATTGGCTGCAGCGGTCACATGGCCTGAAACGTCATCCAGGACGTCGGGCCGGATGTCGAGAGGGACGCGTCACCAAGGCAACGGGCGGGAGACCGGACTGGAGGAAGCAGGAAGTTCTCGGTAAGTATGAACGTCTTTTTATTTTTTACAGGTTTATTCTGATCGGTAGTCACTGTCCAGGGTGCTGAAAGAGTTACTGCCGATCAGTTAACTCTTTCAGCTCCCTGGGCAGTGACTATTTACTGACGTCGCTTAGCAACGCTGCCGTAATGACGGGTGCACACGTAGCCACCCGTCATTACGAGAGCTCCATAGACTTCTATGGACTGTCCGTGCTGTTATTACGGCCTGAAATAGGACATGTTCTATCTTTTTCAACGGCACGGGCACCTTCACGTGAGAAAACGGGAAGGCACCCGTCGCCAATAGAAGTCTATGAGCCCGTTATTACGGGTCGTAATTACGACCCGTAATAACGGGAGTTTTTACGGTCGTGTGCATGAGGCCAAAAAAGCCCCATGCACACGACCGTATTTTTGTCCACCCGTAAATACTGGCGTAAATACGGGTCCTTGGTCACACGTATTCCACCCGTATTTACGGGCACGTTTTCGCTGCAAAATGACACTGCAGTAATCGGCAGCCCCTTCTCTCTCTCAGTGCAGGATAGAGAGAAGGGACAGCCCTTTCCGTAATAAAAGTAAAAGAAATTCATACTTTCCCGGCCATTGTCTTGGTGACGCGTCCCTCTCTTCACATCCAGCCCGACCTTCCTGGATGACGTGCAGTCCATGTGACCGCTGCAGCCAGTGATTGGCCTGTGATTGGCTGCAGCGGTCACATGGGCTGTAACGTCATCCCAGGAGGCCGGACTGGAGGAAGAAGCAGGGAGTTCTGGGTAAGTATCAATGTCCTTTTTTTTTTTTTTTTTTTGTTTTGTTTTTTGTTTTGTTTTAACAGCTTTATCTATATTGTGATCGGCAGTCACTGTCCCTGGTGCTGAAAGAGTTACTGCAGATCGTTTAACTCTTTCAGCACCCTGGACAGTGACTTTACACTGACGTCGCCTAGCAACGCTCCCGTAATTACGGGTGCACACACGTAGTCACCCGTAATTACGGGAGCCCCATAGACTTCTATGGGCCTGCCCGTGCCGTAATTACGGCCTGATATAGGACATGTTCTATATTTTTAAACAGCCGGGGCACATTCCGTAAGCATACGGGGAGGTACCCGTGGCCAATAGAAGTCTATGGTCCTGTAATCACGGGCCGTAGTTACGGCCCGTGATTACGGGGATTTTTACGTTCGTGTGCATGGGGCCTAACCTATTCTCACTGGATAATGTAGTCATAAAATGGTAACTGTATATTAGCAAACTCTCCTAGTAGCACCAACTCTATGAATGGGCACAGTGGCCTGGGATTGAGGTGGTTTTACATGGGCAGATTTTTGCCTGGTAATGAGTGCCGATCAACAATAACAGCATGCCGATAGGCACTTGTTTGCTCCATTTAAATTGAGCAACGATCAGAACGTATGGGTCCCCATACATTTTTCATCTTGTCGGCAGCACCTCCCCATTGCGACACGCAAATATGTTTTGGCCCACATAAAAGAATCAATCAGTCCTGTGTATGTTTATTGGCCCTTGTAAAAGGGCCCTTAGGATGTCAGACTTCAGATTTACATATAAACATCTAAATATTGCATATCCCTAAGTTAATTAGGTGCTGTGGAACGAGATGGTGGCCACCAAGGAGGGGGCACAAGAGGAAGGCTGCATAATGTGCTACTGCTCTAATGTTGGCAGGAGTGTATTACAGTCTTTGGTGCAGCGCACCCACAGTAGAAGGGGCCAGTCATAGAATTTTTAATACTGTATATCTGAGGTTCAGTGGTGGAAAATAAAAACAGAATCGTACAAAATTTTGTTGGCGTTTTCTTTCAAATTGCACTTAATGGTACTGACATACAAACGTTATCCACCACTTTTCTGTCCAGGTTCTGTCCATATTTTTTGAACAATTTGGTCACTGGCGTCTTAGGCAACTTAATTTTATAACATTGTATTACAATCCTGTTAGGTACATCTGACCTGTTTATAAATCAGATCACTTTTTTTTAGTGTCCGTTGCGAATTTTAGACAAAAATGTTTTTGCTAGATTTGTACAGCTTCAGAGGAATATCTCTGTACTTTTTTCTGTGATTCCGTTTATAGCTTTCAGACCTGTGGTGAACTTGTCCTCGGGGACTAGCATTTAATGTAACTTTCAGATGAAGAGATAATTAAACCTAAGTGAAATTGAATTAAACAACTTGCACATTTGCCTGATTTTTTTTTTATTTTTTTTTATTAGAGGCTTTAAACACATTCTGAGATTTTATTTTTTCAGCTCTGCAAGATTCAAAATACATCACAATTAGGCTATGTTCACACGGGGTATTTTGCAGGAGGAATATCTGCCTCAAAATTCCGTTTGGAAGTTTGAGGCAGATATTCCTCTCCCTGCACGCCGATTTTCGCGGAGTTTTTCACGCCGTTTTTCGCCCGCGGCCATTGAGCACCGCGGGCATAAAACAGCGCGAAATACGCTTTCTCAGCCTCCCATTGAAGTCAATGGGAGGTCAGAGGCGGAAGCGCCCGAAGATGGGGCATGTCGCTTCTTTTTCCCGCGAGGCAGTTTTACTGCTCGCGGGAAAAAGACACCGACGCCTCCCATTGAAATCAATGGGAGGCATTTTCGGGCCGTTTTTGCCGAGTTTTGCGACCCGGTTTCCGCGTCAAAAAACTCGGCAAAATACCCAGTGTGAACATAGCCTTTAGGCGGGATTCACACGACCGGGTCGTTCCCGAGCCCGAGTGTCGGCCGGTAAAATCGGCCATTTTGCCCGGCCGGTTTGCATAAAGTTATGCATCCGTGCCGGGCCGGGCAGATCCGGACAGTGACATCAGCGGCAGCTCCTGAAGGGGAATCCCCATGTGTTCGGGGATTCCGCTTCAGGAGTTTCCCCTGATGTCACTGCCCAGATATGGACAGAGACATCAAGCGCTCTGTCCAGGAGCGGAATCCCCGAAAACACGGGGATTCCGCTCCTTCAAGGAGCTAAAGTGCGGCTAGCACATAGCAGAGTGGGGAGATACCTCCCCGCTCTGCTATAGTGGCGTCGCTACAGTAGTAGCAGCCGCAGCAGCTGCTGCTACTAGTGGCGCCATCGAAGGTGTCGCCGAGCCAGGGTGCTTTTAACAAGCAGGGGAAGGGAGCCAGCGCAGCGCTCCCTCCACCTGCTGTACACCCCGGCCCTGCAACACAGTGTACAGCGATGCCATTCGTCAGAATGGCATCAACTCCTCCTCCTCACATGCACTCTGCGCTGTGAGGAGGAGGAGATAGAGCGCAAGCGCCGGGAAACCCGGCCATCACTCGAACACATTCCGGTGATGGCCGTGTAATACCCGGCCCCATAGACTTCTATGGGGGCCGGGTACCCGGGCGAAGATGGAGCATGTCCTATTTTTTGACGGCCGGATTTCCCGGCCGTCAAAAAATCGGTCGTGTGAATAGCCCCATTAGGGGTCTATCATTCCTAATGCAGCCGGGTGCCGGCCGATTTATGAACGGCCGGCACCCGGCCGGGAAACCCTGCCGTGTGAATGAGGCCTTAGTCTGCAGTTAATTTTAATGGGTTGTTTTGAAAAAGTTAAATTAACTGTTTTCTTTAAATGCACATTTGCATGGAGATCTGCCATGCTTACTGTGTTGTTGTGCACTTTTTACTATTATGTTTTATGTATAGGGAATTTCATACATGTTTAGGCTTCGTTCGCATATCCGTTAGGGCTCTATTCTGACGTTCCGTTTGAGCTTTCCATCCGAATGGAGCCCTGACTGAAACAAACGGAAACCCTAGGTTTCTGTTTCCATCACCATTGATTTCAATGGTGACGGATCCGGTGCCAACGGTTTCCGTTTGTCTCATTTGTGCAAGGGTTCCGTCGTTTTGACTGAATCAATAGCGTACCCGACTACTGTATTTATTCTGTCAAAACGACGGAACCCTTGCACAACGGAGACCAACGGAAACTGTTGGCACCGGATCCGTCACTATTGAATTAATGGTGATGGAAACGGAAACCTATGTTTTCCGTTTGTGTCAGTCAGGACTCCTTTCCGACAAAGCTCAGATGGAACGATGGAAAAGGATCCCTGACGCAGATGTGAACGCAGCCTTACATCCTAGCAATCAAATCGGTATCATAGTATTGGAAAAACATGACTGCTAGCTTCCAAGAACATTGCCACACCTGTCCACCGGTTGTGAGGTATTGCAGCTCCGCCTCAGTCACTTCAATGAAGTTTATCGGCAATACAATCCATGGACAGGTGTGGAGCTGTTTTTGGAAGAAAGCAGACATGGTTTTTCTAGTCCTATACTACCCCTTTTAAGTTTGCTTGAATGATGCTGTAGTTGCACGGAAGCATCCAGAGGTAGAGTAGAAATCTATGGGTGCGTATTATGGCTATGTATAACTTGCAGGTTGTATGGAGCCATAGTACACTCCTGCATGAGTCCTAAGGCTGCATACAGACAGCTGTAATATGGCTCTTTATAGGAACCATTTAGTGCCAAAAGCCAGATCTGATCTCGTAATGTGTATTGTGGAAAGCTTTTTGCAAGGGGGAGGAGAAGAGACTGTTGGCCATGTGTGAGCAACACTCTCCATTATAGTCTATGGGGAGTTATGGATATAGCCGAGCAAAGTTGTTCCTGTATCTACTGAAAGACTATAATGTGCTCGAATGCTCTACCTACACACTCCTGCTTCTCCTCCCCTTTGCGGTCGGGTTCTAAGGAGCAGCGAGGGACACTACCCGAGTTAGAACTATAGATATGGTATAAATGTCTACCATCTGAATACTCCTTTATGCCACGTTCGCATGTGGCACATTTGTTGTGGATTTGCGTTGTGTGTTCTGAATACAAAATACATTACAATGCGTGTGAATAGCGCTTTACAAAACCCCATTCCCATGTTGCAGAAAAAAAAATCTGTGTGGATTGTGAACAGGCTACAAATTTTGAGGTGGATTTCAGAACATTTCTGCAGCTGAAATGATCCGCTGCTTGTGAGCATGGCAAATGTCTTGTTGACATGTGGACTTGCGGCACAGAATGTGGCACAAATAATTTTCTATTGCTTTATTGTAGGAATACTAATCCGCTTACATAAAGCTGCTTTTTCAATCCTACTATAACAAGTGGATGCGCAGATATAGGGGTGTCTTATTGTTTTGTGCCCTGTATAGTTCATCATATTACATCACTAGTACCCATGAAAGCAGTTCTGTCTGTATATAGTCTATCTTCCCTGACTTTGTGACGGTCGATACTAAAATAATCTCCCGCTAAACCATTCTACTTCGCTTATTTCAGGATATTCTATATACATAGTTGAGGGAATACGCAGAGCTCATTGTACTTTCAAGCGTGTAGTGCATAGTTCCTGCTTAGAGGCTATTCTGTGTATTTAATGATTGTCCATGTGAAATGTATATATACTATTGCTACGTGGGCATCTGTGTTCTATTGTATGGATTCCTTCTCGTTTGTGGGGTGGAAATCACATTATAATTTCATGACATTAATCTACTTTCTCCTGTACTAATGTTTTCTTCTTGAAATGCAATCCAAGGGCTGGTTCTGGCTGAACTGTTTGTCCTAATGATAACTTAGGTCTACACCGGAAGATAAAGGAGGGCTTTGAATTCTTACTAGTTTATCAGTGATTCTATATTATCAACATTTTAATCTTTTATGTACCATGGTGATGTCTTACTAGTAAGTCTCTACTGGTTTTATGGAAAGTAGAGCTAGAAGGATTGTTGTGGTTTGAGTTTTTTCCATAGTTAGTCAATCTACTATTGTGGTTTATACCATTGCTAAGGGTTAGCGTACACTTTTTTTTTGGTTGTGTTAAAAACATTGCATGAGTTGTGAACTTCGGTTGTGTACATCAAATAAAATATTTTATGTTTTCTATGTTTTCGTTTAGTTAAAGCTTGGGTCATTGCTGGAGATTGGCAGCTGACCTTTCTGCAATGTTTGGTTAATCAATATGTAGCGTCTGGGATAGAGAACACATGCTGCATGGCCTTCTGGATATTAACCCGTCATATGTATCCATGCTTGAATACTTTTTACAATAATTTTCCAGAAGACTTGAAACATGCTGTGGACATTTATTTTCTATGTAAATTCCACCTAAAAATATAGACTATTTCCACATAATGTCAGCAAAAGTGCCTCTATTCACAGTGCCAGCAAAGTGCCCCCCTAAAAATGCCTGCCCAGTGCCCTCTGAGTAACAGACCGGCTAAAAGCCGTTGGGGAGACTTGTCTGCTCTGCCGGACATACGGTAAATCTCCCCTATTTCTCGAGACTCCTGGAGAGTTTGAAATAGTAGACAAATATGATGTGATGGTGGTGGAATCTGGATGTCCAGACAAATGTTAGCAATTCGTAGATTTTCACTTTTAGCCTGGATTTTCATGCTGCTGTTTTGGTGCATTTTGTGCAGCAATTGGCATGTAATCTTGGCAAAACGCTTTGTGAGATGCGGCAAAAATGTGATGTTTTGCAGTGAAAATCCGCAAAAAAACGAGCGTGAAAACCCAGCCTTAATACTTTCTGGTGTCTGCCTTTTAGAAGACTCCTAACTATGATCAAGAAGTTTTAATTGACTTTGTGTATCTTGTTTTCAGTATGGAGCAGAGTTTAGAAGATTCTCCTTAAATCGATACAAGCCTGGGACGTTTGAGGACTTCTACAATCTTCTCCTTCAGGTCCATAATATCTCCAATGTAGATGTGATGCTTGGCTATGCCGATGTTCATGGTGATCTTCTTCCAATTAACAATGATGACAATTTCTGTAAAGCGGTTTCAAGTGCCAACCCACTCCTCCGAGTATTCATACAAAAGCTAGGTAAGATGACCTCTTTATTCTTCGTGTTTTGGAAGTACAATGGTCTGATTTCTTATGCAAGTTAAAAGGATGTCACGTTTGTATTCGGACTGTGTAGTGGTAGGTTGGGTCCAAGCATTAAAGAACACTCAGCTTGATGTACTGCCAAGTTAAATGCTAGCATGTTACTTGGATGTTTGTGTTCAATGGTTGTGGTTTAAAAGGATTAGTTGGACCACACAGATGCTAACCATGTTTCTTTCTCTTTTTTTTTTTTTTTTTTTTTCATTTTTTTCATAATGTGCTTTTTTTCAGCATAAATTATTTCATTATAAATAATACATTATAAAATCCTTGGAAACTCACTCATAAAGTATGTGAATCCTAGAAACTAGTCTGTGTTTTTGAAAAATGGTCCCGGTTGCTCAGTCTCTGCTGGGGCTGGGAAAATATCCTGACATATTTCCCGAAAGTATGGCCCTGACGAATGACATAAAATTGCGTACACCGCTCATGCGCTCCCTTTGTTAGAAAAAAAAAAAAAAAAACATTTAAATTCTTGTTAATTTGAAGAACTTCCAAAATGTCACTTATGATCAACACAAATTCCAAACTAAAAATGTTTTTTTAAGATTGTCCATACTGTTGGTTCTGCCAGTCCACCAAAATGGGGACTGTGGTATAGAGAAGCTTAACCCCTGATTTAAGTTGTATGATCTATGTTAAGCTTTTGGTTGTTTTTTTGTTGTTGTTCTTTTATTTAGCTCTTGTGAGTTTTTTTAAATATTACATACTTCCCATTATATTGTGCAGAATTTAGCAGTTTTTTGGGGAATTAAAGCTCTTAGATCAATATTCAGATAGTTGTTGTATGCAATTAAGAATGTTTCTGAAAAGAATGTTCTTATTTATTAGGACTGGGGTTTTTATAAGCCAGGCTTAAACCGAACTGCGCTGGAGTAAAATTAGCCAAATTTCTTAAGAGGTGCATACTTTTTAATTATTTTGGCGGATCTTTGCGTGTCCGTGCGCCAAAAAACCAAATCCTTTTTCTGGCGTAAGTTATAGTTTATCTCAGTGTGTGGAGGCTATACACCCCCTCATTATACAACACCAGAATGTGTTTGCCACTTTTTAAAAGTGGCAAGAAAAGTGTAAAATGACAAAATAGTCACAAATAATTTGCACAAATATGGCGTTCGCCATAACTTGCGACTTTTTGACGGCACAAAAATGTAAAGCAATTAATAAATCCTCCCCCCCCCCCCCCCCCCCGTCCGTCTTCTCGATTCTGTGTGTTCTACGATGCAAAGCTATCACTTTATACCCATGGTGCTTTATAATGTTTGTTTTCTGTTATTCAGGACTGTTAATTATTGTGATTATTTTACCCTAGATGGTTAGCTTATTTTATTGAGCCATACATCCAGATAATTCCAAAGGGTTCACTATTTATTTAATTGTTCTAAAGGAAGTAGTATGCTACATTGGTGCACAGAATTTAAGATTTTATCTTCTATTCTGCAGCTTCCTATGCTTCAGTTATTAAGATTACAATCTAGATAACTAGAGGCCATTACAGCCTTGGTTGACTCACTGACAACTTTCTGTTTAACTGGACATGACATTTGGGTGATAAGACCTTGCCTTCAGGTTAGCAATATTTTTTTTATTTTCTTCAGTGTGGTTAGCAAAAGCTGTTTATGAGCGTAAGTATTATTGACCTTCGTGGTATACAAAAACAGCAGTTGACTTTGCAAAAGTTTGGCTCATTTTACATAGTTTCTAGCATACAAAAGGTTTCATGAATTTACTTTAAGTATTTTACAAGATTTTTGTGGTCAGTTCACAGCTTGCGTGAGTGTATTGGACCCATCCCCCTACGTATCTCCCTGAAGCCCTTTGAGCATGACCTTAATAGCTCCTTTTCAAAGAACACAAGTAATACAGTTGACCTATAATGTGCTGTAAAAGCCATGAAATTGCATTTATATTTACTAGGAAACCAAAAAAAAAAAGTCTACTAATGAGTACCACGTAGCAACATATATCAGATACATCACAACTGAAGCTTCATTGTTACAGTCCTAAAAGTGCTTAGCTAAAACCAGTTAACTGGGTGATAACACATTATTAACATCCCTTTGCATCGAAAAGTGATGGGCTGTGGTGTCATTGCATATGTAATAAGTAATGAGGAGCATTAACGTTCATACCATTAACTAACGAGATTTCTGAAGCTCCATTAATTACATTAATTTCAGAACATCATTTTAGAATTAATAAAGCAATGTAGTGAGATCAAAGCACACAATCACTAACCTAAGGCATTTGTCATAAAGTTATTTGTTTTCATTGGGTAAGGTAGTATGAGGAGCCGTTTTATACATATTTAAATTCAATGCCATGCTATGTTGAGACTATTTTTACTGCCACTAACTGAAGTTTGTTTTTTCTCTTCACGAACTTCACTATTGCTGCTGTGCGAGTGGCTGAGGGCTCATATCGGTCTCTTAAAACTTGTGTTGGTATTATTGAAATAGTATGTTCTCCAGGAACGGGTAAAGCGTATTCAACCCCTTCACGACTGCCTTACGGCTATATACGTTCCAACTGCCGATTCCCTGTGCGGTTGTCTCGTATATAGACGTTGGCAGCTTGGAACGTGTAATGAGTGCAGTGCTGCTTCAGTGTGAGCAGCGCTGCACTCTCATGTCGGCCGGGGCTTTAACAGGCACGGAATACACCCTCTACTGTAGATAGTGCCCCCCTGTAGGTAGTGCAAAACTCTCTGCAGATAGCGCCACCTAAGCTCCCTCCAGCATCGCAATCCCCGGCCAGCGCTCTGGCCGAGAATTCCCCTCCTAGAGGGAGCCCCCGCCGTCTGTCCATCCCCGCTGTAGATAGATCCATGCCCCCTGCAGATAGAAACACACCTGCTGTAGATAGCATTGCACCCCCCACTGTTTATAGCGCCACCTGAATTCCCTCTAGGAGTGGAATCCCCGGTGTCAGATTGTATTGGCCGGGGATTCCGCTTCTAGAGAGAGCCCCTGGCGTCACTGTCCATTTGGACAGTGACGTTAGTGGCTCCCTCTAGCAGCGGAATCCCTGGCCGACACTCTAGCCGGGGATTCCGCTACTGGAGAAGCCCCTGGGGTCACTATCCATATATGGACAGTGACGTCAGGGGCTACTCCTGGAGCGGAATCCTCGCTCTGGCAGGGGATTAGTTAACCCCTGACGTCACTGTCCATATATGGGCAGAGACCTCAGGGGCTCCCTGTAGGAGCGGAATCCCCAGCCAGAGGGATTCTGCTCCTACAGGGAGCTACAGTGTTGCTATTTACAGGAAGGTAGTGCCATTTACGGGGGGGTGGGGGGGGTGGCGCTATCTGCAGGGGGGGTGGCACTACTTGGGCACTGTGGCAATATATTAGCACTACCTACAGGGGACACTGGCTCTATCTACATGGGCACTATCTACAGAGAGCTGGCACTAGTTACAGTGGGCACGATCTATTTGGGCACTGGCATGATCTACGTGGGCACGGTGGCACTATCTACAGTGGTATTGCGTCATTATCTACATGGACACTCTGGTGTTTTCAGGGGGTTGGGGACATAAAAACCCTAACTATTAAAATGCATCCATTTTTTTTAACGTCCATGAAAAACGGATGGCAAATAGCGGTTAAAAACGGTCAGACGGCTGGGAAATGGATTAAAATTTTGAGGCACATTGATGCAAAACAGCCATGATAAACTGACCGGCGATCCATTGTTGACTGACGTTTTTTCACTGCCGTGTTTCTATAGCCCTCTTCACTCTCCCCTCACAGGGATCCAGGGTGAGACGAGAGAGAAGAAGGCTAATTGTTACAGAGCATTACTGTGTGTGTGTGTGTGTGTGTGTGTGTGTTCATATAATCTCAAGTGGTTTTTTTTCACATTTTTAGTGATTTGTCTGCTCAATAAAAATTAAAAACACAGAATTAATTACACTAATCTAGAAATTGAAAGCCCCAAAAGTCTTGTAATAAAAACAAAGTAAAAATAGTTGTGATATTCAAAGCATTTGCAATAATATTGTTTACATTTTATTATCGTTTAAAGAAGTGCATATCAAAAATGGAAAATTTGACCTGGACACAGGCATCAGTGACCCTCGGTCATGAAAGGGTTAATAGAGCGTAAGAAGCTTTGTAATACACTGGGGCAGATTTACTGGTACGGTCTTAAATAAGGACAGCTTAGGACTAGACTAGATGGCCAAATTTATCATAATTGCTCTTTCTGTATGAAAAATGTGGTGCATCTTTAGACACTTCTGTCTAACCGTATGCCACCTTGTTGGTTGGCTTACTTCTGATCATCCTTTTTTTTTCTCTCCACAATTTTGAGGCATTTAAAGCCATGCCTCCTTTCCACTAGTCCACACCCCTTTATTTTTAGTTATACCCCTTGTTGAGCCAGAATCTCACACACACTATTTTGGTGCAGTTTTTGTGGCAGCTTTTGGCTCCGTTTTTTGAGCCAAACAGAGGCGTGGACACCAGAAAAAAAACCGATCAGTCTTTTCTCTATACCCATTCTTCCTTTTGGATCCACTTCTGGCTTTGGTTTTAAAAAATTGAGCCAAAACTGTGTGTGTGATCCTGGCCAAATAAATATTTAGTTAATCTGCCACTCTGTACTGTGAAATCTGTAATTTGGGTATCTACATCCATCTTCCTCTTTCGTAGGTGAGTTTTCGATAAACTTACGCAGTCCCTCAGCATTTGGGTACCAGATTAAAACGCATTGTATATTACAAAGTTAAAGCACTGTTGTGTTCCGGTAAGTGAAATTTAGGTACCTGCTCATGAAGAAACTCTTTAAGGTCTAATTCGACTTTCAAAATCACTTTTCTTTAAACTGATAGAACCACACATTTTATCGTTAAGGTTCCTTTTTCACGGCCCGATGTGTGCCGTAAAAACATGCAGCGATCCAGACAGTTGTTGATAGGCGCTCATTTGCTTCTTTCACAAGGAGCAATGATAGGTTATGTATTGGGACAAGCGAACATTACTACAATCATCTTTATACATATCCATCGTGTCGGCAGCACATCTCCCTGTATGCACAGGGAGATGTGCTGCTGACTAGTGACCGTTTCATAGGCCACATAAATGAGCCGATCAGTTGATGAATGAGCGTTTGCTCATTCATTGGCTGATCATTGTCCTGATTACACAAGGCAATAATCGTGAATGAGAGTTCTTATGATTGCTCACTTGCCTGATTATTGGCCCATGTAAAAGGACCTTTAGACCTCATGATGGCGGCCTCCTCTGTTTAAGACGGGATTGTAGAGCGGAGTCATGGGGAACGTGCCCTGTGGCCTCTGTCCTTGGGGATCTAGGGACCTCCAAACTCACCGTCCCTGATGGCCGTTAGGTGTTCCTATCTAGCTGGGAACAGATGGAGAGGTGTACATGCATGATCTCTTTTTTTTTTTTTTTTTTTTTTTTTTAAGTATAAGGGAGTTTCTGACACTATACTACCATAAACTTCAGTGGAGAGGACCACGTGCATGTTCAGCCATTTTTCCTGTATGTGACTAAGATGGGGACCGGGTCTCTGAGTTAGTAGATGGGAGTCTAAACCAAATTTTTCTTCCCATTTCCTCCTCAAAACTTAACCCAGTCCTGATTGAGTTCAGTGTTTAGACAGGATACAGTGAGCATTAGCACCTATAATATCGTTAAAGCTTAAATATAATACCAAGACATACTACAAACGTAAATAAACAAAAAAAAGTCTCGACATAACCAGCAATCATTACAGACACAAAAAGTCCATAAATATCCTTTATTACGACACAATTGTGGACCCCCTCAAAAACAATAAATATACATACAAAAAATAAATTTAAAACACAATTAAAAATGATACCTCTGAGACCATAAGCTAAAAACCATAAATGCCGTATAAACTCACGATAGTACAGAAAAGCGTGTGGTAACACAATCCTAGATATCCATATGAAAAGTGCACAGCTTACACTATGGTAAGTCTGGACAGTACAAATATCACATAGAGAGTATGAATTACTTCAATTACCTGTAGCTGGCATTTTGGCTGCTCATGGACTCCAAGGAAAAACACCTGATGAAGGGTGCGAAATGCGCGTCGAGGTATTTTTCCTTGGGGTCCATGAGCAGCCAAAATGCCAGCTACAGGTAATTGAAGTAATTCATACTCTCTGTGTGATTTTTGTACTGTCCAGACTTTACCATAGTGTAAGATGTGCACTTTTCATATGGTTATCTAGGATTGTGTTACCACACGCTTTTCTGTACTATCGTGAGAATACAGTAAGCGCCTTCTAGTGAGAGCGGCAGGCAGTCGGCACGTTGTAACTCTGTCTATGCAAGGTATCAGAAATCAAACCGTATTAAGAAATTAAAGAGGCTCTGTCACCAGATTTTGCAACCCCTATCTGCTATTGCAGCAGATAGGCGCTGCAATGTAGATTACAGTAACTTTTTTATTTTTAAAAAACAAGCATTTTTGGCCAAGTTATGGCCATTTTTGTAGTTATGCAAATGAGGCTTGCAAAAGTCCAAGTGGGCGTGTATTATGTGCGTACATCGGGGCGTTTTTAATACGTTTACTAGCTGGGCGTTCTGATGAGAAGTATCATCCACTTCTCTTCAGAACTTCTGCCAGCTTCTGCCAGATCACGCTGTGACGTCACTCACGGGTCCTGCATCGTGTCAGACGAGCGAGGACACATCGGCACCAGAGGCTTCAGTTGATTCTGCAGCAGCATCGGCGTTAGCAGGTAAGTCGATGTAGCTACTTACCTGCTGATGCTGCTGCAGAATCAACTGTAGCCTCTGGTGCCGATGTGTCCTCGCTCGTCTGACACGATGCAGGACCTGTGAGTGACGTCACAGCGTGAGCTGGCAGAAGTTCTGAAGAGAAGTGGATGATACTTCTCATCAGAACGCCCAGCTAGTAAAAGTATTAAAAACGCCCCGATGTACGCACATAATACACGCCCACTTGGACTTTTACTTTTAAACACACCCACTTGGACTTTTGCAAGCCTCATTTGCATAAATACAAAAATGGTCATAACTTGGCCAAAAATGCTCGTTTTTTAAAAATAAAAACGTTACTGTAATCTACATTGCAGCGCCTATCTGCTGCAATAGCAGATAGGGGTTGCAAAATCTGGTGACAGAGCCTCTTTAAGTAGCTTGTTTAATGGCGGACATTCATTCTAAGTCTATGGCCAGTTTAAGGATAGACTCCAAAGATATGGTCATCTTTGGTCACCCAAAAAAAAATCATGCAAGTATGTGTCATAGTGGAGTTAAGCTATATGGGCAGTGTGTCTTGCATTTTATCTAAATAGTAATTTCTTTCCTCGAATTGAAGAAAAATCAAGGATTATATGCAAAAAAAATCCTAATTTTCTCAGCAGCCTGATTTTCTCTGCCTACAAGTATCCTTAGCTGTTTTGTTCTCTAAAGTTATTCCGCTCCTTCATTTTTTTTTTAATCCTCTTTGAATGTGTCATCATTTGTGTACCCTAAAACGAGACTTGGCCCAGTTATGTCACCTCCACGTTGAAATGAAATATCTTTTTAGGAAATAAAATAACCCGAAAGCGTTTGACTGGTTAAAATACAATATATATTAACACTACATGTTCCCAGCCAAATTACGCAGCATTCAGAAGCCTGTGTAGTGAGTGATCCCTAAAAATCAAACGTCAAATATTTATCCTGTCCTGGAGGAATATCTGGATTGCATGGACGTATTATACGTTCGTCTGAATAAGCCCTCAGTGTTGTCAGTGTGGTTTCCATGTGTCATCCCTTTTTCTCGTTCATGTTTCACTGTAAGCACTACCTGGTTTTACTTTTCTTTTTTTATCTGCGTTCCTTTAACAACTGAAGCTTGAAAAACGAACATCACACGTATGTCGTCCGTGTGCTGTCCCCTTTTTTTCATGCACCTATAGTTTTTAACCCTTTCCCGTCACTAATATGCCTACTTACGTTGGGAAAGGGTTTTTAAAAATGGTGCCAACTCAGAAGCCGAACGCGCGCCACAGCTGCCGGGTCTCTTCTGTGTTGCACCCAGCGGCAATGAATAATTTCTGATCGCAAGCATTTAACCCCTTAGATACCGGTGTCAGATGTGACCACCAGCATCTGAGGGGTTTTTACTGGCCATTTCACGTCAGGGTCGGTCACTGGCTCCCACGTGACGGGAGCTGGTGTATTCTTATAGCAGCTGGGAACCTTGTGAAAGCTCCCAGTCCTTCTATCGGAAGATTGTATTGAGACCTGCTTGTGGCAGAATAAAGGTAATGTGTCATTTTCACCGTACAGTGAATTCTGTAAAAACGAAGCCTGTAAGAAGATGGTGGATCTCCTGTTTTTTTTTTCAATTCCACCCTGTTCTGAATTTTTTTCCAGCTTCCCAGTACTTTATACACAATATTAAATAGTACCATCAGAAAGGGCGATTTGTTCTGTAAAAATGAAGCCCTCATACGGCTGTAAAGGCAGGGTGGGGAAAAAAACAAAAAACATAAAAACTGAAAATTTGTCTGTTCCTGAAAGGGTTAATGGGCGAGTCTGATCTGCATAAACAGACTAGAATACAACATGCCGTGAATTTCACGAAATGGACACACGCTCCGTGATGAAACACGAATGTGTAAATAGCCCCATTGATTTGCATTGGTCAGTGTGCTGACCGTTATTTAAACAGACAACACACGGATGTGAAATACGTTCATGTGAACGAGGCTTTAGTGTTGTGTCTAGTAATATAAATATT